>NC_084554.2:46000000-46020000 GCF_033978685.3 Nerophis lumbriciformis
AACAGTTGGGTTTCAACATAATTCTTTAGGAAACACTGTTCTAAATAAAATGACTTAATGTTAGCCTGCCACATTGGCACCACTATCAAATCTGCATGAAAATAAACATCACCCAACAAAGTAAGGTATGCTGTCAACATGTGTTTTACTAACACAATGCATGGACATCATGTACCAGAGCTTAGGAGAGGAAATGGAAAGTTAAGATAGTCGACAGTAATTTCAATAGTTGACTACAAAGCTCAGAGCAACAATTATAGCATTATAAAAACCCCGTTTCCATATGAGTTGGGAAATTGTGGTAGATGTAAATATAAACGGAATACAATGATTTGCAAATCATTTTCAACCCATATTCAATTGAATATGCTACAAAGACAACATATTTGATGTTCAAACTCATAAACATTTTTTTTTTTGCAAATAATCATTAACTTTAGAATTTGATGCCAGCAACACGTGACAAAGATGGCAATAAATACTGTGACATAAGTCTGACTGTGAAATTAATATTCCTAAGGATTTATGTAGTTCTGTCCATAGCTAGAATTTAGTTGGCACTTTAGTAGCATGCATATACCAGTGCTACATGCTATCTGCTGAAGTGATGTGGATTTGTCTTGTTTTTTTTTTAAACTTTAAATAAACCTAACTTGCTTAAAGTTAAGTGCAAGTGTGAGACACTGTAAATTTTGTGAAACCTAATTCTTTTTTACAAACTTGCACGAACCAAGTGCAAGTTTAATCAAGTCGCACTTACTTGGCATCATTAGCTAAGTGAATGTGCACTCAAATGCATTGCAAGCTAGTGGAAGCACATGGCTACCATTACTGAGCCTGCGTCTCCAAACCCTTCTGTAGAAGTTGGCTGTTGTCAATGTGAGTCAATGATCACACCGAATGTACATGACTGCATTTAATCCATGTCTTCAGTAACTGGCAAGTGCTACAGAACCCAAGGGAAAGTGAACTAGACCTCCGTGCAGTCTGAGTGGATGAGAGTACAGAATCTGGTGGCTCATGACAGTATAATCACTTAGCCAAATTATCTATGCCTACCAAGCAATCACAGACTGGTATGCATCAGTCTTCAAATTCAATACCAATGCTTGATATGATACTTGATACCATTTTTGATACCGCAAGGGCGAAATAAATACATATTAAAGGTATAAAGAAATGTTTTTTAGAGTAAGAACAATGCTGAATGTCGTTCTATGAAGTGTATTAGTTCTTGTGTATCTCGCTGATTTATCTTGCTTTAAGAGCATCTACATGCACAACAGTAATGCATTTATGCATGAATTTGTTCAGGAAATTTTGTCTATGCAAGTAGATCTATTTTTATTATGTTAAACAGTGATATGGATCTACTGCTTTTAAAGTACTAGACATTTATTGTGGTTTTTATTTTATTATTATTTCAGACTGCTATTACCAGTGTGTAACAATACTGAATATCAACCTGGAACAATACAGATTTCAGTACACCATCTTCATCCCCCCTTCATTGTGTCGTGACTAGTACACTAGCTGTTTTAGTTCTACTACCTCTCCATCACAAACTAGTGCCTACACATGACCTCCCCAATATTAAAGGTATATTCTAAGTCTTCTTACGTTGTTTCTAAGCTAGTCACGTACAAAAAAACTTCTCCTTACGATCCGCTGGCTGTCTGTCCTCTGAATATACTGGAAAAACCTTGGTCTCGGTAAACTGGCCAGGCTCCCAAAACATTGTGGTCCAGGCTGCACCAACCAGCCAATCACTGACTGCGGGGATTTGGAGTTTGCATTTTTTTATATGGCTTACGGAGGACAAAAAAAGGAGATGTTGAGATGCTGATCTGGCCAAGGACAGGGAGACTAAGAAGGAACAAGTCAAGGTATTGTGGGGCCAGACCATTTAGGGATTTAAAAACAATTAAAAGTAATTGTCAGATTACTTTGAACTTTTATCCGTTGTTTGCTCATGATTCTGACCAAACAACGGATGATTGATAACGGTATTGGTGTTGACCTGGTGTGTATGGGTGACGTTAAAGTGCATCCGGCAGTGGAGGCTCTTCTTTGGGGGGTCTTGGGGCACTAGGAGGTTAACCCCTTAACTACTGTTACCCCAGGTGGCCCTTGGCAAAGGCCTAGTACCTGACTGCCCCCTAGCCAGGGATACGGCGAAGACCCGCTGCCTTGTGGGTAAGTCTAGGAAGACAAAGGCTAGGGGAGCACACCCTGAAAGAAAAGCAACGTGGTTGGCGGCACACGACAGGCGGTCCTCCAAAAAACTGGAGCTCCAGCAGTCTCCTGCAACTGTGGAAGAGTGCCGGTCGTCCTGGGTTCCCCTTGCCACCGGATCCCACCCTCTCACAGTGAAGAAGTGCTGCTGGGATATGCGCACCCCCAGTGGCACTTTAAACAAGCTCCTCTGCGCAGGTATTCATCTCTGCCTCGGTGAGACCAGCTACCGGAAATTAAACAAAGTCTGGTGGCGATGGGGTGTCTGATAACGGGAGCAGATATGAATGCACCGGAAGCTCCTAGTCAGAACCCTGCACATCAGCGGTACAGGGCTATCTATGGTCGCTAGTAGCTGAAATTGAGTGGCAGCTGCTCTCGGCAGACCCCTGTACGCCTGACCAGCCCTATTTAGGATTGCACTGCTCAACTCAACTGGGGAACAGCCTAGAAAAGGTGGCCCAAACATTGCCCACTCAAAACCATCCTGGACAGGCTACCGCACCTGTCGGGAATTCCACTCCGCGGTCGAAATAAAGCAAAGAAAATAATCCCTCTTAAACTGGTATCATGGAACATAAGGACACTCCTGGACACTAGCGTTACCACTGATAGACCCCAGCACAGAACTGCACTCATTGCAGCGGAACTTAACCGCTACAATGTTGATATTGCTGCACTTTGTGAAACCAGACTCCTCGATGAAGGATCCCTGAAGGAAGAAGGGCAAGGTTACACTTTCTTCTGGAAAGGACACCCTCCAGGAGGGGAGCATCAGCACGGTGTGGGACTTGCAATAAAAAACAGCCTCCTACCAAAACTCCCAGAAGCACCGGTTGGCATAAGTGAAAGGCTCATGTCACTCAGGATCCCTCTGGCTAAGAAAAGATATGCCACCCTTCTTAGTGCCTATGCACCGACGCTACCATCAAAGGAAGATGTTAAAGACCGCTTCTACTGGGCATTAGATGAGGCCCTCCGTCGCACACCTAAGGAGGACAAGATCTTTTTGTTGGGCGATTTCAATACCAGAGTGGGGAAGGACAACAAGGTGTGGAGTGGTGTTATTGGCAGGCATGGCATTGGACAAGCCAATGCTAACGGCCTACGGCTGCTAAGCCTCTGTGCTGAGCATGACTTGACCATCACAAACACCATCTTCCAACTAAAAAATAAGCACAAAACATCCTGGATGCACCCACGCTCCAAACATTGGCACCTGATTGATTACACCATTGTGAGACGCTCAGACATAAAAGACGTATCACTAACTCATGCAATGAGAGGAGCTGAGTGTTGGACCGACCCCCGGCTCATCATAACCAGGCTCCGGGTGCAAGTACGCCCTGCTATCCGTCTTCAAAAGTCAGGGAAGAAGAGGCTTGACTGTACCCGGCTAGCAGATCCTATGGCTCGGAACAATCTCCGTCTCTCTCTGGCCAAAAACCTGGAAGACATCGAGCATATTCTGGAGAGTGATGACTCCATTGACGACAAATGGACCTCTATCAGCTCCAGGCTCTATGAGGCAGCATCCCAATCCATTGGCTATAAGCGCAGAAAGCATCAGGACTGGTTTGATGACAACACAGCCACAATAACCACCATGCTCAAACACATGCACACAGCACACAATGCTGTACTCAACAACCCCACTTCAGGTGTGCTCCGACAACAATGGCAAACATCCAGAAGGGAGGTGCAGTCAAAATTGTGTGCCCTGAAGAATGAGTGGTGGATATCAAAGGCAGCTGAAATACAATCTCATGCTAACAAAAATGATATGCACAACTTTTACGAGGCAATGAAAACCATCTACGGCCCAATAAACTGCGCTGTCTACCCGCTAAGGTCTAACGATGGTACAACCCTCATAAAAGACCAGAAGCTCATCACCAAAAGATGGGCAGAACATTTTGAAACTCTGCTAAATCAGCCCGCCCCAACAGACCCCTCAGTTCTGGAGGAACTACCTGACTACCCAAACATCCATTACCTTGACCTTCCACCAACCTTTGGAGAGGTTAAGAGTGCAATAAGATCTCTGAAAGACAACAAGACCCCTGGTCCTGACAGCATCCCTGCAGAGATCTTCAAGCAAGGAGGCTACCTTTCCATCCGTGCCCTTTTCCTTGTCATCAGCAAAGTGTGGAAGCATGAAACTGTCCCTCAGCAGTGGAGAGATGCCAATATTATCACCATCTACAAAGGCAAGGGGGACAAGTCCCTCTGTGGCAACAGTCGTGGCATTTCACTTCTGGCTGTTGCTGGTAAAGTCCTGGCTAAAGTCATGCTACACAGGCTGGTGAACAACATCACGGAAGACCTGTTGCCGGAGTCACAATGTGGTTTCAGGAAGAACAGGAGCACTGTGGACATGGTGTTCACAACACGGCAGCTTCAGGAGAAGTGTAGGGAGCAGCACCAGGACCTCTTTGTTGCTTTCATTGATCTGTCGAAGGCTTTTCACACCGTCAACAGGGAGCTTCTCTGGAATATCCTCCTGAAGTTCAGCTGCCCACAGAAGTTTGTCAACATCCTAAGGCAATTCCATGAAGGGATGATGTCACGTGTGACTATTGGCGGCCAGGAATCAGAACCCTTTAAGGTGTGCACCGGTGTACGCCAGGGATGTGTTCTTGCTCCGGTCTTGTTTAATATCTTCCTCCTGTGTATGACACTGCTGCTTCATGAGAGGATCAAGAAGGACAGTGGCGTTACCGTCGACTTCCGACTTGACGGGAACCTGTTTAACATCCGGAGGCTCCAAGCAGTCACAAAAGTCACACCAGTGCAAGTCATTGAACTCCAATACGCAGATGACTGCGCAGTTGTGGCCCACACACCGGAAGCGCTGCAAGCTACCCTCTCAGCCGCTGCAAGTGCTTATGGCAGACTGGGCCTCTCTGTCAACGTGGCAAAAACCGAGGTAATATGCCAGTGGGCATCCACTCCTCCACCTCATCCACCAACCTTCACCATCGACAATAAACCACTAGCAGTAGTGGACTCTTTCAAATACCTTGGCAGCTTTCTCTCTGACGATTGCAGTATCAACAGGGAGGTTCCAAACCGGATCAAGCAGGCGTCAGCATCTTTTAGCAGACTGAGGGGAAGGGTCTTCCAGAACAAAGACCTTAAGCTACATACCAAGGTAGCGGTCTATTTAGCTGTGGTCATGACAACCCTCCTCTACAGCTGTGAAGCGTGGACCCTGTACAGCCGCCACCTCAGGATGCTGGAGGCCTTCCACATCAGGTGCTTACAATGCATCCTGGGGATATCCTGGAAGGACAGAATGCCCCACACTGAAATACTCTGCAAGACCAACTGCACCAGTGTGGAGGCTACAGTCACCCAGCACCAACTTCGTTAGCTAGGCCACGTTATCAGGATGCCAGAAGAACGTTTACCACGCAAGGTGCTTTATGGTCAGCTTCATCTTGGTCACCGCTTGGCAGGAGGCCCAAAAAAGCGTTATAAAGATCAAATGAAGACTGTCATGAAGAAATGCGGCCTGAACCCGACCCAGCTGGAGGACACTGCAGCCCAACGTTCCACCTGGCGGCAGCTCCTCCAACAAGGAGTTCATAAGCTTGAGGAGGACCGAAGTGGTCAACGAGCCAGGAAGCGTCAAAGAAGGCATGAAGCCATTGCCACACCTGCACCCCCAGTCAGTGCCTTCACCTGCTCTGTTTGCGGCAGATCATGTGGATCACGGATTGGACTATTCAGCCACATGAGGACTCACAAAACATAGAGATGGATTGTCGTCATCGGATACGATGGACAACCTTAAGCAAGTAAGCATGGGTGAGCAGCCGCTACACGCAGTGTCTCTCTTTAAGTTGCACAATAGATCCACACCTGACAGCAGTCTGGGGAACGACTACAACCTTCCTCACTGGGTCAACCACAGCTTTTACACCTCTAAAAGTCAGAATTCATGTAGCACCTTCATACCCTGAATCAAACCGGCTTGTCATAAGCGTCAGGTTGAAAAACTGAAGAAAGGCACGGAGCAAGCGTTGTGTGTGTGTGCAAAAGGAGTGCGAAAACAGCCTGCCGATACAGAAACCGCCCTGTACCTGCTACCCCTTGGCTGTATCATCAGCAGGCATGGAATATCCTTCCATTGCTATGCTGATGATACACAGCTCTACCTGCAAACAATGCAAACCTCACCCTCATCTCCAACACCCCTCTCCTTTCTCACCACCTGCCTGGAGGAGATAAAGGCATGGATGAGCATCAACTTCCTGCAGCTCAATAGCTCAAAAACAGTGGTCATGAAAACAGGCACCCCACACCAGATCAACACATGCCCCATAACTAGCATCACCTTCTCTGGACAGGACCTGCCACTCTCCCCAGTTGTCACCAACCTGGGAGTGAAAATCCACCCCCACCTGAACTTTGAAGCCCACATCAACCATATGTGCTAAACCTCTTTCTTTCACCTCCGCAACATCTCAAGACTCCGCCCCTCACTCACCACAGCCGACACTGAAAGACTCGCCCACGCCTTCATCTCCTCCAGGTTTCATTACGGCAACGCACTTCTCGTCAGGGTCCACAAAAAGAGCATCAAAAAGCTCCAGTACATCCAAAACAGCGCTGCGAGGATCCTGATGAGAGTGCGCAAGCGTGATCATATCACACCTATCCTCAAATCACTCCACTGGCTCCCTATTGCATCCTGGACCTAATTCAAGATGAACCTGCTAACTCATCAATGCATCTACGGCAACGCCCCCTCCTGCCTCAAGGACTTAGTTTCCCCTCAACCTCCGCTCCTCAAACACCAACCTCCTCAAACCCATCAGGACAAACTTACAAACAATGGACAAACTCTGGAACGCTCTCCCCGAACATCTTAGAACACCACAGTCAGTCGACCGTTTAAAGAAGGGACTAAAAACCCACCCTTTTAGCACAGCTTTCATCTAATTTCTCTGCCTTGTTTTTTTACTGCACTGCTTGCCTGTCTGTTTTATCCAGTGCTTTCATGTTTGTATTTCTACTTTTATCTATGTTTCTGTTTTATCTAGTGTTTATCTAGTGTTTTTCATGTTTTTATTTCCATTTTAATTTTCTATTATGTATTCCAGCTTTCTATTTTTTTTTTTTATACTTTGCAGCACTTTGAGATTTTAACAAATGTAAACTGCGTTACAACGTTCATTATTATTATTATTATTATTATAAAAATTCTAGAGTGTGATTAATCTGATTGAAAAAAATAATCATTTTGACATCTGTCAAATAATTAAACCAAGTGCTACTGTGCGGCCAAAAGCAGGTGAAAAAAATCAGCGAAAGTCGCAATTTCTTGGAAATTGTACTACAATTTCTGAGGTAGGTTCCGAATAAGTGTAAACAAATTTTGAGTCTGTAGCACTTCTGGTTAGCCACTTAGCTCTAGCAAGGTGCTAACAAGCTGAAACCAATTTCTCCCTCATCAATGCATTATTTTGTGCAACATATCCAAAAATAAGTCCAGTACGAGCAGTAAAAGTCCATTTAATGGACAAAGTTAAGTAGAGGTGAGAGTGTGACTTTAAGGAGTCATACTACGTGGCTTCAATTAACAAGCTGGCTCCAGTCGCAGCCTTTGAAGTACACCGCAGCGGTGGAGGGGGGAGGGGCAGCACTTGCACCTGGCGACTCAGCTCAAGAAGGATCAGAGATGTCAGAGATGCACACTTGTTTGACTGAAAACTATCACCATATACGGTTTTTTAAGTTGGTCTATTATTGTATTTTTATGACCTATGGAAAATATCAACCAGGAGGGAAAATATTCAATCTTAATATTTTCATTTCAAAAGTAACTTCCTGTTATTCTAATCCCTCAAATATCACTGCAGGAAATAAATGTCAACACAAGCATGGAAAATACTCAAACAATGTAAACCTACTAGTAAAATTACATTGAACACTTAACAATAACTTCTAAAAATGAAGGTGCAAAAATGAATATGTAAGAAACTATTAATAAAGTGTAATAAAATAGTGCAAAGTGTGAAAATGTAAACATAGAGAAGACTGAGAAGAACTATTTCTTACAGGTTTAGTGCCAGCAAGTTACATGGTCTGTGTAACATTTAATTTGGTATATTTGTATTATTTAAGTACGGAAATGAATTAATGTTATGCAGTTATTATTATTTCAATATTATTGGACCAAATTATTGTTTCAAACTAGCACATTTGTTATATTCTGTTATTTCACATTTGTTATATTCTGTTATTTCCCTCTGATTGCAGCAGATGATGACTCACAATTTGGCCTAATTTTGAGTGGTATCACATAATCGGTATGCTCGTGGAGGGGTCACACAGGGCCCTGGAGGTCTTCCTTCAAGCCAGAACCTCCAAGAGGGGTACACATGTGGAGAGACTCTGTCTAATGCAAGTTTGACAATTTGGGAGCTCTCAAAGAATGTATAGGGGAGAAAGAGGAGAAAAGGTCTAAATCTAATGGGTCACGCAGGGTCCCTGGAGGTCTTCCTTCAAGCCAGAACCTCCAAAAGGGGTACATGTGTGGAGAGACCCTGTCTAATGCAAGTTTGACAATTTGGAAGCTCTCAGAAAAAGTAGAGAGAAGAAAGAGGAGAAAAGGCCTAAATTGAATGGGTCACACAGGGCCCTGGAGGTCTTCCTTCAAGCCAGAACCTCCAAAAGGGGTACACATGTGGAGAGACACTGTCTAATGCAAGTTTGACAATTTGGAAGCTCTCAGAAAAAGTAGAGAGAAGAAAGAGGAGAAAAGGCCTAAATTGAATGGGTCACACAGGGCCCTGGAGGTCTTCCTTCAAGCCAGAACCTCCAAAAGGGGTACACATGTGGAGAGACACTGTCTAATGCAAGTTTGACAATTTGGAAGCTCTCAGAAAAAGTAGAGAGAAGAAAGAGGAGAAAAGGCTTAAATTGAATGGGTCACACAGGGAACCTGGAGGTCTTCCTTCAAGCCAGAACCTCCAAAAGGGGTACACATGTGGAGAGACACTGTCTAATGCAAGTTTGACAATTTGGAAGCTCTCAGAAAAAGTAGAGAGAAGAAAGAGGAGAAAAGGCCTAAATTGAATGGGTCACACAGGGCCCTGGAGGTCTTCCTTCAAGCCAGAACCTCCAAAAGGGGTACACATGTGGAGAGACACTGTCTAATGCAAGTTTGACAATTTGGAAGCTCTCAGAAAAAGTAGAGAGAAGAAAGAGGAGAAAAGGCCTACATTGAATGGGTCACACAGGGCCCTGGAGGTCTTCCTTCAAGCCAGAACCTCCAAAAGGGGTACACATGTGGAGAGACACTGTCTAATGCAAGTTTGACAATTTGGAAGCTCTTGAAGAAAGTAGTGGGGAGAAATAGGAGAAAAGATGAGTTTGGGCCTAACGTTTTGAGTGAGTGGGATTACTAGGCCTGTAGAGGTCCACTTTTGCCACCATGCACCCCATGAATGCTACACATGTGGAGACTCACCACCTGATCTAGTGTTGAAAAGCAGAGTGCTCTCTGGCAAAGCGCTAGTGAGATATCTCAGAAACGGAGGCGTAATTCTTCTTAGGTCAAAGGTCACCAGCACTCATGCGGCCCCCTTGGACCCTACATTTTGTACAGAGGTCATGTTCAGACCCCGCTGTCAGACGGCAGTGAAAAAAACAGGGTTGATGGCGTCCACAATTTTTGTCCTAAAACTTTCTTCAAAAAGCTCTTAAAGTTCTACAGTCTAACAAGGTTCTGCTGGCCATTTTGGAAAAGTGTCGACAAGGTCACACGGATCTGATATTTTAATATGTGGTTTGGGAATGCCAGACGAGTAGTTTGACATCTGTCGGGTGTCGGTGGCTTTTTGATTGGCGGGTCATCAAATGCAGAAATCGTCTATATTCAAAACACCACCAATTGGACAAATGTTAAAGTAATTGGTTCAAAATTGCTTTAAAATCCCGAGAGATGGTTTTGGACAAGAGATTTTGGGTTAAGAGTCTCTAAATCTTTTTGTTAGCTACTTAGCTTTAGCCACGTGCTATCAAGGTGCAACAAAGGTTTCCTTCATTGGTGGACTAATCTGAGTGACATAGTCAAAAATCATCTCAAAGTTCCAAGGGAAAGTACTTTGTTATTGTGTTGAAATGACCACTGCAATATCTTGACCTCTGACCCCTAGGGAAGGCACCAGCAACTCTGCACTCTGAAATTGGTTAGGAGTCCTTCCAGTCAAAACCAGGGGACATAGAGCCTCTTCAGCGGCAGGGCCTAGACCGTGGAACAACCACACATTATCTGTCAAATCCTCCCAGTTCCTGGGCTCATTTAAATCTATGATAAAAACATATTTTTACTCCAAGGCGGTCAAATTAGATTAGATGTCTTTATTTGTAGCCGCAGTAAATGTGGCTCTCAGTGAGAGACTTTCATACAAAACAATACAACAAATAAACAAAACAATAATTAAAATCAATAAAGAAACAAAATCCAGTAAGGCAGGCTATATTGGTCATTAATTATATATACATATATTTTATAAATTTTTATTTATTTATTACATTTTAGTATTTTTATGTGACATCGCCTTCCGCCCGAATGCAGCTGAGATAGTCTCCAGCACCCCCCGCGACCCCAAAAGGGACAAGCGGTAGGAAATGGATGGATGGATGGATCTTTTTGCACTTCTTTGAAGGTATATTTCACTATTGTAGTATTTTATATATCTATCTGTGTTACAATGTAAACGTGACACTGCTTGCACTATTTTAAAATAGTTTCTTATGTTGGTACAGCACTTTAGCCAATTGTTTTTAAATATTTGTATTTAAAGGAATACACTACACTTAGCAAGATGCTATAAAGATGAAACACATTTATCCTCAATCAGTAGACAAATATGTGCAACATAGTACAAACTTCCAGGGAAATCCTGACTAAAATCACATGTTGCCTGTGGCCCCTACCTGTAATGTGTGTTCTTTGGGGCCTGCAGGTAGTTACTTTATAAAGGATATTTAATTTAATTTAATTCAAGCAACTTGATTGGTTCCCAGTGAGGTAATTAAAGGCATAGTGACATATTAACACTACTGTAAGTAACTTCGACCTCTTATTGTTGAAGTCTTCTTTGGAAATGTGATGAGCATGAATGTTAAAGAAGTATAGTTTATGGGGAAAAGACATGAATCAGCAAAATTGATTAGGAAAAAAAAATGCTCTCCTGAGATACAAATATATTTGCATCATGTAAAGTGTAATGATGCAGAACAATGTAGTGTATTTTGTACATTTATTGATGAATTAATGTGACTAATGTGTTGTTCAGCAGGTCAGCAAACTTCAAACTGTTGATGGTGGGGGAGGGGAGAGTTTCACTCATGCAGTGTGGGGGAGGGGATCAATCAAGGTGATGCAAGGAGTCACAATTTTCAAGACTTTCAAACTTAGACACAAGACCTGATTAAAGGCTGACATGTTGTAAATAAAACAACTATCACATCCAACAAAACAGTAGAAAGTAATAAGACCACAGAAGTTAAATTAAAAACCTTGATTAAGTAAAAAAAAATAGCTTGAGATACAAATGTATTTCCTTTATATAAACTGTAATGATGTAGAACTATGTAATGTATTTTGTACATTTATTGATGAATTAATGTTGAACACAACTAGTGTGTTTTTCAGCAAGTCAGTAAACTTCAAACAACTCTTGAGTGTGGGGGAGGGGCGCGCTTCAATCAAGCCACATGCAAGGATGCGTTCATGGCAGAAGGAATTTTTTGCTTTCTTCATTGAGACTTATTTATGCTTAAAAGCAGTATGGTTTGAGTTTCAAATGTTGGACTAATTATTTAATGAACCATTGTTAAACATAATCCTACTAGTTTACTGAAGAGTGTGGATTGTAATCAGTAGCTTAGTCCATGAAGTGTCACAACATTGACATCCGAGTGGACGTGAATGCATCACCAGAAAGTGCGAGCCCGCAGATGCACATCAACACCACTGAAGCGGTGTGAAGAACAACTAACGCAAACAAAACAAGAAAACCACAAACAAATCTTACAACTAATCAAGGTAAGACATATTTTGTAAAATTATGCTTGTTAAGTGTTTAATATCTGTCCGTTACCATTTCTAACCGGAAGTAAAGCTGTGCTAATGATAGCTCATTTAGCTAACAATGGACAACATGCACACTAACTTCAGTTAGTGAGTAAAACTCTAACATGTTATTTTTCACATTTACTGCCCTGTTACCTTGGTATATATATATATATATATATATATATATATATATATATATATATATATATATATATATATATATGCTGTGACTTGTTTCTCATTTTGTTGTGGCCGAGAACATGAAAAAAAATCTGCTCACTATTTTTACTGCACACTTTTCTAATTTGTTAGCATTGAGAAAGTGTTTATTTTATGGATAATACTTATGAGATGTTTTGGTAGATAATTATATTGTTTGTTTCAATCTTTCAATAGTTTTTATCTGACTTTTTATAAAGAATTCACAAGTTAGTTTACTAAAGTCAGTAAAATGTTTGATTTATTTCTTTATAGATGGACGGTGTTATAGATGGCTCTTTATCTGAATCCAGCAATGATCCAGAAAGTGACTACATGCCGTCAATGTCTGATAGTTCATCCTCAACAGTGGCACCTGGTCAAGAGTCACAAGTCAGTGGAAGTCAGGCTCAAAACTCAGATGGTAAGAAACTAATTTGGTTGAAACTGTTTAACTTGCATATTTTTTTTATCTAATTATTGTCTCTAAATGTCATAAAATGAGACAGTTGTGTTGCCTTTTCCTCATCATGAGTGTATCAGGTACGTAGTAGTATCTAGTAGGGCTGGGCAATATCGTAAAAGGATCACAATTATTTTTGTTATCATCCCATCTCAATATCACAATTTGTAATCTTATTTTCAACCTGCCACTTTTAAAACATCTGTTCTAAAAAAACAAATAAACTAGAGATTAGTTCAACATTGTATTAACATGCTGAGTAAATAAAGTGAATTAAATGAGAAAAAGCACTTTAACATAATAATGTCATAAACTCTTTGAGTTGACATGCTTTTAAGTAAAAGAAAGCACACACAAGGATACATTAGTTATTTCAACACTGGTGGCCAAACTATATCGTCTTAGAAGCTGTCCATTTATTGACTAACCAATGAAGACATTTAAACACACAGAAGATAATACAAATAATAACAGAAGAAATGAGCAAATTAAAAAGATGGTTTGACAAAAACAGACTATCCTTGAATCTCAGTAAAACTAAAATAATGCTATTTGGTAACAGTAGAAAAGAACATCATACACAAATACAAATAGACGGAGTAGACATCGAAAGGGTAAAAGAAACAAGATTTTTGGGAGTATAAATAGATGATCAAATGAACTGGAAATCTTATATACAAAACATACAACATAAGGTGGCAAAAAACATTTCAATAATGAATAAAGCAAAATACGTCCTGGGCCAAAAATCACTTCATATTCTCTACTGCTCGCTAGTGTTACCATATCTGAGTTATTGGTAGAAATATGGGGAAATAACTACAAATGTGCGCTACATTTGCTAACCGTGTTACAAAAAAGATCAGTTAGAATAATACATAATGTTAGAGAACATACAAACCCTTTATTTATTGAGTCAAAAATATTAAAGTTCGGTGATTTGGTAAAATTGCAAACAGCTAAAATTGTGTACAAAGCAAACTATAACCTGCTACCAAAGAATGTACAACAATTCTTCTCAACTAAAGAGGAGAAATATAACTTTAGAGGAAAAAATAATTTAAAACATTTATATGCACGGACAACGCTGAGAACCTTTAGCATATCAGTATGTGGAATTAAATGATGGAATGGATTAAGTAAAGAAGTGAAACATTGTACTGATATGATCCAGTTCAAGAGGTTGTTCAAAATAATAATGCTTACAAAGTACAAAGAAGAATAATTATGATAAATACTTTCAACCTTATTGAAAATAAGATATTCTTCATCTCAGTATGTTGATAATGACTGAATTAATTAATTACATATTACAAAACTGTTGTGTATACTAATTCACAGATGTTATTTTATTATATAAAAAGGTCAGTAAATGATTCTATATATTTGTAAACGCTCTGAAGTGGGAAAGGGGTAGGATTAAATAAGCTTTGCTTCTTCCTACTCCTTTTCGGACATGATGTAAAGTGAAATTATATGAAATTGTGTGATGTATTATACTGTAAGTGTGGTCATGTTCCAAATAAACTAAAGAAAGAAAGTAGCAGTACAGTGTAAAAACAAGTTGACTTTATATGCTTAATTGTGTTTCATTGTATCCAGTAAACCATAACCAATTGTATTTACAATCCACAAAGTATGTGAAAATACAGTCTAAAATGCCACAAATTCAGTCGGCCATTTTGAATATTCTGCTCCGAAAACTTTTGGTAATTTCCGTAGATTCTACATCACCGGAGGAACGCTTCTGCACTTTGACTATTTTATTAGATCAGTCATACTGGAAATTCATAACAATTGTAAAGAGATGTGCTGTTTATCATTCACAATCCTTATGTAAGACAAGAAAACATATGTTTTTATTTTGTATGCATTCTAAATGGTAAATAAATATCTAACAATTTAGTTAACAAATGCAGGGTCCTCTCATTATACTCTCTAAAAACATCCAAAAAGCACCAACAATACTCCATTTACATGTCGTGACCTGAAAATGAACCAAATATGAGTGATATTGTTATTATAAGCGCCAAGGCAGACAGACTATTTGGCGCATTAATAGCAGTGAGCTAATACTAGCTTATGCTGCTATTGTTGACACACTTCTGTGTCAACAAGTTTGGTCTCAAACTTACTAAAAGTCAATTGTAGATTATAATTCATGCATCTCTCACCTGCTAGTAGACAAATGTGGCCATGGACCCACATGCTGACATTTATTTTGCTGCCCTCAGCTACATGTTAAGCTCCAAGTTTAGTCATTCTGTTTATTCTGCATAACTTGTAAACGAATGTTGGGCAGTAAAAGTTTGACTCTGATTGGCTGTTCCCTCATGTTAGATTGAGTTTATGTTTGTGCACAGCTGATCACCGTGATTGACCAGAAATGTATCACAATCATGTAATCGCCCAGTCCTAGCATCTATCCAGTAAGATAAGCTGATGTTAATGCTTCTAGTTCTTTTCTTGTTGAATAAGACATTCTCATTCGAAAGACGTCACTATAAAGTAGAGCTGGACAATTAATCAAATTTTTATTTCAATTTCGATCATGGCTGCTTACTATCATGAAAATATAATAATTTAAGTGAATTATTTCAGTATATTGCTTTCCATAGTGAAACCCATTATCTACATATTTAAATTACACTTAAACCGATGTGGGTGGCACTGGGAGCAGGTGGGTAAACTGTCTTGCCCAAGGACACATCAGCAGTGACTCAGATAGCGGAAGCGAGGATTAAACCTGGAACCCTGAAGTTGCTGGCATGGCTACTCTAACAACAAAGCCAGGCCGTTCCAAAATAATAAAAAAAAGAATACAATTAATGTGCTGCGCAACGTGCATGCAAATTCCGGAACTGCTGACGGTAAAAGAGACGAGGAGCGAGTGAGTGGAAAAAAAGAGCACGTCTACTAGAAGTGTGGGATGTCACCATGGTTGCTACTTTTTTTGACACGTTAGTATGCCTAATTAATCATTACTAAACTCCACAAAAAAGTAAAGCATGATTTCCACGCACATGTAACTGTGGACAAAGTCACATAATTTGCCAATGAAACAGAATCCGCTATTAAACGCAGAAAATCAGTGAAATTGACATACATGTTAGTGAAATGTTGTCATTGTGATGAGAAGAAATACTGGTTTGGAAAATAATGTGTCTGGTAGCGCTCATTTATCCCCAACACACTCAACCGGCCCGTGCTAAACTAAACAATGTAGAAACGGCCCCTTGAAACAGCGACTAAACTAGGAAGCTAAAGCTAGCAAGAACAATCCATACACACACAACACATCTCATCTGTTAGGTTGTTGTGAATGACATCATGGATGTAACATCAATGTACACACAATCATACACACACAACACATCTTATCTGTTGTGTTGTTGTGAACGACATCATGGATGTAACATCAATGTACAAACAATCATACACACACAACACATCTCATCTGTTTGTGTTGTTGTGAACGACATCATGGATATAACATCAATGTACACACAATCATATACACTCACACAACACATCTCATCTGTTTGTGTTGTTGTGAACGACATCATGGATGTAACATCAATGTACAAACAAGCATACACACACAACACATCTCATCTGTTTTGTTGTGAACGACATCATGGATGTAACATCAATGTACACACAATCATATACACTCAGACAACACATCTCATCTGTTTGTGTTGTTGTGAACGACATCATGGATGTAACATCAATGTACAAACAAGCATACACACACAACACATCTCATCTGTTTTGTTGTGAACGACATCATGGATGTAACATCAATGTACACACAATCATACACACACAACACATCTCATCTGTTGTTGTTGTGAACGACATCATGGATGTAACATCAATTTACAAACAATCATACACACACAACACATCTTATCTGTTTGTGTTGTTGTGAAGGACATCATGGATGTAACATCAATGTACAAACAATCATACACACACACATTAATTAATATCTAGCCCTACTTAATATGACCGAGAAAATGGGTCACCAGCTTATTTATAAACTGTCCCGGCTCAGATTTCCCTATTTGTTTATTTACAATATGCAGCAATAATTGAAATGACATTGAACAAAGAGAGCACAGTCTACCAAAAACATTCTTGGCCAATAAATCTGATTCTGATAATATTGAAATATATATGTTATTAGTAATTAATAACACATTTGTCTTTAAACATACATAAACATTTGTTGTTTTAAAGAAAATATAAGCATCATTGCAAATCAATATGGCCTAGTGGTTAGAGTGTCCACCCTGAGATGGGTAGGTTGTGAGTTCAAACCCCGGCCGAGTCATACCAAAGACTATAAAAATGGGAGCCATTACCTCCCTGCTTGGCACTCAGCATCAAGGGTTGGAATTGGGGGTTAAATCACCAAAAATGATTCCCGGGCGCGGCACCGCTGCTGCCCACTGCTCCCCTCACCTTCCAGGGGGTGATCGAGGGTGATGGGTCAAATGCAGAGGACAAATTTCACCACACCTAGTGTGTGTGTGACAATCATTGCTACTTTAACTTTATATATATAACCACACCCCTAGCCTCACCCCCAGCCCCACATATCTAGGGGAAACCCTGTCATCCTTACACTGATGTGTGGTAACAATCCTGTTGTAAATACACTGTAAATCACCTTCAAGCTAAACTAGACTATGTATATTATTTTCCTTCTGCAAACTGACTTTAATGTTCTCTTGCTTTTTGTCTTCTCTTGAAGCCTGTTCAAGATTCTGATGGTATGAACTTCATTGCAGTGGCATGGTGATATGGTATATTAGTGTATTTGCTAGTAGGATGAGCTACACTTAATGATGATGCTTCTTTTCTTTCAGAAGAACCGGACATTCTGACTCAAAAGACCTCAACTCCAAGACCATCAGATCAGGCCTGCTGAAAAAGACTGAGAAAACAGGTAACCTCCATAAACTCCAGAATATTTCAGTAGTTTTTCAGCAGGTCTTGACCCTGAGTTTCTTCAAAATTTCCATATGCATAAATTCAGAGTGGAAAAATATTGACCAGTTATGCAGGACTGCTTGATTACCAGCAACTACCTTTTCTAATTTCTGTTTCAGGGAGCGATTGACAGTACCCCCAAAAGAAGTTCCATGGTAGGCCTTGGTGTTGTGAAAAAAAGACGACAGTACGGCGACAGCACATCACTCTGAATAGAGTTCCTGGTAAAGAACTTAGTCTCAAGGCTCTTGATGCAGAACTGATACTCGCCACTGGAGAGATGTTAAGAACCAAATCTACAATTCCATCACATCCCAAAAAAGTCAAGTTTGAGTTTATCAGTCTATTGTCTAAAAAGTGTTAGGTAACACTTTAAAAGTGGTCAAGGAGGTTCTTTGCCTCACTCTATGACTATTTCACTTCATGCTAAACTGCTGTTGATGCACTTA
This sequence comes from Nerophis lumbriciformis, assembly GCF_033978685.3. Taxonomy (NCBI): domain Eukaryota; kingdom Metazoa; phylum Chordata; class Actinopteri; order Syngnathiformes; family Syngnathidae; genus Nerophis; species Nerophis lumbriciformis. The sequence continues at coordinate 46,018,446 of NC_084554.2, forward strand.
ACAGTTGATGAATCTGTTATAGATCAGTTGATTACCTCATATTGATAATAATGGCACTTTTTGATGACACTAATTAACCATGACCACGTGTATTGATGACACTTATTGATAATAATAATGATGGCAATTCTTATTGGTAATAGCGTTGATAATGAGACTTGATACTGACACCGCTTATTGATAAAGACCCTAATTCACAATGGCACTCATTGATAATTACACTTATTAATACAGACTACTTGACGACGATGACACTTATTGAAAATAATGAGACTCATTGATAATATTGATGCATTGATTTAGACACTAATTGACAATGACACTAATTGATAATGACCCTTTTTGATGATGGTTATTTATATTGATAATAGCACTTGACATAATGACACCTATTGATAATGACATTTATTTGTGATTACGACACTTAGTGATACTAGCATCGCTTATTGATAATGACACTACCGTATTTTTCAGACTATAAGTCGACGTTTTTTTCATAGTTTGGCCGTGGGTGCGACTTATACTCCGGAGCGACTTATGTGTGAAATGATTAACACATTACCGTAAAATATCAAATAATATTATTTATCTCATTCACGTGAGCGACGAAGCAAATGGCAGCCATCATCACACACACGTCAGCAATCGTCACTCACATGCCAACCAATAAGAATTCGGTTGGGGCGGGCCATGGCAGAAGTGCATTGTGGGCCATGATATGCTAACTGCTATATGCTATACGCTACTGCCAGAGCTATTAAAATGGATCACATCAACATTGGCGGTAACTTATAAAAACTGAGAAGTGCTGAACTAAAATGGCACCGAAAAGGAAATCATATACTGCAGATTACAAGCTGGACGTAGTTAAATATGCTGCAGAAAACTGCGATCGAGCAGCAGAAAGAAAGGACGCTAGCGGCGCATACCAGGAGCGACACCGGGGAGGAAGATTTCATGGGATTTAGCGATCGGGAGTGACAGATTGTTTGGTAAACGTATAGCATGTTCTATATGTTATAGTTATTTGAATGACTCTTACCATAATATGTTACGTTAACATACCAGTTGGTTATTTATGCGTCATATAACGTACACTTATTCCGCCTGTTGTTCACTATTCTTGATTTATTTTAAATTGCCTTTCAAATGTCTATTCTTGCTGTTGGCTTTTATCAAATACATTTCCCCCAAAAATGCGACTTATACTCCAGTGCGACGTATATATGTTTTTTTCCTTCTTTATTATGCATTTTCGGCCGGTGCGACATATACTCCGTAGCGACTTACACTCCGAAAAATACGGTAATAGACGATGAATCTTATTGATAATGATGCTTATGGATGATGACGATAATGACACTTAACAATAATGATGTTATTACTAATGGCACTTATTGATATTGATGATGACATTGATGATCAATCTTTCTATTCATTATAGTTAGAGTATTGTGGACCAACTTATCTTCCATTAGATGATCTATGCTGCTTTATAATAAAATAATTTTGCTATCAATTTGTGTAAAATATTTTGTTAATACTTACATGTGTT
>NC_084554.2:46025000-46035000 GCF_033978685.3 Nerophis lumbriciformis
CTGTAAAATGTAAATATGTTTTTGTATAACTCACTGTAAAAAAAAAATCTCAAACTAATTTTACGTTAAAAACTGGCAGCTCAGTCATCAGAATTGAACTATAAATATAAAAAAGGGACAGATTTTTAATTTAGTCATTCACTGTAAAACAACAGTCGTAGAATTTTCGATACAAAAACTGGCAGATCGATTTCTGGAATTTGACTGTAAAAATAATAGTGGAACTAATTTTTATTTTACCGAAATGCATCGTTTAAAAAAAACAAAAAAACAAAAAACACCTTAAATTTTTATTTATGATTTATTATGATTGTGCTGTAAAATGTAAATATTTTTTTGTATAACTCACTGTAAAAAAAAAACTCAAAATAATTTTTACGTTAAAAACAGGCAGCTCAGTCATCAGAATTGGACTATGAATATAAAAGTGGGACAGATATTTAATTTACAGTAATTCACTGTAAAACAACAGTCGTAGAATTTTCGATACAAAAACTGGCAGATCGATTTCTAGAATTTGACTGTAAGAATAATAGTGGAACTATTTTTTATTTTACAGTAATCTATTGTAAAAAAAAACCCAAAAAAAACCTTACATTTTTACTAAATTCTGGTGATTGTGTTTGTGCTGTAAACATTTTTTTTATAACTCAAAAAAAAAATGTTTTAACTTACGTTAAAAACTGGCATTAGCCACCAGAATTTAACTGTAAATATAAAAGTGGTACGGATTTTTAAAGTGATACCTATTTTTAATTTACAGTAATTCTAAATAAAAACACCTTACATTTTACTACATTCTGGCGTTTTTACTGTAAATACTATTTTTACAGTGCACTGTAAAAACAACAGCAATAGACTACGATAAAAAAAACTGGCAGATCAGTTTCTAGAATTTGACTGTAAAAATAATAGTGGAACTATTTTTTATTTTACAGTAATCTATTGTAAAAAAAACAAAAAACTAAAAAAAACCACCTTAATTTTTACTAAATTCTGGTGATTGTGTTTGTGCTGTAAAATGTAAATATTTCTTGTATAACTCACTGTAAAAAAAAACTCAAACTAATTTTACGTTAAAAAATGGCAGCTCAGTCACCAGAATTTGACTATAAATATAAAAGTGGGACAGATTTTTAATTGACAGTAAATCACTGTAAAACAACAGTAGTAGAATTTTCGATACAAAAACTGGAAGATCGATTTAAAAAAAACACCTTACATTTTTACTAAATTCTGGTGATTAAGTTTCAGCTGTAAAATGTAAAGATTTTTTATAACTCACTGTAAAAATTTTTTTTTTTAAATTACATTAAAAACTGGCAGCATAGTCACCAGAATTTGACTGTAAATATAAAAGTGGTACGGATTTTTAAAGTGGTACCTATTTTCACTTTACAGGAATTCACTATAAAAACACCTTACATTTTACTACATTCTGGCGACAGTGTTTTTACTGTAAAAACAACGGTCATAGACTATGATAAAAAAAACTGGCAGATCAGTTTCTGGAATTTGACTGTAAAAATAATAGTGGAACTATTTTTTATTTTACAGTAATCTATTGTAAAAAAAAAAAAAAAAAAAAAAAAAAACTTACATTTTTACTAAATTCTGGTGATTGTGTTTGTGCTGTAAAATGTCATTTTTTTTGTATAACTCACTGTAAAAAAAGCCCTCAAAGTAATTTTACGTTAAAAACTAGCAGCTCAGTCACCAGAATTTGACTGTAAATATAAAAGTGGCACAGATTTTTAATTTACAGTAATTCACTGTAAAACAACAGTCACAGAAGTTTTGATACAAAAACTGGCAGATCGATTTCTAGGATTTGACTGTAAGAATAATAGTGGAACTAATTTTTATTTTACATTAAACCATTGTTAAAAAAAAACAAAAAAAAACCACCTTGCATTTTTACTAAATTCTGGTGATTGTGTTTGTGCTGTAAAATGTAAAGATTTTTTTTTTTAACTCACTGTAAAAAAAAAAAAAAAAAAAGAATTACGTTAAAAACTGGCAGCTTCGTCACCAGAATTTGACTGTAAATATAAAAGTGGTATGGATTTTTAAAGTGATACCTATTTTTAATTTACAGTAGTTCACTATAAAAACATCTTACATTTTACTACATTCTGGAGTTTTTACTGTAAAAACTATTTTTACAGTGCACTGTTAAAACATTAGTCATAGACTACGATAAAAAAAAACTGGCAGACCAGTTTCTAGAATTTGACTGTAAAAATAATAGTGGAACTAATTTTTATTTTACAGTAATCCATTGTAAAAAAACAAAACAAAAACAAACAAAAAAAAACCTTAATTTTTCACTAAATTCTGGTGATTGTGCTTGTGCTGTAAAGTGTAAAGATTTTTTTTATAACTCACTGTAAAAAAAACCTCAAACTAATTTTACGTTAAAAACTGGCAGCTCAGTCATCAGAATTTGACTATAAATATAAAAGTGGTACCATTATTTAATTTACAGTAATTCACTGTAAAACAACAGCCGTAGAATTTTCAATACAAAAACTGGCAGATCGATTTCTAGAATTTGACTGTAAGAATAACAGTGGAACTCATTTTAATTTTACATTAAACCATTGTTAAAAAAAAAAAACAACCAAAAAACCTTGCATTTTTACTAAATTCTGGTGATTGTGTTTGTGCTGTAAAATGTAAAGATTTTTTTTTTTTTATAACTCACTGTAAAAAAAAAAAAAAAAAAAAAGTTAATTAAGTTAAAAACTGGCAGCTTTGTTACCAGAATTTGACTGTAAATATAAAAGTGGTACGGATTTTTAAAGTGGTACCTATTTTCAATTTACAGTAATTCACTATAAAAACACCTTAAATTTTACTACATTCTGGCGACTGTAAAAACAATTTTTTTACAGTGCACTGTAAAAAAAACAGTCATAGACTACAATAAAAAAAAACCTGGCAGATCATTTTCTAGAATTTGACTGTAAAAATAATAGTGCAACTAGTTTTTATTTTACCGAAATTCATTGTAAAAAAAAAAAAACAACAACAAAAAACACCTTCAATTTTTACTAAATTCTGGTGATTGTGCTGTAAAATGTAGTTTTTTTTGTATAACTCACTGTAAAAAAAACCTCAAACTAATTTTACGTTAAAAACTGGCAGCTCAGTCACCAGAATTTGACTGTAAATATAAAAGTGGGACAGATTTTTAATTTACAATAATTCACTGTAAAACAACAGCAGTAGAATTTTCGATACAAAAACTGGCAGATCGATTTCTAGAATTTGACTGTAAGAATAATAGTGGAACTAATTTTAATTTTACATTAAACCATTGTAAAAAAAAAAAAAAAAAAAAAAAAAAAAAAACCTTACATTTTTACTAAATTCTGGGGATTGTGTTTGTGCTGTAAAATGTAAACACTTTTTTTAATAACTCACTATAAAATAATATGTATTTTTTTTAATTATGTTAAAAACTGGCAGCTTAGTCACCACAAATCTGCATGCTCTTGGTTTATTTTTTGTTGTATTTTTGCCTCGTTCCTGTGAGAATCCTGCGCGTGACTGAAGCATTAAGGAGTGGGACTATCCAAGACGAGCTGCAGTGTGCTCAAACAACCACCAGGTCGCACCTGTGAGCAGATAATACCGCATCATCTCTGTACATGTATAAATACATAGTAGGAATATTCAAATTGACTCTTTTCGGGGCTCAGTTTCCGTCCGAGATCTCACAGATGTTTTTCCATGGCAACTCTCACCTTAGCAGCGTTCCAGGCCGCCTCTGGGGTCTCTATTGTTTTGCCACACAGCTTTTGTGGTGATATCACAGGAGTTGTGGGGGGGAGGTCTGGGGGGAGGTCTGGGGGGACTTTCCCCAAGTTTCCTGATATGAGTTTTTTCCCATGTCGTCATAAGAGAGGATTAAGAATCATTGCTGAGCTTGCCAAGAATCACTTGCTGATTTCAGGCCGGCAGCATGCAGATTTTATTAAGAAATAAATACCAATAAAATTACTTCACAGGACCAACAAAAAGTCTTCAGTCTAGATAACATTTAATCCATTTTTGTAATTATTTTAATTTTAATTAATAGGGCCTGATAAGCAGAGCAAGCGCCGCAAGGGCCCTATTGAAATTGCAATGTTTATTATTATTATTACTATTATTATTATTGTTATTATTATTATTATTATTACTATTACTATTATTGTTATTATTATTATTATTATTATTATTATTATTATTATTATTACTATTATTATTACTATTATTATTATGATGATGATTATTATTTCTATTATTATTATAATTATTATTATTATTATTATTACTATTATTATTATCAGTATTACTATTATTATTATTACTATTATTATTATTATTATTATTACTATTATCATTACTATTATTATTATGATGATGATGATGATGATGATTATTTATATTATTATTATTATTAATATTATTATTATTAGTATTACTATTATTATAATTACTATCATTATTAGTATTATTATTACTATTATCATTATTATTATTACTATTATTATTACTATTATTATTATTAGTATTACTAATATTATAATTACTATCATTATTATTATTACTATTATCATTATTATTATTACTATTATTATTATGATGATGATTATTATTTCTATTATTATAATTATTATTATGATTATTACTATAATTATTATTCACTCCAGCAGTCCAAACGACCTCAAGTAATGTCGCAATTTCCAATGCCAACAAAGAAATTTACTCGCAAAAAAAACACTCCAACGTAAGTAAAGTAAGGGTCCACTTTTCCAAAAAGTTGGCTTTGCGATTGACTGATTAGCATTAGCGATTTTACATGGCGATTTCAACACCTCCAAATGTGTTAATGAAAACTACAACGGTATGTTGACGCTTTAAAGTGCCTTTTATTGTTTTTAAGAAATATGACATATAAATAATACAATAAAGGTAAACAATAAAAGTAGTATAATATACACAAATAAAAGTAATGATTCACATCAAGGAAGGGTACTGAATTCGGTACTTTTTTTAAACTAAACTGTCAATTAAAACTAAATGACAGCTTTGCCACATTAGTCATCATTTTTGCGCTTAAGAAACTTCTTTACGACTTTAGGTCCAGACTTTTTCTGTTTGTTTGAGATTGTCACTACTGCCACAAGTGGTGGAAAAGTGTACTACAACTGAGTACCGCTGCGGACCACAGCTCACACTGCAAAAACTGAAATCTAAGTAAGATGAAATATCTCAAATAAGGGTGATATTTGCTTATTTTCTGTCTGATAAGATCATTCTTCTCACTAAGCAGATTTTATGTTAGAGTGTTTTACTTGTTTTAAGTGTTTTGGTCCTATATTACCTCAGTAAGATATTACAGCTTGTTGCTGAGATGTTATGACCTATATTGAGTAAAACATGCTTGAAACTAGAATATCAAGTGTTGCAAAGCTGTGTCATCAACACTCACAAGTATAAAACTACTTTTTCAAAGTAATAATTTCTTATTTCAAGCATGAAAAAAAAATCATGACTTTGACACAATTGTGTCTCATATTAAAACGGATGACAGCCAAATGGGCTTTGCTGTTTTATTTTCAATGAAACAATAGAAAATACGTACTCATATAGTAGTACGTAATATTTAAACATTTAACATGTGACATTTCAAAACATTTTGAACAGAAATAGTTCATGCACATTCAGATAAATTCTTCAAAATTACAATTAAAAGAAATTTGGCCGGGGGCCGGGCTGAAAATAAGCGCACTAATTGACTGAAAGCGCACATACTTGGTGCGATGATGTCATGTTATCCATGGAAAAATGCATTTTTAGACCATATGATTTGCATGAGTGGCTAGTAGACCCCGAGAGTATCAAGCGGTTGCCTTGTCGCCTTTCCATTAAGAACAATAAATTAGTTTTTAGTATAAGTTTGCTGGTTTCAAGAAATGTAATGCCGAGCGCATATCATGATGTCAAGATAATGGCACTAGCATTTACTGTATTTTTCGGACTATACTGTAAGTCGCAGTTTTTTTTCATAATGTGACTTATATATGTTTTTTTCCTTCTTTATTATGCATTTTCGGCAGGTGCGACTTATACTCTGGTGCGACTTATACTCCGAAAAATACGGTACTTAATTTAAGAATATTTTTCAACATATTGAGCAAAAAAGGTCTCTTTTTTTTCTACCAAGAAAAGTGCACTTGTTATTAGTGAGAATATACTTATTTTAAGGTATTTTGGGTTCATTGAGGTTAGCTAATTTTACTTATTTTGGAAAGTCTTGACAAGCCAAATTTTCTTGTTCTATTGGGGAGGAGATCTTGCCCCAAGTGGAGGAGTTCAAGTACCTCAGAGTCTTGTTCACGAGTAGAGTGGATCGTGAGATCGACAGGCGGATCAGTGCGGCGTCTTCAGTAATGCGGACGCTGTATCGATCCGTTGTGGTGAAGAAGGAGCTGAGCCGGAAGGCAAAGCTCTCAATTTACCGGTCGATCTACGTTCCCATCCTCACCTATGGTCATGAGCTTTGGGTTATGACCGAAAGGACAAGATCACGGGTACAAGCGGCAGAAATTAGTTTCCTCCGCCGGGTGGCGGGGTTCTCCCTTAGAGATAGGGTGAGAAGCTCTGTCATCCGGGGAAGACCCAGGTAACGCTGAGAAGACTATCTCTCCCGGCTGGCCTGGGAACGCCTCGGGATCCCCCGGGAGGAGCTGGACGAAGTCGCTGGGGAGAAGGAAGTCTGGGCTTCCCTGCTTAGGCCGCTGCCCCCGCGACCCGACCTCGGATAAGCGGAAGAAGATGGATAGATGGATGGATAATTGACTGAAAGAGCACGCACTTGGCGCGATGATGTCATGTTATCGATGGAAAAATGCATTTTTAGACAATATGATTTGCCTGAGCGGCTAGGAGACCCCGAGAGTAACAAGCGGTTGCCTTGTTGCTTTTCCATTAAGAAAAATAAACTAGTTTGTAGTAGGGATGTTCGATAATAGCTTTTTGCCGATATCCGATATTCCGATATTGTCCAACTCTTTAATTACAGATACCGATATCAACCGTGGAATTAACACATTATTATGCCTAATTTGGACAACCAGGTTGTCATGTCTGTGTAATCATGTTTTGTTTTAAGTCATGTTTTGTTTAGTTATTGGACTCTTTAGTTTCTGGCTTTTCACTCCCTTGTCTTGTTTCCATGATTACCCATTAGTTTCACCTGTTCCACGTTTAGACTCATTGTGCACTCTTGTTTGTCACCATAGCAACCCATTAGTTTTCACCTGTTACGTCACGCACCTGTTTTCGTTAATCATGTCTGTAGTATTTAAGTTAATTGTTTTTCAGTTTGTCTTCCTGGTGACATCTGTCACAACTGGGACCATGGCTTGGTTTGTTCTCCCGAGGTGCAAGTGAATTGGACCAGATGTGGCGTGACGGTAAATACATGATTTATTTAAACACTAAAACTACAAAAAAAAGGATCAAACAAAAGGCGCGCACAGGGGCGGAGGTACAAAACTAGACTATAAACACAGAACTTGCACATTGGCAGAAACTATGAACAATTAAACAAAACTTGCAAACTATGGCATGAATAAAGAAAACTTACTTGGATGAAAAAACGGCATGAAAAAGCGCAGCAAGGGTCATAAGTGTGTGGAGAGTATAAATGCGGGGATGTCACCAGAAAGACAAACTGAAAAACAATGAACTTAAATACTACAGACATGATTAACGAAAACAGGTGCGTGACTCAAAACGTGAAACAGGTGCGTGACGTGACTTGTGAAAACTAATGGGTTGCTATGGTGACAAACAAGAGTGCACAATGAGTCCAGATGTGGAACAGGTGAAACTAATGGGTAATCATGGAAACAAGACAAGGGAGTGAAAAGCCAGAAACTAAAGAGTCCAATAACTAAACAAAACATGACTTAAAACAAAACATGATTACACAGACATGACACAGGTATGGTGAAGATAAGGTACTTTAAAAAACAATTATAAAATAAAATAAAGATAAATAAATTAAAAACATTTTCTTGAGTAAAAAAGACAGTAAAACAATATAAAAACAGTTACATAGAAACTAGTAATGAATGAAAATGAGTCAAATTAACTGTTAAAGGTTAGTACTATTAGTGGACCAGCAGCACGCACAATCATGTGTGCTTACGGACTGTATCCCTTGCAGACTGTATTGATATATATTGATATATAATGTAGGAACCAGAATATTAATAACAGAAAGAAACAACCCTTTTGTGTGAATGAGTGTGAATGAGTGTAAATGGGGGAGGGAGGTTTTTTGGGTTGGTGCACTAATTGTAAGTGTATCTTGTGTTTTTTATGTTGATTTAATAAAAAAATAAAAAATAAAATAAAAACGATACCGAAAATAAAAAAGACGATACCGATAATTTCTGATATTACATTTTAACGCATTTATCGGCCGATAATATCGGCCAGTTTTTAGTATAAGTTTGCTGGTTTCAAGAAATGTAATGCCAAGCGCATATCATTATGTCAAGATAATGCCCCTAGCATTTACTTCATTTAAGAATATTTTTCAACATATTGAGCAAAAAGGTCTCTTTTTTTTTTCCCTACCAAGAAAAGTGCACTTGTTATTAGTGAGAATATACTTATTTTAAGGTATTTTTGGGTTCATTGAGGTTAGCTCATTTGACTTGTTTTGGAAAGTCTTGACAAGCCAAATTTTCTTGTTCTATTGGCAGATAATTTTGCTTAGTTCAAATAAAATACCCCTAATTTTTGTATTTTTTTTTTTTCTTGTTTTCGAACACTGACTTTTGGCAGCTCAGAGACAGATCTTTTTGGGCGGCCCAACAGTCGACTGATCTCAAGTCATGTTGCGGTTTATTTTCAACGCCTATGCAGAATGCAGGAACTTAAAATAAATTTGTTTTAAAAACTGTAAATAAAATATGTGATTCATCCACATATTTACTGATCACTAATCACTCGAGTTAACTCGTTATTTTTGTAGTGTGTGTATTTCTTCTTTAAAACGTCAGCATACAGTAAACAAATCTCATTTTGATGGCCACAGTTTGACCCTGGAACGGATTATTTCTATTTCCACCATTTCCTGTGTGTGGGTATGGTTTAATATCTCGCAGTTTTATGCTACTTTGACGCAAATGCGCTATCAGCCGAGCGCTATCTTCAGTGTTTGCCGGACTTCCGAAGGAGGCGGCCACGTATTGACGCTGTCCCTGACCATTGTGTGCAAATGAAGCCGCCGGGGTCACCTCCAAAGGCCATCTCCTTCAAGTCCAACACAGGAGCGTCATACGTACATGTCAGTCGCCACCGTCAGGTGCGTCTCTGTGTTGATATCAAAGCGTCGTCGGGGAAGGGGCGGGAAAAGGTGAGAGGAAAGCGATCACACCTCAGGTGAGCTCATCCTCCATCTGCTCGTTTGACTTCAGGAGTTCACCTTTAATGACAGCTGCCTGGGGGAGAAAAACGAGGCGGGTAGAAAAGATACGGATGAGTTCCTGTCAGCGAGAAAAGGGAACAACGCGAGAGAGGAAGCACACACACACACACACACACACACACACACACACACACACACACACACACACCTGCGTTTCCTCCGTAAAACCACAGCTGATGTGTTAAAGAACAGAGAGGATTCCAAATCGAGATGAAGGTTGACCTGGTGGACGCCTGTGTCGTTAAAGCAGAAGTAGCCGCGTCCATGGGGAAGCTGTGCAGAGTGTTTGTTCTGTAATCTGAAGAAATCTTACACACTTTGTCATTACTTCAGGGTAAGGCCGATAAATGCTTTAAAATGTAATATCGGAAATTATCGGTATCGGTTTCAAAAAGTAAAATGTATGACTTTTTCAAACGCCGCTGTGTACACGGACGTAGGGAGAAGTACAGAGCGCCAATAAACCTTAAAGGCACTGCCTTTGCGTGCCGGCCCAGT
>NC_084554.2:46037500-46067500 GCF_033978685.3 Nerophis lumbriciformis
TCTTTTTGTTGGTTGCACTTCTCAAGCCCGTCTCGCTTTGATGCCGCCAAAAAGGTGATTCATCCAACTTATTTCACCCACTCCAACCAGCGTGTCGGTTCATTTCCAAAGATATTTTGGTCCCAAAGTGTCAAGGCCAGCTTGCTTTAAGAAAATATCAAGCTGGAGAGAGAGAGAGAGAGAGTCCTAAAATAGACAAGTCTTATCAGTTTGGGACCGGTCATTGGCGCGGTGAAAACAATGCCCAGGCTGGATGGGAGTTGGGGGCCGACCCTAATAATGCCAGTGGCCTGTCAAGAACCTGGAGAACAGGAAGTCCACGCTAGCTCTGTCTTTATGGATAAAGTCATAAAAATGATAAACACGGGGCTCAATTAGCCTCCAACAGGACAATGAGGTGGGGGTGGGGTGGGGGGGTCACGCTGAAGGATTCAGGTCAGGCCGTCCGAGATGAAAGAGTTCTGAATAGAATTTTAAATAAATAAATAAAAACCACATCATGCTTTTCTCACGGACATATTGTAAATAAATAGCTCACTTCTCTCACAGTTAGCTCATTTTCTTCACATTTGAGGTAGAAATTAACTGATGAATATAAATGTAATTGTTCAATCTAAGTCTTGACCCTAAACCTAAATGTTAAATACAAATGTAAGCATAAATGTTAAATACAAATGTAAGCATAAATGTTAAATACAAATGGTAAATCTAGATTTAGATGTTGGATGTCAAATATATGATCAATTTAAATATCAATGTTGAATATGAATGTTAAAGATAATTGTTTAATCTAAATCTAAATGCTAAATATAAATGTTAGATGTAAATCTAAATGTTGAAGCTACATCTAAATGTACATTTTTGAGTGTTATTATTCAATTTACATCTAAATGTTTAATCTAAATAGTAAATCTAAATGTTAAATTGAAATCTGAATATTAAATGTTGAAAAACAAATGGTGAATCTAAATATAAAAGTTTAAATATATATGATAAATCTAAATGTCAAATGTTGAATCTGAACGTTAAATCCAAATCCCAATACTAAATGTTAAATCTAAATGTTAAAGCTACATCTAAATGTAAACATTTGAATCTAAATATTAAATGTACATCTAAATGTTTAATCTAAATAGTAAATCTAAATGCTAAATTGAAATCTGAATATTAAATGTTAAACAACAAATGGTAAATATAAATATATTTGTTACATATAAATATGTCAAATGTCAAATATATGTTAAATGTAAGTCTAAATGTTGAATCTAAATCTAAATGTTGAATCTAAATGTCAATCTAAATGTCCAATCGAAATCTAAATATTAAATGATAAACATAAATGTTAAATCTTAATATAAATGTTAAAACTAAGTCTAAATATTATATGTTAAATATAAATTAAAATGTTAAATCTACATGTAGATATATGGTTTTAAGTATAAATGTTGAATTTAAATCTAAATATTAAATGTTAAAGCTAAATGTAACATTTTAAATCTAAATATCAAACTTAAATCAAAATGTTTCATTTAAATCTAAATGTTAAATGTAAATATAAATCTTATAATAAATCTAAATGTTAAATCTAAACATTGAATATAAACGTTAAATTTAATGATAAATGTTAAATAAAAATGTCAAATTTACTGTAAATGTTAACTATAAATATAAATGGAAAATCTAAATGTTGAAGCTCCATTTAAATATACATGTTTAAATCTACATACAAAATTTAAATCTAAATGTTTAATCTAAATCTAAATAATGAAGCTAAATTTAAATCTAAATGTTACATTTAAATTGAACTAGAAATGTTACATCTAAATGTTGAATTTAAATTGAACTCGAAATGTTAAATCTAAGATTCAATCTAAATGTAATGTTGAATATAAATGTTCAAAATGTCAAACATATTGTAAATGTTAACTCTAGATATAAATGTCAAATCTAAATCTAAAATAATTTAAATGTTAAATCTTAATGTAAATGTTAAAAGTAAGTCTAAATATTATATGTTAAATATAATTTAAATGTAAATCGAAATGTTGAATATACATGTAGATATAATGTTTTAAATATAAATGTTTTAAATCTAAATATTAAATGCTGAATCTAAATATTAAATGTTAAAACTAAATCTGTATGTTAAAATTAAAATTAAATCCAAATATCAAAATTAAATCTAAATATCAAAATCAAATAAAAATGTTTCATTTAAATCCAAATGTTAAATGTAAATATTAATGTTATAATAAATCTAAATGTTAAATCTAAACATTGAATAGAAATGTAAATCTAATGATAATTTTTAAATAAAAATGTCAAATAAATATAAATGGAAAATCTAAATGTTAAATCTAAATCTAAATGTTAAAGCTGCATCTAAATGTAAATTTTTTAATCGGCATACAAAATTGAAATCTAAATGTTTAATTCAAATCTAAATGTTTAATCTAAATCTAAATAATGAAGCTAAACTGAAATCTAAATGTTAAAATTAAATTGAACTGGAAATGTTAAATCTAAATGTTAAAGTTAAATTGAACTCGAAATGTTAAATCTAAAGATTAAATCTAAATGTTCAATCTAAATCTAATATTGAATATAGATATAATTGTTAAATGGAAATGTTTCGCCAAGTGTAAAGCTAAATGTTTAGAAAATAAACGAATATTCCACTATTGCCATGCCTCTCTGTAGGAAAAGACACGTGCACATCTCTGACAGCTGTGCTGTGGAAGGAACGTGCCGGAGAATGAACGGAGATGGAAATGCAACATATAAACCAGGGGGACATATCGGCAATCGCCACATTCGATCCTGTGGCCAAATGATGACATCATAGCTCCAAAGCACGTACGACACAGCAAATGAATGTTCATATGTGACACAATCATGACATAACACACACACACCCACACACACACACACACACACACACACACATAAATACAAATATGTCTTCACCCACACTGTAGGAAGCACTCAAAAAGTGTGATTACATATATATATATATATATATATATATATATATATACACACACACACAGGTAAAAGCCAGTAAATTAGAATATTTTGAAAAACTTGATTTATTTCAGTAATTGCATTCAAAAGGTGTAACTTGTACATTATATTTATTCATTGCACACAGACTGATGCATTCAAATGTTTATTTCATTTAATTTTGATGATTTGAAGTGGCAACAAATGAAAATCCAAAATTCCGTGTGTCACAAAATTAGAATATTACTTAAGGCTAATACAAAAAAGGGATTTTTAGAAATGTTGGCCAACTGAAAAGTATGAAAATGAAAAATATGAGCATGTACAATACTCAATACTTGGTTGGAGCTCCTTTTGCCTCAATTACTGCGTTAATGCGGCGTGGCATGGAGTCGATGAGTTTCTGACACTGCTCAGGTGTTATGAGAGCCCAGGTTGCTCTGATAGTGGCCTTCAACTCTTCTGCGTTTTTGGGTCTGGCATTCTGCATCTTCCTTTTCACAATACCCCACAGATTTTCTATGGGGCTAAGGTCAGGGGAGTTGGCGGGCCAATTTAGAACAGAAATACCATGGTCCGTAAACCAGGCACGGGTAGATTTTGCGCTGTGTGCAGGCGCCAAGTCCTGTTGGAACTTGAAATCTCCTGTCATGATCGTTACCCGGATCATGGCATGATTTATGTTGGTTATGTTTCTGGTTTTAGTCTGTTTCCTGGTTGCACCCTCTTTCCCTGTTTATTCTTGGTTTCCATGGGCACTGATTCTCCTCACCTGTCTTAGTTTTGCAATTAGTGTTTCCACCAGGTGTTTTGGCTAATCACTCCCCTTTATAGTTTCCTGTCACCCAGCAGTAAGTGCTGGGTCAATGTTTGCTTTATGCAACATTTACGTTTCCTCTGGTTTTCTCCTCATAGTAAGTTTGTGCACGCTAGCATTCCTTGTTTATCACCCATGGTGACATTTTGGTTTTTTGTTTAGCTCCACGCTTGCTAGCGTCCTCAGTTTCGTATTTTTGTCCTGCCTTTTATTTATTAAAAATACTTAATCCTACCTGCACACTCCTCCTGCTTGTCTTCTGTACTGGAAGGAACACACCAGCACAGCTATGCGTCCCCGAAGACGTAACAGATTGACCCAGCCAGACGAAGTGTTCCTGTCCAACACGGACAAACAAGGGATCCTCCTGGAGCTCCAAGCGGACACCCAGCCGTGGCAACACGAGGACGAAGCCGAGCTGTCCGAAGAAGACCTTCCGGCCGACGCCATGGTAGCATGGGAGCAGCTAATGGCTAAGTTCACGGAAGCAGAGACCCGTTTCCTCCCCCACTCTCAAGCCACCCGGACGTCGTCCACCCCACCCGGTACGCGAAGGCTCGGGCAGCGGGGCAGCTCAGAGCAGGCGCAGAAGGGGTACCAGACGGACACTTTGCCCTCAACAATGTCTGCCAGGCTCTTCCCGTGCGGCTTCTCCTCCCCTCAGTCACCACCTGCTGGCAACTGTCCAGAAAGGCGCCAGCGGCGCACACGCACAAGGCCAGATTCCAGGCTTCCTAGAGCCCACCCGCCCGTGCCCTCTGCTCCCGCCGAACAAGCGTTCCCCCCACCAGCTCCATCTAGCATCTGGAATCTGCTTCCTGAGGGGGGGGCCAGTGCTGGTAGCGTGTCAGCGGGACAAGCAGACCTCATTCCACTGAGGATGCTGCCTGCCTCTCCTCCAGCGGGGGCGCTGTCTGCTTCGGTCCTACTTCCTGCCCCAGTGCCACAAAGCAAGTTGGACCCGCCAGAGAAGTACAGTCCGGCTTGGGTGGATGAGTGGTACCGCAAGGTACTTATTGAACTGCAACTGGAGGAACAATCCCAATCAGCAGAGAACACTCCGCCCACTCCTCTGGCTCCTCCCACGCCGACAGCCCGGACGCCTGCCACTCTGACGCCACCATCAACCCTGGTGGTCCTGCAAACGCCATCCTCTCCACCTCCTGCTCCAGCGCTGCAAAGCACAAGAGACCCCGCAGAGACCGACCCAGTAAAAAGGGCATTGCACCAACAGTCCAAACAACTTGGACAACAGGAGGAACAGTTTGGCGTTCTTGGGGCTTGCGTCAACGCCATGGCGGAGCACCAAGATGCCCGCCTTGATGCATTGGAGAAACAGATGGGAAGTATACTCTCCGCACTGCAGGTGATGATTCCCCCTACGGCCAACCCAGCAGTCCAGCTGAGACATCCACCACCCACAGAGACTCCGTTGCCTGATTCGTCCTTGGCTCCGCCCACGCCGACAGACGAGCCGCCTGCTACGCCTCTGGCTACGCCCACGCCGACAGACGAGCCGCCTGCTCCGCCTCTGGCTCCGCCCACGCCGACAGACGAGCCGCCTGCTCCGCCTCTGGCTCCGCCCACGCCGACAGACGAGCCGCCTGCTCCGTCTCTGGCTCCGCCCACGCCGACAGACGAGCCGCCTGCTCCGCCTCTGGCTCCGCCCACGCCGACAGACGAGCCGCCTGCTCCGCCTCTGGCTCCACCCACGCCGACAGACGAGCCGCCTGCTCCGCCTCTGGCTCCGCCCACGCCGACAGACGAGCCGCCTGCTCCGCCTCTGGCTCCGCCCACGCCGACGGCGCCTCCTGCTTCCATGGCGACGGCGCCTCCTGCTTCCATGGCGACGACGCCTCCTGCTTCCATGGCGACGACGCCTCCTGCTTCCATGGCGACGACGCTTCCTGCTTCCACGGCGACGACGCTTCCTGCTTCCACGGCGACGACGCTTCCTGCTTCCACGGCGACGACGCTTCCTGCTTCCACGGCGACGACGCTTCCTGCTTCCACGGCGACGACGCTTCCTGCTTCCACGGCGACGACGCCTCCTGTTTCCACGGCGACGACGCTTCCTGCTTCCACGGCGACGACGCTTCCTGTTTCCACGGCGACAACGCTTCCTGTTTCCACGGCGACGACGCTTCCTGTTTCCACGGCGACGACGCTTCCTGTTACCACGGCGACGACGCCTCCCGCGCCTGCCTCGCCTACGACGTACCCACCTCGTGTCCAGCGGGCCGCAGCACGGCGCCGCCCACCTCCTCGTGTCCGGCGGGCCGCACCTCGGCGCCGCCCACCTCCTCTTGTCCGGCGGGCCGCACCTCGGCGCCGCCCACCTCCTCTTGTCCGGCGGGCTGCACCTCGGCGCCGCCCACCTCCTCTTGTCCGGCGGGCCGCACCACGACGCCGCCCACCTTGTCGTTTCTGGACTTTTCATGGACGCTTTTGGCGCCAACAGCAGCGACGCCCCAGACTTTGGTACAGGACTCAAAGACTGCTGAGGTTCTGGCGCCAGTCTCGTCCGCCTCCTCAACGGCCACAGACATGGCCGTTCCGAGGTCGCCCGCCTCGACGATTGTGGCGACAATCCACCCGCCGCCGCCACCTGACTTGTCCCCGGTGGCTTCGGGGACACATGGCCTGGCGGCCCACCACCAAGTCCTCCCTCCACCCTCCCGTGACTTTTGACTTTCTGGGGGTTTTTTTGTTGGGGAGGGGTTTTCTAGTTTGGGACGTCTGGGATCCGTCCCTTAAGGGGGGGTTATGTCATGATCGTTACCCGGATCATGGCATGATTTATGTTGGTTATGTTTCTGGTTTTAGTCTGTTTCCTGGTTGCACCCTCTTTCCCTGTTTATTCTTGGTTTCCATGGGCACTGATTCTCCTCACCTGTCTTAGTTTTGCAATTAGTGTTTCCACCAGGTGTTTTGGCTAATCACTCCCCTTTATAGTTTCCTGTCACCCAGCAGTAAGTGCTGGGTCAATGTTTGCTTTATGCAACATTTACGTTTCCTCTGGTTTTCTCCTCATAGTAAGTTTGTGCACGCTAGCATTCCTTGTTTATCACCCTTGGTGACATTTTGGTTTTTTGTTTAGCTCCACGCTTGCTAGCGTCCTCAGTTTCGTATTTTTGTCCTGCCTTTTATTTATTAAAAATACTTAATCCTACCTGCACACTCCTCCTGCTTGTCTTCTGTACTGGAAGGAACACACCAGCACAGCTATGCGTCCCCGAAGACGTAACATCTCCATCTCCATAGAGCAGGTCAGCAGCAGGAAGCATGAAGTGCTCTAAAACTTGCTGGTAGACGGCTGCGTTGACCCTGGATCTCAGGAAACAGAGTGGACCGACACCAGCAGATGACATGGCACCCCAAACCATCACCCAACCATGCAAATTTTGCATTTCCTTTGGAAATCGAGGTCCCAGAGTCTGGAGGAAGACAGGAGAGGCACAGGATCCACGTTGCCTGAAGTCTAGTGTAAAGTTTCCACCATCAGTGATGGTTTGGGGTGCCATGTCATCTGCTGGTGTCGGTGCACTCTGTTTCCTGAGATCCAGGGTCAACGCAGCAGTCTACCAGCAAGTTTTAGAGCACTTCATGCTTCCTGCTGCTGACCTGCTCTATGGAGATGGAGATTTCAAGTTCCAACAGGACTTGGCGCCTGCACACAGCGCAAAGTCTACCCGTGCCTGGTTTACGGACCATGGTATTTCTGTTCTAAATTGGCCCGCCAACTCCCCTGACCTTAGCCCCATAGAAAATCTGTGGGGTATTGTGAAAAGGAAGATGCAGAATGCCAGACCCAAAAACGCAGAAGAGTTGAAGGCCACTATCAGAGCAACCTGGGCTCTCATAACACCTGAGCAGTGCCAGAAACTCATCGACTCCATGCCACGCCGCATTAACACAGTAATTGAGGCAAAAGGAGCTCCAACCAAGTATTGAGTATTGTACATGCTCATATTTTTCATTTTCATACTTTTCAGTTGGCCAACATTTCTAAAAATCCCTTTTTTGTATTAGCCTTAAGTAATATTCTAATTTTGTGACACACAGAATTTTGGATTTTCATTTGTTGCCACTTCAAATCATCAAAATTAAATGAAATAAACATTTAAATGCATCAGTCTGTGTGCAATGAATAAATATAATGTACAAGTTACACCTTTTGAATGCAATTACTGAAATAAATCAAGTTTTTCAAAATATTCTAATTTACTGGCTTTTACCTGTATGTATGTATATATATATATATAT
This sequence comes from Nerophis lumbriciformis, assembly GCF_033978685.3. Lineage (NCBI taxonomy): Eukaryota > Metazoa > Chordata > Actinopteri > Syngnathiformes > Syngnathidae > Nerophis > Nerophis lumbriciformis. The sequence continues at coordinate 46,045,587 of NC_084554.2, forward strand.
ATATATATATATATATATATATATATATATATATATATATACAAACCCAGTTTCCATATGAGTTGGGAAATTGTGTTAGATGTAAATATAAATGGAATACAATGATTTGCAAATCCTTTTCAACCCATATTCAATTGAAGGCACTACAAAGACAAGATATTTGATGTTCAAACTCATAAACTTTATTTTTTTTTTGCAAATAATAATTAACTTAGAATTTCATGGCTGCAACACGTGCCAAAGTAGTTGGGAAAGGGCATGTTCACCACTGTGTTACATCACCTTTCCTTTTAACAAATCTCAGTAAACGTTTGGGAACTGAGGAGACACATTTTTTAAGCTTCTCAGGTGGAATTCTTTCCCATTCTTGCTTGATGTACAGCTTAAGTTGTTCAACAGTCCGGGGGTCTCCGTTGTGCTATTTTAGGCTTCATAATGCTCCACACATTTTCAATGGGAGACAGGTCTGAACTACAGGCAGGCCAGTCTAGTACCCGCACTCTTTTACTATGAAGCCACGTTGATGTAACACGTGGCTTGGCATTGTCTTGCTGAAATAAGCAGGGGCGTTCATGGTAGCGTTGCTTGGATGGCAACATATGTTGCTCCAAAACCTATATGTACCTTTCAGCATTAATGGCGCCTTCACAGATGTGTAAGTTACCCATGTCTTGGGCACTAATACACCCCCATACCATCACAGATGCTGGCTTTTCAACTTTGCGCCTATAACAATCCGGATGGTTCTTTTCCTCTTTGGTCCGGAGGACAAGACGTCCACAGTTTCCAAAAACAATTTGAAATGTGGACTTGTCATACCACAGAACACTTTTCCACTTTGTATCAGTTCATCTTAGATGAGCTCAGGCCCAGCGAAGCCAACGGCGTTTCTGGGTGTTGTTGATAAACGGCTTTCGCCTTGCATAGGAGAGTTTTAACTTGCACTTACAGATGTAGCGACCAACTGTAGTTACTGACAGTGGGTTTCTGAAGTGTTCCTGAGCCCATGTGGTGATATCCTTTACACACTGATGTCGCTTGTTGATGCAGTACAGCCTGAGGGATCGAAGGTCACGGGCTTAGCTGCTTACGTGCAGTGATTTCTTCAGATTCTCTGAACCCTTTGATGATATTACGGACCGTAGATGGTGAAATCCCTAAATTCCTTGCAATAGCTGGTTGAGAAAGGTTTTTCTTAAACTGTTCAACAATTTGCTCACGCATTTGTTGACAAAGTGGTGACCCTCGCCCCATCCTTGTTTGTGAATGACTGAGCATTTCATGGAATCTACTTTGATACCCAATCATGGCACCCACCTGTTCCCAATTTGCCTGCTCACCTGTGGGATGTTCCAAATAAGTGTTTGATGAGCATTCCTCAACTTTATCAGTATTTATTGCCACCTTTCCCAACTTCTTTGTCATGTGTTGCTGGCATCAAATTCTAAAGTGAATGATTATTTGCACACAAAAAAAAGTTTATGAGTTTGAACATCAAATATGTTGTCTTTGTAGCATATTCAACTGAATATGGGTTGAAAATGATTTGCAAATCATTGTATTCCGTTTATATTTACATCTAACACAATTTCCCAACTCATATGGAAACGGGGTTTGTATTAGCAAGAGCTTACAGCGGCATCAAACGTGCGGAGGCGTTTTTTTGCCCGTCTCCATTTTGCATGTTTTTGTGCACAATTAACACGACGCCACGTGTCGCCACACTCCATTTCAGCTGTGAGCGCGCTAACCGGCTCGCGCCTCGTCTTCCCCGGTCCACGCCAAGAGGCGGAGGGGTGGGGGGGGGGGGTTTTGGCGTATCCGTCGATGTCTCAGCTAATTGTTGGGAATTGCTAAACGGATTTGGCGACTCCGCCACGTCTTTCTTTGGCAAACGGCACGACTCAAACGAGATTTGACACTCATTTGCAGCCATTTTTGTAGTGAGATTATCAACAAAGATAATCTTGCACTTTTCACAGCCACTAGGGCCCATTTTTGCATAGCACTCATTTTTACTTCATCGTTATTTTTGCATGAGACATGTCACTATGAGCTCATATAATAATTCCACTTTTATTGATGTTGACGCCCAGATAGACTACTGCAACGCACTTCTTGTCGGGATCTCCAGCAAGAACATCCAGAAGCTGCAATACTTACAGAATAGTGCTGCTAGAATCCCGATGAGAGTGTGGATATACGACCATATCACACCAATTCTCAAAGGATTGAATACAAAGTCTCCCTACTAACCCACCAGGGCCTCCATGGAAATGCCCCCCTCTACCTCAAAGAACTACTCACCCCCAAATCCTCCACACGACACCTCCGCTCCGGACAGACTCGCCTCCTCCAACCTCCGAGGACAAAGCTACGAACTATGAGAGACCGGGCTCTCTGTTCCACTGCTCCCAGTCTGTGGAACACTTTCCCTGACCACCTGAGGGAACCACAGACTGTGAATGCTTTTAAAAAAGGCTTAAAAACCCTTCTTTTTAAAAAAAAAAACTTTTTTTTTTTTTTTTTTTTTTTAGCTAGTTCTAGCTATTAGGCCATACCTGGGCAAATTAAGGCCCGGGGGCCACATGCGGCCCGTTGAGCTTTTCAATCTGGCCCGCCGGACATTCCCAAATAATTTTTTTAGATCTTTAAGATGGAAAGTGTAGCTGCCATTATGATGTGCAGTGATGTTTTCTAATGACCGTAAGTCTTCAACTATACTGTCAGGACGGGAACTGTGGTGTGTTTGTTTTCCCGAGATGCAAGTAAAGCCGGACTGGTCATGGCGTGAAGGTAAATACATATTTATTTATATTTATTTATAACACTCAAAGGAACAAAAGGCGCGCTCAAGGCGGATGTACAAACTTGACTAACGAAACAAAAAGACTTGCACGGGGGCAAAAAACTGTGAACAATTAAACAAAAACACTAACTGTGGCATTAATAGAAAAAAACTTACTTGGACATGGCATGAAGTGCGCAGAGGTAGACAGAGTGTGACAGGGGCATGAATACGGGGATGTCACCAGCAAGACAAACTGAAAAACAATGAACTTAAATACTACTGACATGATTAACGAAAACAGGTGCGTGACTCAAAACGTGAAACAGGTGCGTGACGTGACAGGTGAAAACTAATGGGTTGCTATGGTGACAAACAAGAGTGCACAATGAGTCCAAACGTGGAACAGGTGAAACTAATGGGTAATCATGGAAACAAGACAAGGGAGTGCAAAGCCAGAAACTAAAGAGTCCAATAACTAAACAAAACATAACTTAAAACAAAACATGATTACACAGACATGACATATACAAAGTATTTCAATGCTTGGAATCTGCGCTTATGGATGATATACTAATGACTATGGTCATCTAATGAGTTACTATGGTCATCTAATTAGTTACTATGGTCATCTAATTAGTTACTATGGTCATCTAATTAGTTACTATGGTCATCTATGTCACAGCAGCTCAGACGAGGCACCAAGCAGTGTGGGTGGGAAGCGTTTCCACAGACAAAGTTCTAAAGCTTAGTGATATATAAAATAGAATATAATAAAATAGAAAGTACTTTATTGATCCCTGGGGGAAATTCAGCAAGTATCAGATTTTAGGTGGGTTTATTTTGTACCCTTTGCGTTCATATTTCACTGTTTGTTGCGTTTCACTTGATTGTAAAATATGTCGATCGAAAGGGGGTGTGACGTTCATATGTTGTCAATATTCAGTGTTTTATCGTTCATAGAAATTTTTAAAATTCCATTACGTTTTTTTAAGGCGGTCTGTCATAACCTTTTTAGCGTTCCATCAGACTTTATTGGGAGGTTTTGTATTAGTGTTCCTAAAAATAGATATACCGGCCCCCAGACACATTTTTTTTCTCTAAATTTGGCCCCCGAGTCAAAATAATTGCCCAGGCCTGTATTAGGCTGTTCTAGTTTTTATTTTTATTATCTTTTTATTTATTATTATTATAATTTTTTTTTTTAAATACACTAGCACTTTGAGGTTGTTTACTCCAGTGTTTTTCAACCACTGTGCCGCGGCACACTAGTGTGCCGTGAGATATTGTCTGGTGTGCCGTGGGAAATTATGCAACTTCACCTAATTGGTCCCAAAAATATTTTTTGCAAATCAATAATTATAATCTGCAAATGTTATGCCGTTGCTTAGTGTCTGTGCTGTGTAGGGTAACCATGTCAGTAGGTGGCAGCAGGTAGTTCATTGCTTTGTAAAAGTCGGAACGTGTCGGGTGATACGAGGATGGTTTGTTGTGATCCCAATATGCACGCTACAGGTAAAAGGGTACGCAATGCTTAAACCCAAAATGAACGAAAGGGAAAGGAAAAGGAAAAGGCTATGCAAAACGAAAGTCAAACTGAACTGGCTATAAAGTAAACAGAGACAGAATGCTGGACGACAGCAAAACCTTACGGCGTCCACAAAGTACGTCCATACGGGACATGACAATCAACAATGTCCTCACAAAGAAGGATCGCAACAACGTAAATAACCTTTCAGGTGCGCGGAACAGCGCTCGAAGGAAGACATGAAGCTGCTACAGGAAAACACCGACAAAACAGGAAGGGTTACCAAAATAACAGCGCAAGACAAGAACAGGAAGACACCAACAAACTCAAAATAAGGCACGACGACCTGGTGGAGTTAAATTTTTTAACGTTTTCTGCTGGTGGTGTGCCTCCGGATTTTTTTAATGAAAAAAATGTGCCTTGCCTCAAAAAAGGTTGAAAAACACTGGTTTACTCAATGTAAAGTGCTTTTTACAAATAAAATATATTATTATTATTATTTTTATATGGTGGATGTTATCTGGCGAGCGAGCTACGTCCGTTTTATTGTTAGCCGACACAACATCCTCGTGAAGCCTCGGTTTGCTTCAACAGAAAAGGAGGCGACGCGTTGATAAGGAGGACGTTTTCATGTCCAAACACTTTTATCAACGCGGCATCTTCTTGCAGGGGTTGAGTGTGTGTATTAAGGTGGTGCCAAATGTCCAAAATGTCCCCTCGGCTTGGCTGGCTCCATGTAGAGGCCAGTAAACAAAGCGGGGGCTGAGCAGATTCCCCCACCTGATTCCCGGGTAGATTCCTGACAGATTAACGCCTCCCAAACAATGAGGAGGGAGTGTGTGTGTGTGTGTGTGTGTGTGTGTGTGTGTGTGTGTGTGTGTGTGTGTGTGTGTGTGTGGGTGTGTGTGTGTGTGTGTGCATGCGCCTCACGACACAATGTTCCCACCAATAAGACTTGGAAGAGTTAGTTAGTTGGACCTAAACCGGGTGATGGAAATTGTTCTATTGATGTAATAACTCTAAATAACTAATAAAACTGATCAAAGCAACAATTAAAACAAATGTCGGCTCGCAAAATTAAGCATTGTTTGGTAGGTTGGAAAAAAAAAAAAAATTGATTCACATTTGAACCACGATTCTTCCTCATAAATTGATTAAAATTTTTAAAAATTGGCTTAAAAAAATAAAAAATTTTTTTTTATAAGAATCAAAATTAATAAATACATTTTTATGATGTGATAATAAAACACTCTAAAAGTCTAGAATGAAAGAGTATATAAGAGAATTGACAGAGTGTGTGTACCTTCAGCGCGCAGTGCCTCGTTAAAATCCAGCCGCTGTTGCTTAGGAGGTGAAGTGTGTCTCTCTTTACTAGCTTCGTCGAAACATGTTGCTTTTGTAGCTGTTTCAGCAAATTTGAATTGCTAGGATAGGATCTTTGATCCAAGACAACTTACATTGAACTAAAATGTTCTTTTCTTTGTGGTCGACAAAAGAAAAGTAGTGAGAATATCTCCATGTTAAGAAACTGGACTTTGGCTCTACCATGTCTTGTTAGTAAACACAGACACACACACAGAGCAGCGCGCCTCTTTGTCATGTCTGTGTGATCATGTTTTTGTTTTGGTCATGTTCGGTTTTGTTTTTGGACTTTTTGTGCACTTTTGTTTTGTCACCATAGCAACCATTAGTTTTCACCTGTCACGTCATGCACCTGTTTCACGTTTTGAGTCACGCACCTGTTTTCGTTAATCATGTCTGTAGTATTTAAGTTCATTGTTTTCAGTTTGTCTTTCTGGTGACATCCCACAATTATGCCCTGCACATTTCTGACACTTGATTTCATGTCCATCGTTCATGCTGCTCATTTTAGTCCATGCCAAGTAAGTTTTGTTTATTAATGCTATAGTCTTTTGGTTTCATAGCTTGTTCTCCGCCACTGTGCGCGCTTTTCGTTTGTACTTTATTTTGATATATTAAATAAATCATGTATTTACATTCCCGTCTCGCCCGAGCCAACTTTCCGTTGCATTCCGGAAAAGCAAACACCCAGGACCAAGTCATGACACTCTTCTCCGTCGCCTTTTCTGCAGCTCTCCAATAAAACACATTCAGACCCTCTCAGTTTCCAGCCGATACTACATTAAAAATAACGTAAAGTAACGTAAAATAACGCAGTAACGCATCATGTAGAAACGGTAACTGAGTTACTGAATATAAAAAATAACGCGTTAGATTGCTCTTTACCGCCAAAAGTAACGCGTTAGTCCCAACACTGCTAATGAGACAAATAACACTCAAACTAAAGTTAGTATGAGGAACCAATCAGTACCGGCTCAGCTAAATAATAACTTTCATGTCCGACCTCGGACATGAAACTTGGAAGCTCGGACTGGCTCGCTATGCTGGCTTGCGACGTGATTGGCAGCTGACATCAACAAGTTCATTTCCTGTGTGAGTATATTAGCGTTGCAGCTGAGGAGGGGAAAAGGTGTGAATTCTATTCTCAGATGACATTTCTCTCCACTTTTTCCGAGTGTGTGTGTGTGTGTGTGTGTGTGTGTAGTCTTTTCTTGTGCACCCCCAACCCCCTGAAACACCTACAGCCCCCCCACAAAGCGCAGGTGTTGAAGAGAGGACGCGGTCTAATCAGACAATCGCAACACTTCCTATCTTGAGACTGATTAGGACACGCCGCAAACACGACGAACATGGACTGTGCATAAGTATCTGTTGGAATATTCAAATAAATGCACACTAATAATAAATACAGTACAACAGTACAGGCATCAGCTTCTAAGTAACACTGCTAGCACATTCTAATGATGACCACAGAACTTTCCTCCAGAAGGTCTTATCTTTGTCCATGTGATGTCAGATGTAACAAAAGTGGAGCTGTTTGGCCACAATACCCAGCAATATGTTTGGAGGAGAAAAGGTGAGGCCTTTAATCCCAGGAACACCATTCCTACCGTCAAGCATGGTGGTGGTAGTATTATGCTCTGGGCCTGTTTTGATGCCAATGGAACTGGTGCTGTACAGAGAGTATCATATTTTTCGGAGTATAAGTCGCACCGGCCAAAAATGCATAATAAAGAAGGAAAAAAACATATATACGTCGCACTGGAGTATAAGTCGCATTTTTGGGGGAAATTTATTTGATAAAAGCCAACACCAAGAATAGACATTTGAAAGGCAATTTAAAATAAATAAAGAATAGTGAACAACAGGCTGAATAAGTGTACGTTATATGAGGCATAAATAACCAACTGAGAAGGTGCCTGGTATGTTAACGTAACATATTATGGTAAGAGTCATTCAAATAACTATAACATATAGAACATGCTATACGTTTACCAAACAATCTGTCACTGTTAATCGCTAAATCCCATGAAATCTTATACGTCTAGTCTCTTACGTGAATGAGCTAAATAATATTATTTGATATTTTACGGTAATGTGTTAATAATTTCACACATAAGTCGCTCCTGAGTATAAGTCGCACCCCCGGCCAAACTATGAAAAAAACTGCGACTTAAAGTCCAAAAAATACGGTAAATGGGGCAATGAAAAAGGAGGATTACCTCCAAATTCTTCAGGACAACCTAAAATCATCAGCCCTGAGGTTGGGTCTTGGGCGCAGTTGGGTGTTCCAACAGGACAATGACCCCAAACACACGTCAAAAGTGGTAAAGGAATGGCTAAATCAGACTAGAATGAAGGTTTTAGAATGGCCTTCCCAAAGTCCTGACTTAAACATGTAGACAATGCTGAAGAAACAAGTCAATATCAGACAACCAACAAATTTAGCTGAACTGCACCAATTTTGTCAAGAGGAGTGGTCAAAAATTCAAGCAGAAGCTTGTGGATTGCTACCAAAAGCGCCTTATTGCAGTGAAACTTGCCAAGGGACATGTAAGCAAATATTAACATTGCTGTATGTATACTTTTGACCCAGCACATTTGCTCACATTTTCAGTAGACCCATAATAAATTCATAAAAGTGCTCCAATCACTCTATCACAACAAAATAAGAGTTGTAGAAATGAATGAAAACTCAAGACAGCCATGACATTATGTTCTTTACAAGTGTATGTACACTTTTGACCACGACTGTGTATATATATATATATATATATATATATATATATATATATATATATATATATATATATATATCTTAATAAGATTATCCAAAAAATAGTGCTCGATACCGTGGTAGAGCGCAATACACATATATATATATATATATATATATATATATATATATGTATATATATATATATATATATATATATATATATATATATATATATATATATACCGTATTTTTCGGACTATAAGTCGCAGTTTTTTGCATAGTTTGGCCGGGGGTGCGACTTATACTCAGGAGCGACTTATGTGTAGGGATGTCCCGATCCAGGTTTTTGCACTTGCGATCCGATACCGATACTGACCGATACTGGCCTATCCGAGCATGTATTAAAGTTTAAAGTTATTTAGCCTACTTAGTTGTCAGAATCATGTTGAAAAGGGTTTTAGTACTCTTGATAACAACTAGCCAGCTGAATTAAGGGAGTTTGAATAATACACAATGGTTGGTAACAAGAAACTGACCTGTTTATTCAAGGATAAACACAAAATAGACAAAATTATACATGACAAACAAAAATGGCATCATTGAACGAGGGCTGGGCGATATGGCCTTTTTTTAATATTGCGATATTTTAAGGCCATATTGCGATACACGATATATATCTCGATATTTTGCCTTAGCCTTGAATGAACACTTGATGCATATAATCACAGCAGTATGATGATTCTATGTGTTTTGATTGATTGATTGAGACTTTTATTAGTAGGTTGCACAGTGAAGTACATATTCCGTACAATTGACCACTAAATGGTAACACCCCAATAAGTTTTTCAACTTGTTTAAGTCGGGGTCCACTTAAATTGATTCATGATACAGATATATACTATCATCATAATACAGTCATCACACAAGATAATCACATTGAATTATTTATAATCCGGGGTGTGGAGGGGGGCGCCTGATGTAAGTGTCAAAAAGACAGCCAAAAGAGTTTGATATGAGAATAAATCTAAAGTTAAAATATAGGGTAGAAATGCACCCATTTGCAGGAAATGTAGTCTTGATTTTCAAAATGTTCTTTCAAGGCTTGCATGTCTACATTAAAACATTCTTCTTCATACTGCATTAATATATGCTACTTTTAAACTTTCATGCAGAGAAGGAAATCACAACTAAAAAAATCACTAATTTTTTCATACGGTGTTGATGTGGAAATGTTTGCCTCGGCATTTTGATGGTGTGGACGTGTGGCACCGAATGGAGATAAGCGTCTCGACAGACATACGTATACGTATGTGACGTGTGTAAGAAGTTGCGCTTGCTGTCTGTGAGAAGGAGACAGAAGAAGGAGTGGGAAGAGCCTGTCGTGTAATGCCAGCGGCTAAAAGCAACTGCGTGAGAATCCATAGACCTGTGGATGTGTTGAAGGTGTGCTGGAAAATGCGGAACGGAAATTAGGGAGCAGCAGAAAAGTGGAATGTATTATTTAAATCTGTGCGTTGGAAAACACGGACCGGAGTTTTTTTTAAAACTGGATCTGGATCGGCATTTTCCCATGCCTTGCCGATACACATTTTTTGGCAAATATCGGCGGCCGATCCGACATCCCTACTTATGTGTGAAATTATTAACACATTACCGTAAAATATCAAATAATATTATTTATCTCATTCACGTAAGAGGCTAGACGTATAAGATTTCATGGGATTTAGCGATTAGGAGTGACAGATTGTTTGGTAAACGTATAGCATGTTCTATATGTTATAGTTATTTGAATGACTCTTACCATAATATGTTACGTTAACATACCAGTTGGTTATTTATGCCTCATATAACGTACACTTATTCAGCCTGTTGTTCACTATTCTTTATTTATTTTAAATTGCCTTTCAAATGTCTATTCTTGGTGTTGGCTTTTATCAAATAAATTTCCCCAAAAAATGCGACTTATACTCCAGTGCGACTTATATATGTTTTTTTCCTTCTTTATTATGCATTTTCGGCCAGTGCGACTTATACTCCGGAACGATTTATACTCCGAAAAATACGGTTTACATATATATTTTTTTTAATCGATTAAGAATCGTTGCAAATAAGAATCGCGATTAATCCGAAAATGTATATATTTTTGACAGCCCTGGTCGCTATGCAGGTGGATTGAACCATTTTGTGTTTTTAATAGTGGGTTTCTTGATAGATAGATAGATAGATAGATAGATAGATAGATAGATAGATAGATAGTACTTTATTGATTCCTTCAGGAGAGTTCCCTCAGGAAAATTCAAATTCCAGCTGCAGTGTACAGAATTGAGATCGAATTTAAAAAGTAAAAAGTAAATAATGGGGGTATAAATGGAAACAAAACAGAAAAATATTACAATAGAATAAAAATAAAAAGCAACAATGAGAATAAAAATATAACAGTAAAATAAGAATATAACAAGAGAAACTAGACAGTAGTGACCATGTTATGAAAAAGTATTCAATTAAAATTCTTAATTTCATACAAAGCGACCTTATTATTGAGCTTTTATATCAACATCTGTCACGTCTTTTTATCTAAATGGCGGGAAAAAAAATCTTCAAACTTTACAAAAGCCCAGGGGCCCGCTGTGCTCGGGGCCCCGATACAACGTCCCCACTGATGACAGGGGATGAAACGGAGCGAAAAAGGTGATGGAGTTGGTGTTCGAGCGTAGAAGAGAAAGGAGCATTAAGCGCTCGTTAGCCGCATTGTTTGGCCTCTGGCTGCTCCGGGGCCGGGGGCCGGGGGCCGGCGTGCGAGCATATATACGCCTTCCGCCCACGCCGTGTCAGCGAACATTGTGCAATTCCCCAGAAAGCCACCCGCGGACATTAGCGCGGCGAGAGAGGCGACCGGCGGCCCGCCCGGCGTGGCGGAGGCTCGCTCACTCGCCAGGCGGACAGTTTGTGCTGCCTGGGCCAAGGACAGGAAGTGCTCGCAGAGGGACAGGAAGTGCTCACCGCTGCAGTAGCCGAGGCTGGAACTGAGATAATGCCATTGTGTAAGCAAGCCCGCTGACCTCTCCCTGAGCGCTCGCTCCGCGGGCTGGCGTCGGGAGCCGCCGCCCCCACCCAGCTCCAGACTCCCCAGGCACGGGGCGGAGGAAAAGGGGATGGAGGGGGGGAGGGGTGGGCGTGTCCCCTCCCTTCGTCCCTCTGAGTTGACTCCCAGCCTCACCTCATGGAGGAAGTGTGGCGAGCACGCCAGACTTTATGACTTCTCCCATCAAACGGCCCACGCTCGTGCCCACGCCCAAACATTCCCGGAGACGCGCACGGTTCCCCTCGGCGCGGCGGCGGCGGGAGCGCGCTATCAGGTCATCGGCGGTAAAATGGACGATGACAGCATTACGGCCCACACGGGGGCTTGGCTGGAGCCCCCGACGGCGTCTGCACATGCCAGGCCACGGCGAGGTCGCCTAAGCATCTCTCGTATTTCTGTCAGGAACGCCGCTGACCACCGCTGGACCACAACTGACGGGTGGAGGTCTGCCGGCACCGATAAGAACCTCTGCAGCCCCGCCAGCGACGGGTCGCCGGCCGGGCTTCGGCTAGGTTGCTTTAACCTTTGACCCCCTCGCCCAAATACGAGGACACGAGCGGTCAAGTGCATCGTTGTACGGATAAGATGATGTCCAATGACACTAATGACAAATGTAGTAAAGTTACCTTGTAATCCAGAAGATGCACGGTGGGATGCATGGTGGTGGTCTTCTACTGTAACATTGTTCATTATTACGCTGTTTGCACACTTTGAGTTAGACTGCATCAAACTAACGGAGAGTGCCTCGTTTGGCGCTGTTAATTGGTTCCAGAACCGACTGCGATATATGAATTTCCATGAAGTAAGAATTCTTATTTATAAATCTAATATTTTCATAGTAGGAGAATAAGAAAAACAGTTTATGACCTTCTAAATATGTTTTTTTTATACATTTTTAGAGTCCTGTAAACATGAAATAGCCATATAGTCACCTTTACGATAGTTGAATCCAAGTAGTGGACATGATAATAGAACATATGACATACTGTAATACATATAAGACATAAATAAGACAAACTGTAAAGTAATACAGACTCTCACATAGTTCTTTAAGAAAACCAGTAACCTGTAAAAATACTGCACTTTTTTTAGAGCATCTATTAGATTTATTTAATTTTTACTTAATTAATGAATATAATAAAAATAAAAATAAATAAAAAAAATTCAAAAAAATTTAATAAATAAAACATTAGTAAATATTTAATTAATAAAAATATATGTTTTTATATATAAGTGCTGTCAATTTTTTACATTTTTACATCAGATTAATCACACTTTTGAATTTGGATTAATTGTGATTAATCGCAGTAAAATAATTATTTACAAAATTTGAATTAACCTAAAAAAAAAAAACACCCTGAAATTTTGACATAAATGCAAACGTATCATACGTATTTTTTTAAATATTTGTTTAAGTTTTTGACATATACTGGACCGTCTCAAAAAATTAGAATATTGTGATAAAGTTCTTTATTTTCTGTAATGCAATTAAAAAAACTAAAATGTCATACATTCTGGATTCATTACACATCAACTGAAATATTGCAAGCCTTTTATTATTTTAATATTGCTGATTATGGCATACAGCTTAAGAAAACTCAAAAATCGTATCTCAAAAAATTTGAATATTTCCTCAGACCAAGTAAAAAAAAAAGATTTATAACAGCAAAACAAAATCTTCCATCTGTTGAAAAGCTCTATGGAGATGATGATTTTATTTTCCAGCATGATCTGGCACCTGCCCACAGTGCCAAAACCACCAGTAACTGGTGTACTGACCATGGCATTACTGTCCTCGATTGGCCTGCCAACTCCCCTGACCTGAACCCCATAGAGAATTTGTGGGGTATTGTGAAGAAGAAGCTGAAAGACACCAGACCCAATAATGCAAATGAGCTAAAGGCCGCTATTGAAGCATCCTGGGCATCCATAACACCTCAGCAATGCCACAGGCTGATTGCATCCATGCCACGCCGCATTGATGCAGTAATCCGTGCAAAAGGATTCCCAACCAAGTACTGAGTGCATTAATTGACATTTTCAAATGTTTGATTTTGTTTTGCTGTTATAAATCTTTTTTTTTAACTTGGTCTGAGGAAATATTCTAATTTTTTGAGATATGATTTTTGAGTTTTCTTAAGCTGTATGCCATAATCAGTAATATTAAAATAATAAAAGGCTTGCAATATTTCAGTTGATGTGTAATGAATCCAGAATGTATGACATTTTTGTTTTTTTAATTGCATTACAGAAAATAAAGGACTTTATCACAATATTTTAATTTTCTGAGACAGTCCTGTACAGTCTAGAAATACATGTCAAATGTTTTTTTTCCATATTTTTTTAAGTTTTACTTGAATGTACATAGTTAATTTGCTTAAACCTGGTAAATTGATTATCTAAAGTTATGTCGGGGTTTATTGTGGAGCAACATTTTGTATGCGTATTTATTGACTTGATCACTGACCTAACAACCCACGCCATCTTTCAGGGAACCATGTACGTTTAATGTTCAAAATAAATTAATATAGAAAATAATTTCAAAAAATCTAAATAAATTGCGTGATTAATCTGCAACGGTACATGATTAATGCGATCAGTTTTTGTGATTAATCACATGAGTTAATTCGTTATTTTTGACAGCCCTAATTTTTATGCTTGAAAATTTAGGCAAAAATACATTAAATATTTTTGACTAATAGCAGGCTGTAGTCAAGCGCAAAACTGCAAGGATAATGATATTTTGATGAATACATTTTTTAAAACAAAAACATGACTGAATAAAGCCACACAATTTGTAGCGCAAAAATAACGAGCGATTAGTGAATATAAACAAATGTTTTGGTTTGCTTCTTCAGCCACATAGGAGGAGAGGCAAAATATTAGTGACACATTATGAGTACAAACCAATTTTTTTTTAATACACAGAGATGGTCAATCGGCTTACAAAAAGATATGAATAGATTGAAATTTGCAGATACTTCCTATGAAAGTGCATATTGTAAAATTGTACACCAAGTACATATTTCTTATGCATCCTTTCATCTAGTTATGATAAAATGAAAAAATCATCGGGGGCCAATTTGATAAATTTTCATTCAAAATGCTAAACCCAATTCAATTCAATCAGAATATGCTAAACTATTTGAAAAAAGAAAAAAAATTATCTTAGCATTTGAGCAGATAGTTGTTGGTGTTATATATGTATCTAATGGAATAAATTATTCATTTAATTTTCATAACATTTTGAGGGCCAATAAAAAACTAACTGCGGGCCAAAAATAGCTACCAGGCTGAACTTTTTAGCTTGATTTTTATTGGCCCGCAGCACTTTTTAGAGACAAAACAAACACATTCCAGATTAAAACCAAAAACTATGAACAAATGTAACTGGCCCAATTGCCACTAAAAATGGGACCTGAAAACCAAAATGGCCTGCGACTTGTGCGTCTTGTTGGTCTTTGATGACTTCCGTGCATCCATGTGTACTAATTCCTTTTGAGATACGTCACATTTTCAAGTGTGCTAATGCCCTCAAAAGTATTTTAGTTACAGGTATATAACAATAACATTAGTAAAGACTAGCAATAATAAGAAATGTAGTATATCAAGAGGGTTATATTAGCTGATGCAAGCTTATAATAGAGAACAATTTGTATGTGAGGTAATTCAAAGTGCTTTAAAGAGGCATATATTACAAGATAGTGATAGTGTTTCTTCACCTGGCCCCTCTGTACTCAGCCATGATTGATGATGGAGGATGTGGGTAATCGGAGTATTGTTTTTTTACCTTGTGTTGTATTTATTTTATGTATGACAAGCGCCCATCAAAGAAGCAGAAAATGTCCAGGTTATAGTATTTTTTTCAAACTACAACGTCAATATTTTTTTTTTTTTTTCATTGTGATTACTTATGGAGTATATTGTGAATAAATTGAGAACAGGAAGTGAACAAAAGTTTTAGCAACTGTTATGTAAAAGAAAAGGGGTAGGATTAAATAAGCTCTGCTTCTTCCTACTCCTTTTCGAACATGTTGAAAAGAGAAACTGGAGATTGTGATGTATCATGTTGTATGCTTGCATGTTCGAAATAAACTCAAACTCAACTCAACTCAACTAACATTTACAATAATGTGTACCATTTTCTAATCATTTGTGAGCTATGCAATGATTTTGTGTTGATGTTCCAAAAAAGGCAACAATATTTACAATAATGTGCACCATTTTCTAATCATTTTTGAGCTACGCAATGATTTTGTGTTGACGTTCCAAAAAAGGCAACAGTATTTACAACAAGAAGAATCAATTCCTGAAGGAATTGCGTGTGAATGCTACAATGAAGTTGAACTGAAATGCTGACAGAATGTAGTATGAATGTAAGAATAGTTTGAATGTTAGAATGGTTTGAATAGGTTGAAAAATGTGGGAATTGTGCAACTTGGAAAAATGTCCCATTCATTTCAATGGGAACTTCCTAGAAATTTGGGAATTTTGGGAAAAGCGGACTTTTTTGAAAATGATTAGGAGCATGAATGTCCTAAATGAGCTGAATTGGTTGGTGTTATAATTGTTTAAATTGGGCAAAAAATGTTGAAGTAGTAAATGGTATTAAGGAATTTCGGGAAAATCTGGAATTTTTTGGAACTTAGAAAAAGTGTAGTTTGAATTTCCAGAATGGTGGAATGTGTTAAAGGTGGAATGGTTTTAATGGGTTAAAGAATGTGGGAATTGTGGAAGTTTGAAAAATGGGCAATTCATTTTGAATGGGGAAAATGCAAAAAAAAAAAAAGAAATTAGGAATTATGGGATATCCGGGATTTGTTTTTAGAATTGTTAAAGTAGAGCACACAATTCCTGAACAGGCTGAATATTTTGAAGGTGGAACGGTTTGAATCAGATGAAAAATGTGGGCGTTGTGGAACTTTGAAGAATGTCCCATTGATTTCAATGGGAATTTCTGAAAAAATTGTGAATTTCGGGAAAAGCGGGAATTTTTTTTAAATGGTGAAAAACTTGAATGGTCTGAATGAGTTGAAATGGTTGGTGTTGACATTTTTCAAATTGGTTGAGAAATGCTGTAGTAGTCACATGTTGAATTGAGAAATGGTATTATGGAATTCCTGGAATTTTGGGAAAACCGGGAATTTTTTCACTTCAAAAAACAACTTATTTTTTGTCCTAATTAAGAGGAATGTTTTGATGGTAGAACGGTTGAAATGGGTTGAAAAATGTGGAAGGAGTAGTCGCCAGAAAAAAGGGTGGAAATAGGGCTTTGGAAAACCAGGAATTCTGGAAAATCCTGGAATTTTTTGGAACTTGGAAAAAGAGTAGTTTAAATTTCCAGGATGGTGAAGTGTGTTGAAGGTGGATAGGGTTGAATAGGTTGAAAAATGTGGAAATGGTGGAAGTTTGAAAAATGGGCAATTCATTTTGAATGGGAAAATGCAAAAAAAAAAAAAAAAAAAAAAAAAAAAAAAAAGGAATTATGGGAAATCCGGGATTTGTTTTTAGAATTGTTAAAGTAGAGCACACAATTCCTGAACAGGCTGAATATTTTGAAGTTGGAACGATTTGAATCAGATGAAAAATGTGGGCGTTGTGGAACTTTGAAGAATGTCACATTGATTTCAATGGGAATTTCTGAAAAAATTGTGAATTTCGGGAAAAGCGGGAATTTTTTTTAAATGGTGAAAAACTTGAATGGTCTGAATGAGTTGAAATGGTTGGTGTTGACATTTTTCAAATTGGTTGAGAAATGCTGTAGTAGTCACATGTTGAATTGAGAAATGGTATTACGGAATTCCTGGAATTTTGGGAAAACCGGGAATTTTTCCACTTCAAAAAACAACTTATTTATAGCGGTATAGCTCGGTTGGTAGAGCAGCCGTGCCAGCAACTTGAGAGTTGCAGGTTCGATCCCCGCTTCCGCCATCCTAGTCACTGCCGTTGTGTCCTTGGGCAAGACACTTTACCCACCTGCTCCCAGTGCCACCCACACTGGTTTAAATGTAATTTAGATATTGGGCTTCACAATGTAAAGCGCTTTGAGTCACTTGAGAAAAAGCGCTATATAAAATGTAATTCACTTCACTTCAATTCACTTCATTTTTTGTCCTAATTAAGAGGAATGTTTTGATGGTAGAACGGTTGAAATGGGTTGAAAAATGTGGAAGGAGTAGTCGCCAGAAAAAAAGGTGAAAATAGGGCTTTGGAAAACCAGGAATTCTGGAAAATCCTGGAATTTTTTGGAACTTGGAAAAAGAGTAGTTTAAATTTCCAGGATGGTGAAGTGTGTTGAAGGTGGATAGGGTTGAATAGGTTGAAAAATGTGGAAATGGTGGAAGTTTGAAAAATGGCCAATTTATTTTGAATGGGAAAAATGTCCCGGAAAACCTGGAATTCTGGGGATTTTTGGAATTTGTCAAGGGAAAGCCCGCGATTCCCGAATAGGCTGAACAGTTTGAAGTTGGAACGGTTTGAATCGAGTGAAGAAGAAGAAAAATTTGAATAATAAATAGATGAATTTTAGTGTAGAAAACCTTTAAGCATTCACACAATAAAGTGCACCATTTTCTTATCATGTTTGAGCTGTGCAATGATTTTGTGTTGAGATTCCAAATAAGGCAATAAGGGCGGGGCGTGTGCAACTTTCAGACACCTTTGGAAGTTTAGACCACGCCCCCCGCGCTCTGATTGGCTGCTCCCGCGCTTATAGCGCTTAAAACTGCGAGTGAGTGAGAACCTTTCGACCTGTCTTCTCACCGGAGGTGACCCAAATGGACGGGAATATTCTTTTAAAAGTACATACAACAACTTTGTCGACTTATTTAATTCTTTTAAAATAATAATAATAATTTTTAAAAAAAAGAATCCTACCGTGAAAGTCTCCGAAGCTCCCAGAGATGAGCAGTCCCGATGCGGGCTACGCCAGCGACGATCAGAACCAGGCAAGGTGCGCGATGTCAGTCATGATGCCTGGGATGGGACACTGCCAGTGGGCAGACCCCCTCGGGGCCCTCGGGGAGTCCAAAGTCAAGAGCGAGCCGTGCGTCGCCGCCGCTGCCAACAGCACCAGCACCACCACCAGCACCGGCTCCTGCGGGGCTGCTGCGGCCGGCGGAGGGAACCAGAGTCGCGGCAAGAGCGAGCCGAGGATCCGCCGGCCCATGAACGCCTTCATGGTGTGGGCCAAGGACGAGCGCAAGAGGCTGGCCCAGCAGAACCCAGACCTGCACAACGCAGAACTCAGCAAAATGTTGGGTAAGTTATTCAAAACACTTTTAGTCATCATTCATATACTTTGTTGCACCATTTTTTTTTAAGCCTGACGTCATTCATATTTCACCGCACTGCTCCGGTTAGCTTTCGTTTATTGTCACAATTATTGACTTCAATGCATATTTAATGCTGGAAATATGGCAATTATATACTCAAACATAATGGTCTTATAGAGTGAGTTCGCCATTTCAAAATAAAGGTTATCTAAAAATCACATGTGCTCTAATAAAATCATATTTTTGCATCCAAAATTGGTTGTTATCCGTTATACAGTGCTCAACACCGGGGTGTTTTTTCCTGAATATACGTTAGGTCAGGAAAAAACACAAGAGGCTATATCATCCCTACAAGCCTGTTTTGCAGGTTTCCTTGCTCGTCAGGGGATTTTATAATATATATATATATATATATATATTATATAAAATCCCCTGACAAGCAGGGAAACCTGCGAAACAGGCTTGTAGGGATGATATAGCCTCTTGTGTTTTTTTCCTGACCTAACGTATATTCAGGAAAAACACAAGAGGCTATATCATCCCTACAAGCCTGTTTTACAGGTTTCCTAGCTCGTCAGGGGATTTTATAATATATATATAATATATAAAATCCCCTGACAAGCAGGGAAACCTGCGAAATAGGCTTGTAGGGATGATATAGCCACTTGTATTTTTTCCTGACCTAACGTATATTCAGGAAAAAACACAAGAGGCTATATCATCCCTACAAGCCTGTTTTGCAGGTTTCCTTGCTCGCCAGGGGATTTTATAATATATATATATATATATATATTATATAAAATTCCCCGACAAGCAGGGAAACCTGTGAAACAGGCTTGTAAGGATGATATAGCCTCTTGTGTTTTTTCCTGACCTAACATATATTCAGGAAAAAACACAAGAGGCTATATCATCCCTACAAGCTTGTTTTGCAGGTTTCCTTGCTCGTCAGGGGATTTCATAATATATATACATATATATATATATATTATACAAAACCCCCTGACAAGTAAGAAAACCTGCGAAACAGGCTTGTAGGGATGATATAGCCTCTTGTGTTTTTTCCTGACCTAACATATATTTGGGAAAAACACAAGAGTCTATATCATCCCTACAAGCCTGTTTTGCAGGTTTCCTAGCTCGTCAGGGGATTTTATAATATATATATATATATTATATAAAATCCCCTGACAAGCAGGGAAACCTGCGAAACAGGCTTGTAGGGATATAGCCTCGAGTTTTTTCCTGACCTAACATATATATATATATATATATATATATATATATATATATATATATATATATATATATATATATATATATATATATATATATATATATATATATATATATATCAGGGGTGTCAAACTCATTTTAGATCGGGGGCCACATGGAGAAAAATCTACTCCCAAGTGAGACTGGTAAAATCACGGCACGATAACTTAAAAACTTCAGATTGAGCACATTCTGAAAATGTACAAATCATAATGTTGTTGAGTTTTTTTTTACACTTACATGTTGCGGTTAATAGTATTCTATCTTTAATTGTCGTTATTTGTACTTCCTGAGTAAATTATGTGATAATGTTCATCAGTCAACTCATTGGTGTTCATTTTCAATCTATCAAGATAAAAAAAATTATATCAAAATCAAATTACAGGATGTTATTTGTGTAGTTTGATGATTTTCCTCGACTGGTGCACTAACACCATGTGGTCTATTTTGTACATATGTAGCATCATCGACAAAGATACAAATAATTGTTATTACGACATCTAGTGGACACATTTAGAACAGCGGTTTCTTTCATTCAAAAATGTCAGGTTAATTTTTACACTTAGCAAACTCATCCCGCGGGCCTCTACGTTTGACACCCCTGGTTTATTGTCACAATTATTGACCTCAATACGTATTTAATGCTGGAAATATGGCAATTATATACTCAAACATAATGGTCTTATTGAGTGCGTTCGTCATTTCAAATAAATGTTATTCAAAAATCACATGTGCTCTAATAAAATCATATTTTTGCATCTAAATTGTATGTATTGGTTGTGGGGTTTTTTTTTTTAATAAATGTTTTCATTAAATTTGACAGGTATTACAATATACAATAGAACAGTAGTCAGATAGTAAATATACACCCAGAATAAATATAAATAAAAAAACAAAAATTGGTTGTGGTTTTAATTTATTCACAATGATATATTTCTCTTTACAACCTGTTTAATATAATAGTTTTTCTACTTGCACAACAATAAATAGTCCAAGTGAGGTATTAATAAATGTGGGTAGAGAGATAGTTTTATATTATTATATGTATTAATAATGGCCCCAGGCTACGTTTATCATCTGACTGTCTTTGGACCCGCAGGCAAGTCGTGGAAGTCCCTCCCCGTGGTGGACAAGCAGCCCTTCGTGGAGGAGGCGGAGCGCCTGCGCGTGCAGCACATGCAGGACCACCCCAACTACAAGTATCGGCCCCGCAGGCGCAAGCAGGTGAAGCGGATCAAGCGGCTGGACTCCGGCTTCCTGCTCCACGGGGGGTCCGAGCACCAAGCCCCCTCGGTGCCCGGGGACGCCCTGGGGCTGGGCTACCACGAGCACGGCTTCCAGCTGCCGCAGCAGCCCCTGGGCCACTACCACCGCCCGGACGCCCAGGGCCTGGCGGGCGGCTACGAGAGCTACAGCCTCCCCACGCCGGACACCTCGCCGCTGGACGCCGTGGAGTCCGACTCCATGTTCTTCCCCGCCCAGGAGGACTGCCACATGATGTACGCCGCCTACCACTCGCAGGTTGCCGAGTACCAGCACCAGGAGCCCCTCGCCGCCCACCACGCCAGCACCCTCCTCCAGCGCCACCCCGCCTCCGCTCCGGAGCAGCCCCCGTCCTACATGGGGTGCCCCACCCCCCTGCAGGCCATGTACTACAGCCAGGCAAAGCGCCACCCGGGAGCGGGTCAGCTCTCCCCGCCGCCCGACTGCCACCCTCACGACAACGTGGAGCACATGCAACACTCGGAGCTGCTGGCCGAGGTGGACCGCAGCGAGTTTGAGCAGTATTTAAGCTCCGCCTCCTCCTCCGGCCGGGCCGACTTGGCGGCCTTGGCGTACGGGCCCCACGAGGGCGGCGGGCAGGGACCCGAGAGCCTGACGTCGTC
>NC_084554.2:46072500-46220000 GCF_033978685.3 Nerophis lumbriciformis
AATCTATTGTCATTTTTACAGTGTGCAATTTGATGAATAACTTGCTTTGATATAACTCAAGCAGATATTTATTTTGTTTTCATTTTAAAAAGTTTGAGCTACCACACCTAAATTTAATCGGTTTACTTTGAAATGTATTTTACACAAAGTCCTATTCATACCTGTTCTAAAAAAGAACCCACTTTATAAAAAATGTAATTTTGCTACAAATACGATGTAGTGTATGCACTGCCATTTTTTATCAAATACAATAAAAATGTGTTATGAATGATCTCTGTCATTTGTATCCATTGGTTTCTTTAAAAATAGGGGGAAAATATTAGAAAAAATTGTAAATACATTTTTTTGTGAGAAAAAGGAGATTTTATTTTAGACCGTATCGCCCAGGCCTAGGTTCTAATAAACTACATCAGGGGTGTCCAAATTGTGGCCCGCCAGCATCTTTAGTTTAAAAAGGAATCTGACCGGCGGGGTGCTTACAGCTTCATTTTAAATAGCTGACAGTCTAAATGCTGCAAATAGACCGCCATCTTGAGGTGAGTAAACATGAGTAAATGTGAGTAAATCAGGTCACTGACCATGAATTTAACGCTGTAAAGTACACGGCACAGCATTTACCTATATGCCCCAATCCAAACAACCTTTCCCACTCATGGCACGAACTGCGACCAACACAGAAAGTCAACACACATGGTCACACATAACTGAACTGTGTGGATATTATTAATTTTCAAAAGGACAATACAATACAATACACAAACACCCACTTAAATCTACTTCAATGTATGATGGGGAAAATGCGCAAAACATTCTTTTTCCACACTTATCCATGTTTGGCGCATTTTAGCATCTTGATATTTCCGATTGATTACACAGACGTAAAGAAGGTGGAGGTCGAACTTTTCACATACTCTTAATATCCAAGTATATATTATGTGTATATATATATATATATATATATATATATATATATATATATATATATATATATATATATATATATATATATATATATATATATTATTAGAGATGTCCGATAATATCGGACTGCCGATATTATCGGTCGATAAATGCTTTAAAATGTAATATTGGAAATTATCGGTATCGGTTTTAAAAAGTAAAATTTATGACTTTTTAAAACGCGGCTGTGTACACGGACATAGGGAGAAGTACAGAGCGCCAATAAACCCTAAAAGGCACTGCCTTTGCGTGCCGGCCCAGTCACATAATATCTACAGCTTTTCACACACACGAGTGAATGCATGCATACTTGGTCAACAGGCATACAGGTCACACTGAGGGTGGCCGTATAAACAACTTTAACACTGTTACAAATATGCGCCACACTGTGAACCCACACCAAACAAGAATGACAAACACATTTCGGGAGAACATCCGCACCGTAACACAACATAAACACAACAGAACAAATACCCAGAACCCCTTGCAGCACTAACTCTTCCGGGACGCTACAATATACACCCCCCCGCCCACCTCAACCTCCTCTCCCTGAGAGAGCATGTCCCAAATTCCAAGCTGCTGTTTAGAGGCATGTTAAAAAAAATAATGCACTTTGTGACTTCAATAATAAATATGGCAGTGCCATGTTGGCATTTTTTTCCCATAACTTGAGTTGATTTTTTTGGAAAACCTTGTTACATTGTTTAATGCATCCAGCGGGGCATCACAACAAATTTAGGCATAATAATGTGTTAATTCCACGACTGTATGTATCGGTATCGGTTGATATCGGAATCGGTAATTAAGAGTTGGACATTATCGGAATATCGGATATCGGCAAAAAAAACATTACGGACATCTCTATATATTATGGATAAAATTATGGATTAACATAACATGTATAGGCTATATATATATATATGTATGTGTGTATATACATATACACATATACATATAAACATATTAATATATACACACATACTGTATATACACACGCACACATAAATACTGTGTATATATATATATGTATATGTATATATATATATGTGTATATATGTATATATAGGTGTATATATACATGTATACATACACTGTAGTCTAACATGCACTCATTGGCTACAAGATTTGGTACACCTCGTATATATGTATATACCCACAAGAGGGACAAGCGGTAGAAATGGATGGATGGATATACTGTATGTATATGTATATATGTATGTATGTATGTATGTGCCAAACAAGTCAAAAAGTTTGGACACCCCTGAGCTAGATAATAATTTGGTGTATTTATAGCTGGCCAAGTCCTATTTTATAAATAGATATTTCTCCTGGTTTTAAAGGAAGAGGGTCTTCTCAGAGGGGTCAATCGCCCTGACCCTGCTGCTCCGTTTTTAGCCCTTCAGAGGAAACGTAGCAGAGGTGCTCCCATGTGATACATCCTCTCACGCCGGACCTGAAGCCAGACGTCGCTGCCGAGGGGGGATAACCACACTGTGTCATCACTCCAGCCAAAACAAGTCCTTTTTCAACACCCCTTACTTCCTCTTAACCCCCTCCCCCAAAGAATGGACCTACCTGGGGCCGTGCAGGAGAATCCCGTCTAATTGGCATGAACGTTTTTAAATTCAGTCTCCGGCGTTATCCAGCCTGTTGCTGCGGCTCACGGCTGCATAACAAGAGGCTCAGGGCCTGAGACCCCCAGCCCTCCAGGCTACGGCTGGGTGGGTGGGGGTCACCCGCACGAGGACCACCATCATGCCTTCCGACACGGCAGCCATGATATTATCTCAGCGCCAATTGGAAGACGATTAAGGTTAAAGTAGTGAGTGGAAATACAATAATAGTGCATCCGGAAAGTAATCCCAGCACTTCACTTCTTCCACATTTTGTTATGTTACAGCCTTATTCCAAAATGGAATACATTCATTTTTGTCCACACACAATACCCCATAATGACAATGTGAAAGGTTTGTGTGTTTTTTTCACAGCTTTATTAAAAATAAAACAAATTAAAACATAAATAAGTATTTACAGCATTGTGAATACTATGTACATGTGAGTTTTTTTTGTTTTTTTTTTAAATAATTTATTTTTTTCTTAATTTAGCAAATTTAATAAAAATGAAAAAATTACAGGTACATATGTATTAAAGCATTGTGAATACTTATGTAAATGTAATTTAAAAATATTTTGTATTTATTTATTTAGAAAATCTATTAAAAACAAAGAAATCACATGTACATAAGCATGTTTTATGCTATATTATTTACAAGTGATATTTTATATATATTTTAATATGCAAAATACAAAAATTTAAATCACATTGTCATTATGGGGTATGGTGTGTAGAATTTTAAGGAAATGTATTTATTCCATTTTGGAATATGGCAGTAAGATGACACAATGTGGAAAAAGTGAAGAGCGGTGAATATTTTCCGTATGCACTAATTTTTTTAAATATATAATTATTTTTTTCAATTTAGAAAATGTATTAAAAAGTGTTCATATACATATGACTGTTTTATGTTGTATTATGTGCAAGTGATATATATATATATATACATATATATTTTTTTTTTAAATTTGTATTATTTATTAATTTTTTTTAATCTGCAAAATAAAAAATTAAAAATCACATTGAAAATGTATTAAAAATTGTTAATGCACATAAGCCTGTTGTATGTTGTATTATGTGAAAGTGATATATATATATGCTATATATATATATATATATATATATATATATATATATATATATATATATATATATTCATTTTTTATTTTTTTTAATGTGTATTATTTTTTAATTTTTTTTAATCTGCAAAATAAAAAATAAAAATCACATTGTCATTATATATTTTATTTATTTTTATTTGTATTATTTTTTTTTTTTTTTTAATCTGCAAAATAAAAAATACAAAATCACATTGTCATTAAAAGTATAGGGTATTGTGAGTAGAATTTTGAGGACAAAAATGTATTTATTCCAGTTTGGAATAAGGCAGTAAGATATATGGCCTTAAACACATTTTAAAAATGTGCTCTTATTTAAAAAAACAACAACTTTCCAATCGATTTTTAAAAACTATGAATCAATTTAGAATCGGGATGAATAAGAATCGCGATTCGGATGTGAATCTATTTTTTGTGCACCCCTAAGGAGTACATTTACGAAACACTTTCATGACAAGATGCTACTATATGTGGCTCCTACACTGACATGCATTGATAATCATGTTGATCACAGTAAAAAATAAAGTCAAAATTCTAAGAAAAAAATAAATAAAATTACAAGTTTTTTTCCTAAATATTTTTTGGGGTATTTCATAGTTATTTTTTTGTAATACAACACCTATTCTGAATCCTTCAGAGTCAAAATGTTCATCTTAATAGTCATTGTGAAAATGAAGAAACAATTTAGAACAAAAAGAATGTTGCAGCCAAGGAATTTTTTTTTTTAACAGTGTGTGTAGGTGTGTGTGTGTGTGTGTATGTGTGTGTGTGTGTGGAGATTACAGCCTAGTACATTAGCAGCAGCAGCTCTTAACGATGGCGCTGCCCTAATCTCATCTCAGGTAGCTACAGCTGCCTTTCGCAAACAAAGTGCTGCAGTGGGTTTTAGCTCCACCAAAACTGCCGCATCAGCTTTTTATTTGCAGTTTTTTAGTCACAGAGCGCATCTGTCATGACATTAAAAAAAAAGTGTTTGGGTATGTCGCACAAGTACAGGGGAAACTCATTTCAGCAGCTTGAGTATGTTGTTCTTTAGTCACTAATAACAGTTATCATCAATAAACCATGAGAAAGTGTTTAATATCTTGATAATATGTTGGATTTTGGGGCATTTTTTCAACCCAAAAAACTGCGTCTTTATGGCAGACTGGTTCACACGACACTGTATGTACAAAAGTATAGGGACATACCCTACTCCAGGGGTCGGCAACCCGCGGCTCTAGAGCCGCATGCGGCTCTTTAGCGCCGCTCTAGTGGCTCTCTGGAGCTTTTTCAAAAATGTATGAAAAATGGAAAAAGATGAGGGGGAAAAAAATATATTTTTTGTTTTAATATGGTTTCTGTAGGAGGACAATCATTACACAAAGCTCCCTAATTGTTATAAAGCACACTGTTTGTATTAAACATGCTTCACTGATGACGAGCGCCGTTTTGTCCTACTAATTTTGGCGGTCCTTGAACTCACCGTAGTTTGTTTACATGCCTAACTTTCTCCGACTTTCTAGGACGTGTTTTATGCCATTTCTTTTTCTGTCTCATTTTGTCCACCAAACTTTTAAGGTTGTGCATGAAGGTGACTTTTGTTGATGTTATTGACTTGTGTGGAGTGCTAATCAGACATATTTGGTCACTGCATGACTGCAAGCTAATCGATGCTAACATGCTATTTAGGCGAGCAATATGTACATATTAAGGGATGTCCGATAATGGCTTTTTGCCGATATCCGATATTCCGATATTGTCCAACTCTTTAATTACCGATACCGATATATACAGTCGTGGAATTAACACATTATTATGCCTAATTTGGACAACCAGGTATGGTGAAGATAAGGTCCTTTTTAAAAAAATTAATAAAATAAAATAAAATAAATACATTAAAAATATTTTCTTGAATAAAAAAGAAAGTAAAACAATATAAAAACAGTTACATAGAAACTAGTAATTAATGAAAATGAGTAAAACTAACTGTTAAAGGTTAGTACTATTAGTGGACCAGCAGCACGCACAATCATGTGTGCTTACGGACTGTATCCCTTGTAGACTGTATTGATATATATTGATATATAATGTAGGAACCAGAATATTAATAACAGAAAGAAACAACTCTTTTGTGTGAATGAGTGTAAATGGGGGAGGGAGTTTTTTTGGGTTGGTGCTCTAATTGTAAGTGTATCTTGTGTTTTTTATGTTGATTTAATAAAAACAAAATAAAAAAAAACAAACGATAAAAAAAACGATACTGATAATTTTTGATATTACATTTTAAAGCATTTATAGGCCGATAATATCGGCAGGCCGATATTATCGGACATCTCTATACATATTGCATCATTATGCCTCATTTGTAGCTATATTTGAGGTAATTTAGTTTCCTTTAAGTCCTCTTAATTCAGTTTATATCTCATGACAGACTATCTGTATGTAATATGGCTTTTAATTTTTTGCGGCTCCAGACAGATTTGTTTTTGTATTTTTGGTCCAATATGGCTCCTTCAACATTTTGGGTTGCCGACCCCTGCCCTACTCAGTGCCCTAGTGGTTAGAGTGTCCGCCCTGAGATCGGTAGGTTGTGAGTTCAAACCCCAGCCGAGTCATACCAAAAACTATAAAAATGGGACCCATTACCTCCCTGCTTGGCACTCAGCATCAAGGGTTGGAATTGGGGGTTAAATCACCAAAAATGCGGCCACCGCTGCTGCCCACTGCTCCCCTCACCTCCCAGGGGGTGATCAAGGGTGATGGGTCAAATGCAGAGAATAATTTCGCCACACCTAGTGTGTGTGTGACTATCAGTGGTACTTTAACTTTAACTGAACAATGACTACTCAGGGGATTACGACTTTTATTAAGTCTGTTTCGATATTTTGACTAGAAATTAGAAATATATACTTATAATAATAGTAAAGGCCTTCCCCAAAGGGTCCCCACAGAGTTGGAAAACACAATGATCCAAAATGTCTTGCTCGAATGAAGAATTAAGATATGGTATTATACGAAAGGGACAAGCGGTAGAAAATGGATGGATTATATGATTAAAGGGCGTCATGAAGACTTCAATGGTGTAGAATGACTCCTGCATGTTTGAGTTGGCAAGCGTCCATGTGTGTTTTAGTGTAAAGGTCACTGCCTGGCCGGGGACGCGAGAGTGTGTGTGGTGTCGTGATGTGATTAAGTCATTGATAGTAGATTGCAAAAGCAGCACTCGGAGCGGGCGGGCGGGACAGCTGCAGGAGGGTGTGTCGCTGCCTGGTAATCCCGCGCATATGCCGCCAGCGCCCGGGCCTGGGTGATCGCTTTTATGGTCTCTGACGCTCGCACCAGCGTCCCGTTGTGTCCTCGCCGCCGCCGCCCGGCGATAAATT
The DNA here is from genome assembly GCF_033978685.3 of Nerophis lumbriciformis. NCBI lineage: Eukaryota > Metazoa > Chordata > Actinopteri > Syngnathiformes > Syngnathidae > Nerophis > Nerophis lumbriciformis. The sequence goes on from NC_084554.2 coordinate 46,079,559, forward strand.
TAGCCATCGGTCGGCCTCTCTGCTCTGACTCGATCGTTTATTTTTCTCGTGATTCCATCACATGCTGGGTTAAAAATAGCGTGCGGTGATAAATCAAACAGGTAGCATGGGTGCATTATTTAAAGGGCAACTTCACTTTTTGGGGGGGATTTTGCCTATCATTCACAAACCCTAATTCTAATCTACAAACCCCGTTTCCATATGAGTTGGGAAATTGTGTTAGATGTAAATATAAACGGAATACAATGATTTGCAAATCCTTTTCAACCCATATTCAGTTGAATGCATTACAAAGACAAGATATTTGATGTTCAAACTCATAACTTATTTTTTTTTGCAAATAATAATTAACTTAGAATTTCATGGCTGCAACACGTGCCAAAGTAGTTGGGAAAGGGCATATTCACCACTGTGTTACATCACCTTTCCTTTTAACAACACTCAGTAAACATTTGGGAACTGAGGAGACACATTTTTTTAAGCTTCTCAGGTGGAATTCTTTCCCATTCTTGCTTGATGTACAGCTTAAGTTGTTCAACAGTCCGGGGGTCTCCGTTGTGCTATTTTAGGCTTCATAATGCGCCACACATTTTCAATGGGAGACAGGTCTGGACTACAGGCAGGCCAGTCTAGTACCCGCACTCTTTTACTATGAAGTCACGTTGATGTAACACGTGACTTGGCATTGTCTTGCTGAAATAAGCAGGGGCGTCCATGGTAACGTTGCTTGGATGGCAACATATGTTGCTCCAAAACCTGTATGTACCTTTCAGCATTAATGGCGCCTTAAAAGATGTGTAAGTTACCCATGTCTTGGGCACTAATACACCCCCATACCATCACAGATGCTGGCTTTTCAACTTTGCGCCTATAACAATCCGGATGGTTCTTTTCCTCTTTGGTCCGGAGGACATAATGTCCACAGTTTCCAAAAACAATTTGAAATGTGGACTCGTTAGACCACTTCTCCACTTTGTATCAGTCCATCTTAGATGAGCTCAGGCCCAGCAAAGCCGACTGTGTTTCTGGGTGTTGTTGATAAGCGGTTTTCGCCTTGCATTGGAGAGTTTTAACTTGCACTTACAGATGGAGCGACCAACTGTAGTTACTGACAGTGGGTTTCTGAAGTGTTCCTGAGCCCATGTGGTGATATCCTTTACACACTGATGTTGCTTGTTGATGCAGTACAGCCTGAGGGATCGAAGGTCACGGGCTTAGCTGCTTACGTGCAGTGATTTCTCCAGATTCTCTGAACCCTTTGATGATATTACGGACCGTAGATGGTGAAGTCCCTAAATTCCTTGCAATAGCTGGTTGAGAAAGGTTTTTCTTAAACTGTTCAACAATTTGCTCACGCATTTGTTGACAAAGTGGTGACCCTCGCTCCATCCTTGTTTGTGAATGACTGAGCATTTCATGGAATCTACTTTTATACCCAATCATGGCACCTACCTGTTCCCAATTTGCCTGTTCACCTGTGGGATGTTCCAAATAAGTGTTTGATGAGCATTCCTCAACTTTATCAGTATTTATTGCCACCTTTCCCAACTTCTTTGTCACGTGTTGCTGGCATCAAATTCTAAAGTTAATGATTATTTGCAAAAAAAAAAAATGTTTATGAGTTTGAACATCAAATATGTTGTCTTTGTAGCATATTCAACTGAATATGGGTTGAAAAGGATTTGCAAATCATTGTATTCCGTTTATATTTACATATAACACAATTTCCCAACTCATATGGAAACGGGGTTTGTATACTATCCATCCATCCATCCATTTTCTAACGCTTGTCCCTTTTGGGGTCGCTGGAGCCTATCTCAGCTACAATCGGGCGGAAGACCAAAGACATGCACCTGGGGATAGGTTGATTGGCAACACTAAATTGGCCCTAGTGTGTGAATGTGAGTGTGAATGTTGTCTGTCCATCTGTGTTGGCCCTGCGATGAAGTGGCGACTTGTCCAGGGTGTACCCCGCCTTCCGCCCGATTGTAGCTAACCTGTACTAGAATTTGCAAATCCGGTAGAGTGTGTGGATGTTGGAACGGTTCGAATCGGTTGAAAAATGTGGGATATGGAGAGGTTTGTATATTGCCCATTCATTTTCAATGGGGGGGAAATTCCTGGTGATTCCGGGTAATCAGGGAATTTTCCAAACCGGGAAACATGCTGCCTTTAACGTCCAGGGTGAGTGGAGTAAATGGATGGTAGAACGTTTCGAATCGGATGAGAAATGTGGGGTATGCAATATTAGTATACGTATATAGTGTATTTCCCATTCATTGTCAATGGGGATAAAATTCCGGGAAATTCAGAGAAAACCGGGAATTTGGGGAAAGGGAAAACATGTTTTGCGTTCGATATACCGAAAGAGGAGTGTGTGTGGATGGTTGAATGGTTGAAATTGGGTTTAATAATGGAACATTTTGAGACCTAACTATAAATACGTCTATTCATTTGAATGGGAATTTCCTAAAAATTTCGGGAAAACCGGGAATTTTTGAAACTATTGATACTAGCACACATGTTGTAGATTATATAAATGGGTTGGTGTTAGAAGTTTTGGAATCAACTGAAAAATATTGACGTAATGGTTTGAATTGAGAATGGATATTTCAGAATTCCTGGAATTTCGGGAAAAGCGGGAATTTATACGAAGAAAAAAATAGCAACATTTGTTGTTCCATCGAAGAGGAATGATTTGGAAGTGGAATGGTCAAAAACAAACGTGGACTGTGAAAACTTTCCAGGAAAAGGTGAAAATAGGGCTTTGGAAAACCGGGAATTCTGTAAATTCCTGGAATTTTTTAGAACTTGTAGTTTGATTGTCCAAGGTGAATGGAGTGTGTGGATGTTGGAACAGTTCGAATCGGTTGAAAAATGTGGGATATGGAGAGGTTTGTATATTGCCCATTCATTTTCAATGGGGGGGGAATTCCTGGTGATTCCGGGTAATCAGGGAATTTTCCAAACCGGGAAACATGCTGCCTTTAACGTCCAGGGTGAGTGGAGTAAATGGATGGTAGAACGGTTCGAATCGGATGAGAAATGTGGGGTATGCAATATTAGTATACGTATATAGTGTATTTCCCATTCATTGTCAATGGGGATAAAATTCCGGGAAATTCAGAGAAAACCGGGAATTTGGGGAAAGGTAAAACATGTTTTGCGTTCAATATAGCGAAAGAGTAGTGTGTGTGGATGGCTGAATGGTTGAAATTGGGTTTAATAATGGAACATTTTGAAACCTAACTATAAATACGTCTATTCATTTGAATGGGAATTTCCTAAAAATTTCAAGAAAACCGGGAATTTTTTAAACTATTGATACTAGCACACATGTTGTAGATTATATAAATGGGTTGGTGTTAGAAGTTTTGGAATCAACTGAAAAATATGGACATAATAGTTTGAATTGAGAATGGATATTTCAGAATTCCTGGAATTTCGGGAAAAGCGGGAATTTATACGAAGAAAAAAATAGCAACATTTGTTGTTCCAACGAAGAGGAATGATTTGGAAGTGGAATGGTCAAAAACAAACGTGGACTGTGAAAACTTTCCAGGAAAAGGTGAAAATAGGGCTTTGGAAAACCGGGAATTCTGTAAATTCCTGGAATTTTTTAGAACCTGTAGTTTGATTGTCCAAGGTGAATGGTGTGTGTGGATGTTGGAACAGTTCGAATCGGTTGAAAAATGTGGGATATGGAGAGGTTTGTATATTGCCCATTCATTTTCAATGGGGGGGGGGGGGGATTCCTGGTGATTCCGGGTAATCAGGGAATTTTCCAAACCGGGAAACATGCTGCCTTTAACGTCCAGGGTGAGTGGAGTAAATGGATGGTAGAACGGTTCGAATCGGATGAGAAATGTGGGGTATGCAATATTAGTATACGTATATAGTGTATTTCCCATTCATTGTCAATGGGGATAAAATTCCGGGAAATTCAGAGAAAACCGGGAATTTGGGGAAAGGTAAAACATGTTTTGCGTTCAATATAGCGAAAGAGTAGTGTGTGTGGATGGCTGAATGGTTGAAATTGGGTTTAATAATGGAACATTTTGAAACCTAACTATAAATACGTCTATTCATTTGAATGGGAATTTCCTAAAAATTTCAAGAAAACCGGGAATTTTTGAAACTATTGATACTAGCACACATGTTGTAGATTATATAAATGGGTTGGTGTTAGAAGTTTTGGAATCAACTGAAAAATATGGACATAATAGTTTGAATTGAGAATGGATATTTCAGAATTCCTGGAATTTCGGGAAAAGCGGGAATTTATACGAAGAAAAAAATAGCAACATTTGTTGTTCCAACGAAGAGGAATGATTTGGAAGTGGAATGGTCAAAAACAAACGTGAACTGTGAAAACTTTCCAGGAAAAGGTGAAAATAGGGCTTTGGAAAACCGGGAATTCTGTAAATTCCTGGAATTTTTTAGAACCTGTAGTTTGATTGTCCAAGGTGAATGGTGTGTGTGGATGTTGGAACAGTTCGAATCGGTTGAAAAATGTGGGATATGGAGAGGTTTGTATATTGCCCATTCATTTTCAATGGGGGGGGGGGGGGGGGGGATTCCTGGTGATTCCGGGTAATCAGGGAATTTTCCAAACCGGGAAACATGCTGCCTTTAACGTCCAGGGTGAGTGGAGTAAATGGATGGTAGAACGGTTCGAATCGGATGAGAAATGTGGGGTATGCAATATTAGTATACGTATATAGTGTATTTCCCATTCATTGTCAATGGGGATAAAATTCCGGGAAATTCAGAGAAAACCGGGAATTTGGGGAAAGGTAAAACATGTTTTGCGTTCAATATAGCGAAAGAGTAGTGTGTGTGGATGGCTGAATGGTTGAAATTGGGTTTAATAATGGAACATTTTGAAACCTAACTATAAATACGTCTATTCATTTGAATGGGAATTTCCTAAAAATTTCAAGAAAACCGGGAATTTTTGAAACTATTGATACTAGCACACATGTTGTAGATTATATAAATGGGTTGGTGTTAGAAGTTTTGGAATCAACTGAAAAATATGGACATAATAGTTTGAATTGAGAATGGATATTTCAGAATTCCTGGAATTTCGGGAAAAGCGGGAATTTATACGAAGAAAAAAATAGCAACATTTGTTGTTCCAACGAAGAGGAATGATTTGGAAGTGGAATGGTCAAAAACAAACGTGAACTGTGAAAACTTTCCAGGAAAAGGTGAAAATAGGGCTTTGGAAAACCGGGAATTCTGTAAATTCCTGGAATTTTTTAGAACCTGTAGTTTGATTGTCCAAGGTGAATGGTGTGTGTGGATGTTGGAACAGTTCGAATCGGTTGAAAAATGTGGGATATGGAGAGGTTTGTATATTGCCCATTCATTTTCAATGGGGGGGAAATTCCTGGTGATTCCGGGTAATCAGGGAATTTTCCAAACCGGGAAAGATGCTGCCTTTAACGTCCAGGGTGAGTGGAGTAAATGGATGGTAGAACGGTTCGAATCGGATGAGACATATGGGATATGCAATATTAGTATACGTATATAGTATATTTCCTATTCAAAGTCAATGGGGATAAAATTCCGGGAAATTCAGAGAAAACCGTGAATTTGGGGAAAGGGAAAACATGTTTTGCGTTCAATATAGCGAAAGAGTAGTGTGTCTGGATGGTTGAATGGTTGAAATTGGGTTTGATAATGGAACATTTTGAGACCTATAAATAAATACATCCATTCATTTCAATGGGAATTTCCTAAACATTTCGGGAAAACCGGGAATTTTTATATATATATATGTATATATATATATATATATATATATATATATATATATATATATATATATATATATATACATATACATATATATATATATATACATATACATATACATATATATATATATATATATATATATATATATATACACACACACACACATATATACAGTATATATATATATATATATATATATATATATATATATATATATATATATATATATATATATATATAGAGAGAGAGAGAGAGAGAGAGAGAGAGAGAGAACATAAAGCTTTACAGTGTTTTCAAATATAAACATGACATTTCTGCAATGCAGTAGTGTAAAAGGAGTTTAAAAAAATGTTTTTTTGCAGCGCATGCAGTGTTTGATTGTGAGAGGCCATAGAACTATTTATCATCTGGCGATACGCTTTGTTTGAATCCCCCGGTGGCTTTGGCGACAATTTTAGCCGGCCGCTGTAAGATGACTACATCAGCAGTCAGTTTCCTCTGCAGCCTGTTTGTCTTCGGGCTGCGGAGTCCACTCTGGACTCTTTGGGCTGCTGTTTGGGAGCCCCGAGGACCAGCGCTCTGGTTTTGGAGGCACGAAGAGGAAACCGAGGCACGGCGATGAGAGGCTGAGAACATTGTGACTGAACAATCAGTGCGACCACAAGCCAGGTGTGGGGCGGAAAAAGGAAAGTCATTTGTCAGGAGTGAATCAAGAGTCAAGGACGCCAAGTATGAGGTGGCGTGGAGCTTATTATTATTATTATTATGATTATTATTACTCATCTAGAGAGCTCTTCCAGCAGGGCAAAAGTTCAACATTTTAACCACTGAAACACTTCAGTATGAGGACAGATTATAATTATGTCAGACACTTCTTAGCCCATTAAACATGTTTGAAATAGCTAAATAGTTTTGTTAAACATCAAGTTTTATTTCAAACTCATCATCTCTGTCCAAATAATAATACAACTATTGGAGTAGATTGAACATCTAATTATTACTAATTGGAAAACTGATATTTAAAGTGATTGTTTTTTTTAAATGCAAAATCTAATAAAAACTATACAAGTGTTAAAATACTTATGGATCTATCTATATATAAGAATATAGTGAATGAAAGTAGAATATGTTAAACAGGTCTAAATATTACAGTATTAATTTATATAAAATTTGTATTATTATTGTTCTATTTTTTTATGTGTTTGAATGCAAAACGAAATACAAACTATCAATGTTCAAATACGTATGGCTCTAAATGTATATAATTATATTAAACATATTACAAAAGAGTGAATAAAGGTTTAATAGGTCTAAATATTACAATATTTAATCTAAAATTAATACTTAAATAATTTTTTGTTTGATTGAATGCAAACTCATTAAAAAAACTATCATTGTCCAAATACTTATGGATCTAACTATATATAAGTATATTAAACATCCTACAGAACAGGACATTTAAAAAAACAGGTCTAAATATTACAGTATTTATCTATCCATCTATCTTGTATTATTTCTGTTTTAATCATTTATACAAAAAAAACATTTGTTTGTTTAAATGCAAAATCATAAAAACATGTCATTGTTCTGGATCTAAGTTTATTTAAGTATATTAAACATCCTACAGAACAATACATGCAAGTTAAACAGGTCTAAATATTTATCTTAAATGTTTATTATTTAAATTGTAATAAATTATATTTAAAATAAATATATATAGTGTAAATGCAAAATCATATAAAAATACATTCATGTTAAAGCACTTATGGATCTAACTGTGTATAAGAAAAATAAGCATCTACAGAGCAGTAAATAAAAGTACAATAAGTTACAGATCTAAATATTACAATATTTATTTATCTAAAATTCATAGTATTTATATTTTGTGTTTGTTTGAATGCAAAATGATATTAAAAAAAAACTATGAATGTTCAAATACTAATGGATCTAACTCTATATAAGTATATTAAACATCCTACAGAAGAGTAAAAACAAGTTGGACAGGTCTAAATGTTGCAGTATTTAATCTAAAACCGATTATTTGAAGTAAGTTTTTGTATGTTAAAAGGAAAAAAATCATACAAAAACTCTGTAATTGTCCAATACTTTTAAGTCTAAATACATAACATAATTTAAAAAAAATATATATATATATATAAACAAATAAATATATAATGTATATTTTAAACATAGCTCATCAAATACACAGTAAATAGTACAGTATTGTCTTACTAAAAGTTATTGATAGGTGTAACTGTGAAGGGATGTAGAGTCAAGTTCAATACTGTCGGAATAAAACTATTGGATATTTGATAACACGAGGACAACATTTGATGGATGTAATGACAATATTTGCTACAACATGAACAGTAAAATAATGCATCTAGTATAAATAGCCGTGATAGACAAATGTGTACTATTGTGTCTGTTTTTATCCTTAAGTCATTTTTTTCGAGCACCTGTCTCCACTTCCTTTACTCCGGTTTGCTGCGGCCATCAAAGATTGTCTGGGAACATCCTCTGTGCTGACAGGAAGTGGCGCTCTGTCAAATTAACACCGCAACTTCTCACCATCGGTGACTTCCTAAAAAAACAAACTAGAAAAAAAAAACAGACGTAAAAATATCGTCTTAATAAAGCCGGCTGAACACTTTAAACACATTTAGGCAGAAATATTCACACTTAAATTTAGATTAAAATGGCGGCTGAATGATTGGTAAGAACATTAATTATTTTTCTTGCAGCGTCAGTAAAACCAAAAACTTCTACATGTAAATACTTCAGCCTAAAACATACACATCAAATACTGCAGTCATTATATTTGAATCCTTTATATGGCAATATATTTAAAAAAAATTTCTAATGAAAAAAATGACCCCACCTTTCAATGTTTGTTTTTGTAGCAAGAAATTCTTGCAAAAACACAGTAAAAAGGTGTGAAACTTTGCTGCATGCTTTGAATGGGAAAAAGTAGCACCATCTGGTGGACAAATATTTCACAATGGGAGTTTGCCGTGTTGAAATGTAGCTAAAAATGTCCAAATGAACATTGGGATTTAAAAGAATGACGTCAAAATCACATTATTTTCCATTAGAACAAGTAAAAAATAAAGTATATGCCCCTCAGCTGGGTTTAAAAAACATAGAAATATAGTATATAAAAGATACATATTAATATTGAGCAATTGGCATTAATTTAATGTCTAATTAACATGTAATATTGTGTATTTACTTTATCATTCACTAAAGTGTGTTTTATTAAGAAATCAAACCATGCTGTATTTTGGTTGATACTACTACTAATAGTAACAATCATAATTCAAACAATATGCCTTCAAGTGGAGGAAACAGCAGCCAAACAGAGTCTAGACGCTGTTTGGTATCTTCTTTTATCAATAACACACTCCGTCTGAGCGCTGTCTCTGACACAGGAAGTGTTTTTGTTGTTCCTCATGGATTATTATGAAAAGAAATCAAAGAGTGGAATAACAAACAGTCCACTTCCACCTCCAAAATAAACGTTCTGTGTGCTCCCTGCACAACGCCACTCACAGCCCAGCAGGAGGTAATAAATGCACAACATGAAGGCAGTGCCGGCTGTCGCCACTAGGGGTCAGCTGTGCACAGGCTGACAGGAATTTTACAGCAGAGATCAAAGAAAGACGCCTGCACCCAATTCATTAGGTATACCTGCACTGTGTCATGTTTCCTTCATTTGGACTTTATGCAGACTTGTATGTAAAAATTATTTATTGAGGTCTTTGAATACATAGCTCGACTTATGTAAGCAATTCATTTTTGCAATAAATATAGTATCTATGTCATGAAATGTTTTTTCCGGCGTGGCGCAGTGGAAGAGTGGCCGTGCGCAACCCGAGGGTCCCTGGTTCAATCCCCACCTAGTACCAACCTCGTCATGTCCGTTGTGTCCTGAGCAAGACACTTCACCCTTGCTCCTGATGGGTGCTGGTTAGCGCCTTGCATGGCAGCTCCCTCCATCAGTGTGTGAATGTGTGTGTGAATGGGTAAATGTGGAAGTAGTGTCAAAGCGCTTTGAGTACCTTGAAGGTAGAAAAGCGCTATACAAGTACAACCCATTTATTTATTTATTATTATTATTATTTTTTTTACATTTGTACTGAACTGACTTAAAAGTACAATGATATAAAATAATGTTTTACTTCCCTTTCATGTCAAGAATTAATTTTTGCAGTACAGCACTGAAAAAAGTATAGTTGATGTCATGAAATTATATTTAAATGTATCATTTATTTAATTTGTATTTAATTGACTATGAAGTACAATGATATACAGTACTTTTGGGGGAAAAACATTGCATGTAAATAATTTGACCATTATTAGTGTTGCACTAATAATGGTCATTAATGTCATTAAAATTTCAATTAAATGTAACATTTTTAAATTTGAATTTTAGTGACTGTAAAGTGCAATGACATTACTTTTAGAAAAATATACATTATTTCTCTTTCATGTAAGTAATTTTTGCACGAAAGCATTGCAGTAATAATTGTAATAAATGTCATTAAATATATAAAAAAAACATTTGACATTTGTATTTCTGGTGGGTATGTGTCACAAATCCAATAAACAAATGTTAAAAAAGTCAATTAAAAAAATAAATTTTTTATTTTGTTATTTAATTTACCAAAAATTATAAAAATATAGTGCTTTTGGGGAATTTCTTTTTACATGAATAATACAATTTTGCACTGTAGTGCTGCAATAATTATATTTAATGTAATGAAATTGTAATTCAATATAATGTTTCTATTTGTATTTAACCATACAGAACAATGATTCATAGTACTTAATGTTTTTCATGTAAAACATATTTTTTGCACTAAAGCATTGCAGTAATAATTATTTTAAATGTCATGGAATTTCAATTAAATATATATATATCTTTTTTTAAATTCACTATAATGATACACAGTGCTTTTAGAAAAACAATATTTTCCTTTCATGTAAATAATTTTATTTTTGCACTTAAGCATTGCAATAACAATTGTATTTAAATACCATGACATTTCGATAAAAAAAAAATGTTGTATATAATTTATTCAATTGACTGTAAAGAGTAGTGTAGTATACAGGTAAAAGCCAGTAAATTAGAATATTTTGAAAAACTTGATTTATTTCAGTAATTGCATTCAAAAGGTGTAACTTGTACATTATATTTATTCATTGCACACAGACTGATGCATTCAAATGTTTATTTCATTTAATTTTGATGATTTGAAGTGGCAACAAATGAAAATCCAAAATTCCGTGTGTCACAAAATTAGAATATTACTTAAGGCTAATACAAAAAAGGGATTTTTAGAAATGTTGGCCAACTGAAAAGTATGAAAATGAAAAATATGAGCATGTACAATACTCAATACTTGGTTGGAGCTCCTTTTGCCTCAATTACTGCGTTAATGCGGCGTGGCATGGAGTCGATGAGTTTCTGGCACTGCTCAGGTGTTATGAGAGCCCAGGTTGCTCTGATAGTGGCCTTCAACTCTTCTGCGTTTTTGGGTCTGGCATTCTGCATCTTCCTTTTCACAATACCCCACAGATTTTCTATGGGGCTAAGGTCAGGGGAGTTGGCGGGCCAATTTAGAACAGAAATACCATGGTCCGTAAACCAGGCACGGGTAGATTTTGCGCTGTGTGCAGGCGCCAAGTCCTGTTGGAACTTGAAATCTCCATCTCCATAGAGCAGGTCAGCAGCAGGAAGCATGAAGTGCTCTAAAACTTGCTGGTAAACGGCTGCGTTGACCCTGGATCTCAGGAAACAGAGTGGACCGACACCAGCAGATGACATGGCACCCCAAACCATCACTGATGGTGGAAACTTTACACTAGACTTCAGGCAATCGAGGTCCCAGAGTCTGGAGGAAGACAGGAGAGGCACAGGATCCACGTTGCCTGAAGTCTAGTGTAAAGTTTCCACCATCAGTGATGGTTTGGGGTGCCATGTCATCTGCTGGTGTCGGTCCACTCTGTTTCCTGAGATCCAGGGTCAACGCAGCCGTCTACCAGCAAGTTTTAGAGCACTTCATGCTTCCTGCTGCTGACCTGCTCTATGGAGATGGAGATTTCAAGTTCCAACAGGACTTGGCGCCTGCACACAGCGCAAAATCTACCCGTGCCTGGTTTACGGACCATGGTATTTCTGTTCTAAATTGGCCCGCCAACTCCCCTGACCTTAGCCCCATAGAAAATCTGTGGGGTATTATGAAAAGGAAGATGCAGAATGCCAGACCCAAAAACGCAGAAGAGTTGAAGGCCACTATCAGAGCAACCTGGGCTCTCATAACACCTGAGCAGTGCCAGAAACTCATCGACTCCATGCCACGCCGCATTAACGCAGTAATTGAGGCAAAAGGAGCTCCAACCAAGTATTGAGTATTGTACATGCTCATATTTTTCATTTTCATACTTTTCAGTTGGCCAACATTTCTAAAAATCCCTTTTTTGTATTAGCCTTAAGTAATATTCTAATTTTGTGACACACGGAATTTTGGATTTTCATTTGTTGCCACTTCAAATCATCAAAATTAAATGAAATAAACATTTGAATGCATCAGTCTGTGTGCAATGAATAAATATAATGTACAAGTTACACCTTTTGAATGCAATTACTGAAATAAATCAAGTTTTTCAAAATATTCTAATTTATTGGCTTTTACCTGTAGTACTTTTAGAAAAATTAACATAAGGATATTTCTTTTCATTTTTATGGTAAACTACATTTATTTTATTAATTTTATATTTGCAGTTACTTTGGGGTAGTCAGTGCTGTTTGAAGTATATACTGAAAAACTATTTTATCTAGCGTTTTAATCAACTAATTATCGCAAATAAATAATTAATTTTATTTAGTTACTTCAGTTCAACACAAAATCAAAACAAAAGAAAGAAGTGTAACCGTGTCACATGTTCATGTATTAGTGGGACTTCTTGTTTGTCCGATAGTAGCACTAATAAACTAAACACAGCAACACCATATGGATCCAGGTGGGGCCACCTGCATGTTCACTAATCCTGCTGCGGTCACGCACACCCTTGCTCTTTTGAGGCCAGGACTACACACACACACACACACACGCACACGCGCACACACACACACACACACACACACACACACACACAAAAGGTTCCTACACTTATGTGTATTGCCTTCTTAGCACGACAACTGCCTTACTATCCTTGAATGTCCTAACCTTTCTGTAGTACGAGATGGCAACTATGATGACTGGTGTCCTTGATGGATGGATGGATGGATGGATGCACATTCACAGGCCACTTCATTAGGTACCCCTGGCCTTCTGATGCAGCTAAAACAGGAAATCACAATATTAGAAACATCTCTCCGTATGAGCGCCAACAATGAACAAACAGGATCGTTACACGGCACATTCGAAAAATACTATTACCATAAATAACATTAAAAAAAGTGGAATAAAAGAGCAAACAGGTGAAATGTAACAAGAAAAAGTTGCAATGTTGAATCTAACAACACAAAGCTGCCATGCAGGCTACTTTTTTTTTAAACTGTCATTGCTCCAAAAAATAACGAATTAAAATCAATGTTGTTATGAATTACTGACCTATTGAAGGCTCCAATTACTTCACATCACATATTTCACTTTTAAATATTTTTTGGGGAAAATGTTGTATATTTTGTGTGTTTGCCATTAAAACAATGTTTTCTATGACAAAAAGTGCATTAAAAAAACATAAAAAATATTTAAAAACGTATAATTAAAGGATAGATCTGACGTTGATCTAGAGATTTAGGCGTTGAATTAAAAAAAAATACTTAAAAAAATTTATAAATTATTTTTAACACTAATGAGTGGGGCACTTTTGGGTCTATGAGAATTTTGGTTGGATTAAAAAAAAATACATATATATGAATCAAAATCAATTAATTATTAACCGATTTAAGGTTCCAAGTAATTAACATAAAATATTATTTGTCACTATATTGTGGACCACTCAGACCAGTGACCATGAAGTGTACTTTTCTAATATTACGTACACAGCATTTACTTTTATGACCCAATCCGAACAACCTTCCCGAGTCATGGCACAGAATTAGAAATTCAACCACCACAAAAAGTCAACAAACATGTCACACATAACACAACCTGATCACTGAACTTTGTAGATATATTAAAAAAACAGCAAACCACCATAACGAATTATATATAAAATTCCCGTTTAAATCCACTGCTAAGGCACGATGGGAAAAAAGCAAAAAAACGTATGCATGTTTGGCACATTTTTGCTGCTTGATTGATTACAAAGCTTTAAGGCGGTTGTCACAAAGGTAAACAAGGTAGGAGTTGAACTTTTACATACTCTTAATATTCAAATCTAAAAATTATTATATATCCATATTATGTGTACACATAAATGTATAGGCTGTATATATATAGCGTATATACATATATATGTATATACATCTACACTGTATATATATACATACACACTTATATACCCACACATATACAGTATATACAAATATATGTATACTTAATATATATATATATATATACACACGTGTGTATACATATATACATTATATATATACATTTATTTATATATATTCATATGTACATACACATGTATTTATATAAATATTATTTATTAATGTATTCATATATATAGGCCATAATGAATCAGGAGAGTGTAGATGGTGTATTACTGGAGGCCATGATGAATCAGGCGAGTGTAGTTGGTGTATTACTGGAGGACATGATGAATCAGGCGAGTGTAGATGGTGTATTACTGGAGGCCATGATGAATCAGGCGCGTGTAGATGGTGTATTACTGGAGGCCATGATGAATCAGGCGAGTGTAGATGGTGTATTACTGGAGGCCATGATGAATCAGGCGAGTGTAGATGGTGTATTACTGGAGGCCATGATGAATCAGGCGAGTGTAGATGGTGTATTACTGGAGGCCATGACGAATCAGGCGAGTGTAGATGGTGTATTACTGGAGGCCATGATGAATCAGGCGCGTGCAGATGGTGTATCACTGGAGGCCATGATGAATCAGGCGAGTGTAGATGGTGTATTACTGGAGGCCATGATGAATCAGGCGAGTGTAGATGGTGTATTACTGGAGGCCATGATGAATCAGGCGAGTGTAGATGGTGTATTACTGGAGGCCATGATGAATCAGGCGAGTGTAGATGGTGTATTACTGGAGGCCATGACGAATCAGGCGAGTGTAGATGGTGTATTACTGGAGGTCATGACGATGGAGGCTGACTGAAGGGAAAAGTCACATATTGGTCACATCCTTTTGTTGTGGGCTGGATGAGAATGTCAAGGCCGGCCCAATAAGTCATAAGTGCATGTCAGATTCCTCCCTGGCGCTACTCTACAGTGTATTGTGTTACATTGTGTATTTAGTAGTGCGTGTGTGTGAGTGTGTGTATAAATGCCAGCGTCTCCCACGCTGAGGACGCCTGTCTCTGGCTCTGTCGCGCGCTGACCCTTATAATCAGAGGATGCCGGGCACAGACGTATAAATCACTCCTCGCTCGGGGCCGCTATCTGCCTGGCTGGCCGTCAGCTCGTCCCGTCAGGAGGTAGTCTGGCCCCGTGCCCGAGCCGGGCCCCGCACAACCAGCATGTCATGAGGAGGCCGGCGCATTCTTATCCGCATATCTTGACTTGCATTTCGCCGCCAGAAGCCCGCTTGATGATGTTGTTTAAAGCGCCGCGCTTGCCGACGCCCATCTTCTTCTTTTTTTTTTTTTTTTCAAACAGATGTTATATTTGCAGGTAGTCCACTGAGAAATATTTATCCACTTATTTTTTTTAAAAGTGTCCTAATTTGGATCCCACCATTGAATTATAGGCTTTAAATTGGCAAACACATTTAAAAAGCTCACAAAACAATAGTAAAAATTAGCGGTGTGGGAAAAAATCGATTCGAATTCGAATCACGATTCTTTCATTGTGCGATTCAGAATCGATTCTCTTTTTTTTTTTTAAACGATTTTTTTTTTAATTTGTTTTAATTTTTTTTTTTTTTTTTTAATTAATCAATCCAACAAAACAATACAAAGCAATACCATTACAATGCAATCCAATTCCAAAACCAAACCCGACCCAGCAACACTCAGAACTGCAATAAACAGAGCAATTGAGAGGAGACACAAACACGACACAGAACAAACCAAAAGTAGTGAAACAAAAATGAATATTATCAACAACAGTATCAATATTAGTTATAATTTCAACATAGCAGTGATTAAAAATCCCTCATTGACATTATCATTAGACATTTATAAAAAAAAAAGAACAATAGTGTCACAGTGGCTTACACTTGCATCGCATCTCATAAGCTTGACAACACACTGTGTCCAATATTTTCACAAAGATAAAATAAGTCATATTTTTGGTTCATTTAACAGTTAAAACAAATTTACATTATTGCAATCAGTTGATAAAACATTGTCCTTTACAATTATAAAAGCTTTTTACAAAAATCTACTACTCTGCTTGCATGTCAGCAGACTGGGGTAGATCCTGCTGAAATCCTATGTATTGAATGAATAGAGAATCCTTTTGAATCGGGAAAAAAATCGTTTTTGAATCGAGAATCGTGTTGAATTGAAAAAAAAAGGATCGATTTTCAATCGAATCGTAACCCCAAGAATCGATATTGAATCGAATCGTGGGACACCCAAAGATTCACAACCCTAGTAAAAATAAATTACCATTTTGTGAGGGGTGTCCCGATACAACTTTTTCACTTAGATATTGACTGATACCGTTATCGGTCTGATATCACCACAAATAATACATACCTTTTAATTTTTTTTGTGGAATCAAACTTTAAAAATGCTTGATCAATTGATATGTTGTTGGCTCTGCATGCTCTATAGAAGCGGGATCTGGAATGGACTATTTATACTATTTAGTTGTTATATCTTGTTTTCTTTAATGGATACTATGTTTATAAAATGTTTTCTTGCATGGTGTATTGTTTTTTTAAACACATTGGAAATAAAACATTCAAATTAAATCACTCCTGATTCTATTTTGCATTTCAGTTTGTCCTAGATGTGTTGCGGTAGTCAGGAAGTAGTCTTTGCCATTATGTTAAATGTGCTAGTCTTGTCTTTGTTGAGTCCTACAATGGTGTGCTGTAAGTGCAGTAAGTATTGTACCTATTACATATACGGTACACCAGTGATGTTGGCACGTCATGTAAATGGTAAATAAAAACAGAATACAATGATTTGCAAATCCTTTTCAACCTATATTCAATTGAATAGACTGCAAAGACAAGATACTTAACTTTCGAACTGAGAAACTTTATTTTTTGCAAATATTAGCTCAATTGGAATTTGATGCCTGCAACACGTTTCAAAAAAGCTGGCACAAGTTGCACAAAAGACTGAGAAAGTTGAGGAATGCTCATGTAAGTTAGTAAGTAAGTGCAGTAAGTATTGTACCATTACACATACAGCTGTTTGATTGTAACGTGCATCTTAATGGTAGTTTTGATGACCAAATTTGGAGGTGTTGAAATCGCCATGTAAAACCACTGATGCTAATTAGTAGCATGTATATGGCAAATCCAATAAGGCATTTTTAAAATTCACTTATTGTATAATGGAATGTCACAGAGAATGAAGATAGTGTGACGATCTGTCACTTCATTTCGGTTTGTTTCCATGTTTTTGTATTTACTTCCTGTCAGTGCTCTTATTTTGTTATATTTCCTGTTTGTTCCGCTGAGCACTGTTTTCTCCTCACCTGCCGTTGATTGGCAGCCGGTCCACACCTGCTGCCAATCAGCATATGTCTATTTATGTTTTCTCTCGAGCACTCCTCAGTGCTCGATGATAGACTCTTTATGTTGGAACGTTCATGCAAGACTGCGTTCATTTCTCTGTTTATGTTAATTAAAGTCATCTTACCTGCTCATCCTCCTCCTGGTTCTTGCATCTTGGGGTCACACAAACGGCAGCCATGCGAGTTCCTCACAGATAGCCTGAAGAGACGTTAGCGGGAGAAGAACAGACTGCATGTATCAGTTCTTTATGTTGGATGCGGGCCCGGCGCGTCGCATAAACACTCAATGCGGTTGTTTCGGGCCACAACCACTCGGGGGGGCCACATGGTCATGGTCAGGGCTTATGTAAAGATTTTAATATTGTTTCCATTCATTTAAATCCTTCAGTTGTAAAATACAACATTACACAAGTTAAAATGAAATAAAGTTAAATAATAAGGTTGTTTGAATCAAATTAGTAATGTGTGCAAAAATGCAAAATTGTTTGTTTTTCCAAACCCAGCACTGTTCGCGCAACACAGACGTCATAACCTCATCAAAGCTCACATTTTGGGAACCAGGACGAGAAGAACCTTTCTGTGGCAACATCGGACAAAGTAACGTCTGGGTTTCACTTTTGCATCTCATAGCACATAACTGTGGTGCGTTCAAGGAACCTGCATCAAAGTTAGAAACAGAGGCATCACTAGTTTTTAAAGACATGGGAAGCTTAATGCCCAGTAGATACACTAATAATTATCATAATAATGTATTATTATAATTATTACTTTTCACATTTGAACCGATACGGTACCTGGGAATCAATACCGGTACTCAATGGTACAAATTGTCCGTACTTCAGTTACAGCTCATTTTATTACGTATTCTGTTTTATGTGTTTTATGTTAGTTTGTGAACGCGTTCTCAAACAATGGCAATAAAAAAAACTATTCTGATTCTTTTCTGTGCGCTAAAAAATGCTAATTGATTAACAACATTTTTTTTTTTTAGTTTTTAGTGCATGTAAACATACTGAGTGTGTGTCCGTTAGGTTTAGAGTGCGGTCTCTAATAATCCAAGAGTCTCATAATAATAATAATAATCATTAAACCCTGATGATTTTACTAATCTTATTAATAATCTAAGTAAGTAATCAGGTAATAATCTTAGTAATTTTGCTAACATTAGCATGGTAACTTTTTTACCCACTTTTGCTGCCGAACACCCCAGAGTTACAGTATATAACTTATGTAATATATGCTAGCTGTGCTAAATTTTAAGATTAATTTGCAGCCCTAATTCTAAGAGTCACATAACTCGGTACTTGACGCATGCTGAATCGGGCTGTGAATCTTTGGGCACCACACGATCTGATTTGATTCGATTCTCGGGGCTAGCGATTCAATTCTTGATTCAAAATCAATACTTTTTTTTAATAACATTGGGTGCCAGTTCTATGATTAACTACATTCCTCCATAACATAGATACCAGCTCTGATAAGTTTATGTATTACTTAAAAAAAACAGGTTTTGTTTGATAAAATTCGACCCAAACATTTAATAAAGTCAAATACAAATAAGGCAACAAGAGAAGTATCCAACACTTCTAAAGTAAATCTGTACAGCAGGTGTAATCATCTACATCAGGGGTGCTCATTACGTCGATCGCGATCTACCGGTCGATCTCGGAGGGTGTGTCAGTCGATCACCAGCCAGGCATTAAAAAAATAGTCCTAAAAATGAGCGATCATAAATCTTCACTATGATGTCACTTTTGTCACTTGATTGACATTCACGGCACCTGAGGGTCTTCTGAGATGACGCTGGCTGCTGCCATCTCATTAAAATTACCGACTGGAAGGCGAGAAACACTTTATTTCAACAGACTCTGACGCCGTACCTGTCGTCAAAACTCCAAAGACCGACTGCACAGTTGCACAATAAAAGCTCTGCTTCATCCTGCCTGCGCTACCAAAATAAGAGTCTCAGAAAGCTGGCGTGCACAAGCTAGCAAGCTACGGAGTTTGCCGACAATGTATTTCTTGTAAAGTGTATACAAAGGAGTACGGAAGCTGGACAAATAAGATGCCAAAAACCAACCACTTTCATGTGGTATTGGACAGAAAGGAGGACTTTTTTTCTCCTCCATTCGAAAATGCGGACGTTATCATCACCACTGTCTGATTCCAATCAATGCAGTCATCACAATCAGGTAATACACCAACTTATATTCTTGTCTTCATGAAAGAAAGGAATCTATATGTGTTAAACATGCTTGTATTATCTTTAACCACCTTTAACTTGTTAACAATATTAACTATATGTGTTAAACATGCTTGTATTATCTTTAACCACCTTTAACTTGTTAACAATATTAACTATATGTGTTAAACATGCTTGTATTATCTTTAACCACCTTTAAGTTGTTAACAATATTAACTATATGTGTTAAACATTCTTGTATTATCTTTAACCACCTTTAAGTTGTTAAAAATATTAACTACATGTGTTAAACATGCTTGTTTTATCTTTAACCACCTTTAAGTTGTTAACAATATTAACTATTTGTGTTAAACATGCTTGTATTATTTTTAACCACCTTTAACTTGTTAACAATATTAACTATATGTGTTAAACATGCTTGCATTATCTTTAAACACCTTTAACTTGTTAACAATATTAACTATATGTATTAAACATACTTGTATTATCATTAAACACCTTTAATGTATTAACAATATTAACTATATGTGTTAAACATGCTTGCATTATCATTAAACACCTTTAACTTGTTAACAAAAACATATATTTCATAAATAAGTAAATATAAATTATATATATGAATGAGGTAGATCCCCACGACTTGATCAATTGAAAAGTAGCTCGCCTGCAGAAAAAGTGTGAGCACCCCTGATCTACATCAACAATATGATTTTCTTTTTTTTCTTTTTATTATTTGATCAATGGGCCTGATGTTACCATCATACCATGATGAAAGGTGGCCGTAAATGACCAAATTCTACATCATAATTAAAATAAATTATGAACGACAGTACAAGCTAAAAGTTTGGACACACCTTCTCATTTCAATGCTTTTTCTTTATTTTCGTTATTATTACATTGTAGATTTTCACTGAAGGAATCAAAACTATGACACCTGTGAAGTGAAAACCATTTCATCGAGAGAATGCCAAGAGTAACAGTAATCAGAGCAAAGGGTGGCTATTTTAAAGAAACTAGAATATAAAACATGTTTTCAGTTATTTCACCTTTTTTTGTTAAGTACATAACTCCACATGTGTTCAGTCATAGTTTTGATGCCTTCAGTGACAATCTACAATGTAAATTGTCATGAAAATAAAGAAAACGCATTGAATGAGAAGGTGTGTCCAAACTGACCTGTACATTATGTGAGCGTATACAAAATAGCAGAAGAAAGTTCTTACAACATACTAATTAAATATGAGTTGACACAACTCTTGAATTTGACCATGTTGGGAGGTAAAGGATATATGTGGGTGGGAAGCGAATTGCACAAAAAATAAATATAATTGATTTATTTTTTGGACAATCAATTTTCGATTTTGTTTTTTCAAATAATCGTTACAAATGAGAATTGTGATTCATTTGGAAATCATATTTTTTGGACAGCCCGGATGCTAACCGTTAGCATTTCAGTTCGGCTTGCGCATATCATCTATCAGCATATCATCGGGATCGGCACGGCCATGCCAGCAACTTGAGGGTTGCGGGGTCAATCCCAGCCTAAGATAAAGAATAATCGATAGATCTAAAAAATAGAAAATATCAGGTTTGTCATGTCATTTAGCTTGATGCTAATGCGGGCTAATTCCTTTGTTATTAAACGGTGAAATAAAATGCAGATTGTTACACAGGAGGGATAAAAATGATGCAACTTGGGGGCTTTGGAAAAATGAAATAATGCTTTGAGGGAAGGAAGGGCGTCCTAATTGAATAATGGCGCTTTCGCTGAACGAGTGGGAGTGTGCGGAGTGATTTAGCGTGCGGCGGAGCGTGCTTATCTCCCACTAGGTCCCGCGCAGGAAACACTGGGATGTCACCAGGCAGATTAAACGCTTGGCACGGCTGACGGCGACCCCTCAAAAATGGACCTAACAGGGCGGCGGCGTGACCCCGCTGCAGGAATTCACGGAAGCGAGGATGTGGAGTGAACAAAAAAAATTTAATCGTTTTTGAAGCGTAAGCACATTTCTAGCTAGCACTTGACCGCTCCCAAGTGAGATGTGGAATTCAACAAAAGTGTCCACCAGGGGGAGGAGTTAAGAGATGTAAAAATACAATATTTAATAGGATTATGGCTCATAAATCACATGCCTGGCTTTTAATTGAGGTGCTGCTGGTCCCGGTGCAGCTGCGCGGCTTCTAATTGAATTCCTGGCAGCTGCGAGCTTTGGGAATGTTAACCGCTTCTCTCGCACGGCGGCCTCCAGAAGGAGCTACGACAGATGCTGGACGTTAACGGGAGCCTTTGCCGCGGCAAGGCGGCGTTTGACGGAAGGAGCACGGGCGGACAGATCCGGGGGAGCAGCTGCACGGGGGACAAATATAGATGGGTGACAAGCGCCGCAAACATATCACACATTTTTCCCCATTAACAACACGGGTTTGAATCTTGCATGGCGCCAATTAGCTCGGGCGCGGCGTAAAAATAGCGGCGGGCAGAGGCCGATATGTCTGTCCACGTGCCGTTCACGTGAAGGAAAATAAACGGAGGAAGGTTGTGTGACGAGAGACGCTGTCAGGCTGCCTTGTTATTTTTAACGAGATAGGAGAATCTCTCGAAACGTTCTGAACTCCTGTTTCGAAGCCATTGTTGTGTTGGGCTGCGGATGAAGCTCAACAGCGCCACTGCTGGTTGGAGCAGAATAATATTTAAATAAAAATTACCCTTTGGTAAAAAGGGGAAAATAAAAACAATAAGTTTTCTGTTTTCTTTGAATGCATTTTGTTTATCTGTTCGAAACGTTTATCCAAAGTCCAGTCAGGGTGTATTTTGCAGTAAAATTTGAAAGCGGAGTCATTGCACTCATCTTTTCACTGACGTATGCATCAAACGTTATTTTATTTATTACATTTTCATTTATCCATTTATTTATATACATATCCATATACTTACCGTAAATTCCGGGCTATAAGCCGCTACATTTCTTCCTAGGCTTTGAACCCTGCAGCTTCAAAACGATGCGGCTAATTCATGAATTTTTCTTTGCTGACGGCCGCTATAATGTAAATAGTTGAAAAAACATATATATACATAAATATATATATATATATATGTATATACACATGCACATATATATATATATATATATATATATATATATATATATATATATATATATATATATATATATTGCCAAAAGTATTTGGGCACCTGCCTTGATTCACATATGAACTTGAAGTGTCATCCCATTCCTAACCCATAGGGTTCAATATGATGTCGGTCCACCTTTTGCAGCTATTACAGCTTCAACTCTTCTGGGAAGGCTGTCCACAAGGTTGCGGAGTGTGTTTATAGGAATTTTCCACCATTCTTCCAAAAGCGCATTGGTGAGGTCACACACTGATGTTGGTCGAGAAGACCTGGCTCTCAGTCTCTGTTCTAATTCCTCCCAAAGGTGTTCTATCGGGTTCAGGTCAGGACTCTGTGCAGGCCAGTCAAGTTCATCCACACCAGACACTGTCATCCATGACTTTATGGACCTTGCTTTGTGCACTGGTGCACAGTCATGTTGGAAGAGGAAGGGGTCCACTCCAAACTGTTCCCACAAGGTTGGGAGCATGGAATTGTCCAAAATGTTTTCCTTAGTTCCTATCACTGGAACTAAGGGGCCAAGCCCAACTCCTGGAAAAACAACACCACACCATAATTCCTCCTCCACCAAGTTTCACACTCGGCACAATGCAGTCCGAAATGTAGCGTTCTCCTGGCAACCTCCAAACCCAGACTCGTCCATCTGATTGCCAGATGGAAAAGCGTGATTCATCACTCCAGAGAACGCGTCTCCACTATTTAGGAGCAAGGACATTTCATGACTGGATTTGTTGCACAGGTGGCATTCTATGACAGTTCCACGCTGGAAATCACTGATCTCCTGTGAGCGGCCCATTCTTTCACAAATGTTTGTAGAAACATTCTCCATGCCTAAGTGCTTGATTTTATACACCTGTGGCCGGGTCCAAGTGATTAGGACACCTGATTCTGATCATTTGGATGGGTGGCCAAATACTTTTGGCAATATAGTGTATATACCTGTACACATTAACATACATATATACTTTATATATATATATATATATATATATATATATATATATATATATATATATATATATATATATATATATATATATATCCATCCATCTTCTTCCGCTTATCCGAGGTCGGGTCGCGGGGGCAGCAGCTTAAGCAGGGAAGCCCAGACTTCCCTCTCCCCAGCCACTTCGTCCAGCTCCTCCCGAGGCGTTCCCAGGCCAGCCAGGAGAGATAGTCTTCCCAGCGTGTCCTGGGTCTTCCCCGTGGCCTCCTACCGGTCGGACGTGCCCGAAACACCTTCCTAGGGAGGCGTTCGGGTGGCATCCTGACCAGATGCCCGAACCACCTCATCTGGCTCCTCTCGATGTGGAGGAGCAGCGGCTTTACTTTGAGCTCCCCCCGGATGACAGAGCTTCTCACCCTATCTCTAAGGGAGAGCCCCGCCACTCGGCGGAGGAAACTCATTTCGGCCGCTTGTACCCGTGATCTTGTCCTTTCGGTCATGACCCAAAGCTCATGACCATAGGTGAGGATGGGAACGTAGATCGACCGGTAAATCGAGAGCTTTGCCTTCCGGCTCAGCTCCTTCTTCACCACAACGGATCGATACAGCGTCCGCATTACTGAAGACGCCGCACCGATCCGCCTGTCGATCTCACGATCCACTCTTCCCCCACTCGTGAACAAGACTCCGAGGTACTTGAACTCCTCCACTTGGGGCAAGATCTCCTCCCCAACCCGGAGATGGCACTCCACCCTTTTCCGGGAGAGAACCATGGACTCGGACTTGGAGGTGCTGATTCCCATCCCAGTCGCTTCACACTCGGCTGCGAACCGATCCAGTGAGAGCTGAAGATCTTGGCCGGAGGAAGCCATCAGGACCACATCATCTGCAAATAGCAGTGACCTAATCCTGCAGCCACCAAACCAGATCCCCTCAACGCCCTGACTGCGCCTAGAAATTCTGTCCATAAAGGTTATGAACAGAATCGGTGACAAAGGGCAGCCTTGGCGGAGTCCAACCCTCACTGGAAACGTGTCCGACTTACTGCCGGCAATGCGGACCAAGCTCTGACAATGATTATACAGGGAGCGAACTGCCACAATAAGACAGTCCGTTACCCCATACTCTCTGAGCACTCCCCACAGGACTTCCCGGGGTACACGGTCGAATGCCTTCTCCAAGTCCACAAAGCACATGTAGACTGGTTGGGCAAACTCCCATGCACCCTCAAGGACCCTGCCGAGAGTATAGAGCTGGTCCACAGTTCCACGACCAGGACGAAAACCACACTGTTCCTCCTGAATCCGAGGTTCGACTATCCGGCGTAGCCTCCTCTCCAGTACACCTGAATAGACCTTACCGGGAAGGCTGAGGAGTGTGATCCCACGATAGTTGGAACACACCCTCCGGTTCCCCTTCTTAAAGAGAGGAACCACCACCCCGGTCTGCCAATCCAGAAGTACCGCCCCCGATGTCCACGCGATGTTGCAGAGTCTTGTCAACCAAGACAGCCCCACAACATCCAGAGCCTTAAGGAACTCCGGGCGGATCTCATCCACCCCCGGGGCCTTGCCACCGAGGAGCTTTTTAACTACCTCGGCAACCTCAGCCCCAGAAATAGGAGAGCCCACCACAGATTCCCCAGGCCCTGCTTCCTTATAGGAAGACGTGCTGGTAGGATTGAGGAGGTCTTCGAAGTATTCCCTCCACCGATCCACAACATCCGCAGTCGAGGTCAGCAGAGCACCATCCCCACCATACACGGTGTTGACACTGCACTGCTTCCCCTTCCTGAGGCGGCGGATGGTGGTCCAGAATTGCTTCGAAGCCGTCCGGAAGTCTTTTTCCATGGCCTCCCCGAACTCCTCCCATGTCCGAGTTTTTGCCTCCGCGACCGCTGAAGCCGCACACCGCTTGGCCTGTCGGTACCTGTCTGCTGCCTCAGGAGTCCCATGAGCCAAAAGAACCCGATAGGACTCCTTCTTCAGCCTGACGGCATCCCTCACCGCCGGCGTCCACCAACGGGTTCTAGGATTACCGCCACGACAGGCACCAACCACCTTGCGGCCACAGCTCCAATCGGCCGCCTCGACAATAGAGGTACGGAACATTGTCCACTCGGACTCAATGTCCAGCACCTCCCTCGTGACATGTTCAAAGTTCTTCCGGAGGTGGGAATTGAAACTCTCTCTGACAGGAGACTCTGCCAGGCGTTCCCAGCAAACCCTCACAATGCGTTTGGGCCTGCCAGGGCTGTCCGGCATCCTCCCCCACCATCGCAGCCAACTCACCACCAGGTGGTGATCGGTAGAAAGCTCCGCCCCTCTCTTCACCCGAGTGTCCAAAACATGAGGCCGCAAATCCGATGACACAACTACAAAGTCGATCATGGAACTGCGGCCTAGGGTGTCCTGGTGCCAAGTGCACATATGGACACCCTTATGTTTGAACATGGTGTTTGTTATCGACAATCTGTGACGAGCACAAAAGTCCAATAACAGAACACCACTCGGGTTCAGATCCGGGCGGCCATTCTTCCCAATCACACCTCTCCAGGTTTCACTGTCGCTGCCAACATGAGCGTTGAAGTCCCCCAGTAGAACGAGGGAATCACCCGGGGGAGCACTCTCCAGTACTCCCTCGAGCGAATCCAAAAAGGGTGGGTACTCTGAGCTGCTGTTTGGCGCGTAAACGCAAACAACAGTCAGGACCCGTTCCCCCACCCGAAGGCGGAGGGAAGCTACCCTCTCGTCCACCGGGTTGAACTCCAACGTGCAGGCTTTGAGCCGAGGGGCAACAAGAATTGCCACCCCAGCCCGTCGCCTCTCACTGCCGGCAACGCCAGAGTGGAAGAGAGTCCAGCCCCTCTCAAGAGAAGTGGTTCCAGAGCCCTTGCTGTGCGTCGAAGTGAGTCCGACTATATCTAGCCGGAACTTCTCCACCTCACGCACTAGCTCAGGCTCCTTCCCCCCCAGAGAAGTAACGTTCCACGTCCCAAGAGCCAGCTTATGTAGCCGAGGATCGGACCGCCAAGTGCCCTGCCCTCGGCTGCCGCCCAGCTCACACTGCACCCGACCTCTATGGCCCCTGCTATGGGTGGTGAGCCCATTGGAGGGGGGACCCACGTTGCCTCTTCGGGCTGTGCCCGGCCGGGCCCCATGGGGAAAGGCCCGGCCACCAGGCGCTCGCCATCGTGCCCCACCTCCGGGCCTGGCTCCAGAGGGGGGCCCCGGTGACCCGCGTCCGGGCGAGGGAAATCTGGGTCCTTGGTTTGTGTTCTTCATCGAGGTCTTCAAGCTGCTCTTTGTCTGATCCCTCACCTAGGACCAGTTTGCCTTGGGAGACCCTACCAGGGGGCATAGAAACCCCCGGACAACATAGCTCCTAGGATCATTGGGACACGCAAACTCCTCTACCACGGTAAGGTGGCAGCTCAGAGAGGAGTTATATATATATATATATATATATATATCTATATATATATTACACACATATATACATATACACACACACATATATACATACATATATGTATACATATACACACATCTATATATGTATACACACGTATATACATGTACAGACACATCTATATAAATATATATATATATATATACACACACACACACACACACACACACACACACACACACACACACACACACACTCATATATATATATATATATATACATATACACACACATATATATACATACACATATATGTATATACACATATACATATATATATACACACCCACATATATATGTACATACACACACATATATATATACACATACACACGCATATATACATATACACACACATACAGTATATATATATACATACAGTATACACACACATATATACATACATATATGTATACATATACACACAACTTTATATGTATATGTACATACAGTATATACATATACACATATATACATACATACGGTATATACATATACACATATATATACATACATATATACATATACACACACATCTATACATATATACATATACATATTGGTAGTTTGAGCACACTGACAACCACTACCCAGGTGAGTTCAACTTGAAAATGAATTCATGCATGATGCTGTGGTACAATTTACATGGAGTGAAAACCCACTATTATAATCCACCTGAAGGAAACAAATATCTGTTTAATCTTTTTCCCTCTCAAAGAACTGCCTGCTTCTAACTACACTCAAGGATAATTATGGATGATATTCTGACGCAGGCCCAGGTTTTTACTTTCACTTTTCAGCAAGTTTGCATTAGTGCTGTAATTAGCTCCTAATTAGGAATGTTTGGCCAGTCTAGTTGAGAGTATGTTTATCAGGATGTATCTTTTTGCTGGCTGTCTTATCTTTGCAGCAGATGTTAAGGAATGAGGGGCATGCATGCTACCTGTTTACTCTTTGGAGAGGGGGGGTTTTCCTCCATTGTTCCTCTATTCCTCCCCCTCTCCAACTTCCTTTTTAAGGAACTTTTCACATTTTTTGCTGTTGTTTTTTTGAAACGGGGTTTGGGGTTTGGCATTCCTCCATCTTTAGCAAGAATTCTTTCCGATGGCACTCAACAAACACACACCTGGGAGTGATTCCGTTATGCTTTGCTACATTCCACCGCCGGGCCGGGATGAAGTCATCGCTGGTGGGCTGATCCCTGCCATGACAGAAATAGCGCAGCGGCACTTTAGCTTGCGGTTATGCAACGTTAAGCAAATATGCGAGCGGCTAAACAAATCTAGCGGACCCCGCTTGACTTAATTGCCTTTGTAAAACTATTTAATGAGACTTTTATTTGGATAGAAGGTTTTATTTTGATATTTCTTAACCTCCACGGTTAATTATGTCATAATAACAATGCTCCTTTCTCCTGAGGAAGGAATCGCAACCTCCCTTTGCAAACAAGTTATTGAGGGTCCTGAGAGTGAAGAGACCCTTAATCCCTATCATCCTAAAAGCTTGTCAATGAGATTACAACCCGGCACGAACTCTACAACTGTGATAACGCTTGTCATTATTCTCACTAACCTACCACATAGATCACCCTTTACGTGGCACTATGAAATATTAAGACAGGAGTGTCCAAACATTTTCCACTGAGAGCCGCACACTGAAACATGAAAGCATGCGAGGGGCATTTTAACATTTTTCATTTTCAAAACTAATACAATATTTATTGTAACTCTTAGGGCTCTCCACAATTTTGGTGACTTTTAAGGGTCTCAGTCATTCAAGTGTTAAAAATACGTCACGTTAAGAAGAACGGCTATGTGCAATTACTGCTATCATGGACAAAGTCCAAAAAAACCCAAAGAAACAAAAAGTTTTGTCTGAGGAGAGCAAAAAAAGAAAAAGGGATAAAAGTTGGAATGACCGATGCTGCCTTGGCTCTGTTCCTGCTAAACTAGTAAGTGACTTTTGATGCTCAAATCAAAAATAATAATGCTAATGTTAGCTATCGGAAATTTGCGTGGCAACAATGAATAGCCACCAGCGCAAGAGTTCCACACTATTTCCTTCGAAAACACTCTCCCGCCGGTCTTTCTTTGCTTCGGACCTGCATCCGCACTGATTACATTCTTGGTAGTACCGTCATGTTTGTAGCGCAATCCAAAATAATTTCTTGATAGTGTCTGCTATTTAACATCAGCATAGCCATTAGAGACCTAATATTTGTGGCAATATTACAGCGGACGTCATGTCAGTGTGATGCTATATGCGCTAGTCATCATTGGAATTGTGGTCTTCTTCTGGCAAAACACTACCGCTTTGGTTTACTCGCGCCACTAAAATCAAACAAATTTGAAAGTTCTTAAGTGGGGCTTTAAATATCTGTAGATCAACTTCATCTCGATATGTTTCCGTAAAGTTTTATTTTTTTATGTTTCATGCCTTTTTTTCCAAAGAGAACGGAGGTTCATTTTGATATTTTTCACTATCAAAACCAATACGATGTATAGATTTTTTTTCTACCTTTATGGCTTCCCTCAAGTTTGGTCCCGGGGACCCAAAAGGGTCTCAATCATAAAAATGCCAAAAACAAGTCATATATTACGGGACTAATATTATCTATTTTCATTCAATGTTTACAGTAAATATTTAGATCAACTTCAGGTCTATCTGTTGATATAAAGTTTAAAAAAAAAAGTACGGTATTTGTATTTTGCGCTTTTTGTCAAAGACAACTACAAAATATGCAAATGTTTCCCCAAAACATTTTTTCAATGGAATATTTGATGTAAAGTAATTGTAGCCTTGAATAGGTAAATCATTCATAACATTACTTTTGAATCCTTAATATTTTTTGAACAAAGAGTTAAAAAACATCTTACTAAAGGTTTCGGGGATCGAAAAGAACCCCCACTAAAAGTGTTAATTAAAAGAAAGTCTTATCTAAATTTGATTTACTTTTACTTTCAACACTTAAATTTCTACATCACAGGCGTCAAACTCAAAGCCCGAGGGGCCAAAATTGGCCAGCCACATAATTTTATGTGGCCCGCAAAAGCCTGGGAAAAATGTGTGTCAATAAATACTTGTTTGTTTTTACTAAATGCATTCATTCTTTACATTTTGAGGAAAAAAAATTATATCTTTTAAACTTTAATATTATCTGGTCATGCCAAATATATTAATATATACTGTACTAAAAACATTTGTGTAAACATTAAAATAGTTCAATATCTGCTTGTCACCTTTAGTTATGATTTGAAAGCAAGTTATCCATGAATTTGTACATAAATACATCTAATAATCAAATGCGTAGGCAATTGTTTAATAGTATGAGGTGATTATATATTTTATATCAGTGCTCTCAAATGATATATTTTTCTTAAATCAGATGCACTTGAATTTCGATAAATCATGATTAATCACAGGTATCCCTGCATGCATAATTTTAATTAATTTTTAAAAAGCAGCCATTACAATGAAGTGGCCCTCAATAAAAACGAGTTTGACACCCCTGGTCTAGATCAGGGGTGTCCAAACTTTTTGACTTCGGGGCCGCATTGGGCTAAAGAAATTTGGTTGAGCGCCGAAAGCCAGTAACATATATATGTGTGTGTATATATTGTGTGTGTATGTGTGTACATATTATAATATTATAACGCTTATATAATTAATAATTTAAATAATTTGATATTAAGAGTATGTGAAAAGTTCGACTCTCACCTTGTTTATTTCTGTGAAGACTTCCTTAAAGTTTTGTAATCCATCAGAAATATCAAACAGCTAAAATGCTCAGAACATGGATATGTGTGGAGAGTGTTGTATTTTTCCCATCATTCTTTGTAATGGATTTAAATGGAGGTCATTTTGAATGTTTTTTATGGTGCATGGACATTTTTTATAATGACATTTTGTGTTGGTTGGATGACTAGGGAAGATTTTTTTTCATTGGGTCATATAAGTAATTGCTGTGCAGTGTGCCATTCAGAGCATAATTAAAGGTCATTGACCTGAAATGCTCGCATTGTCTTCTTGATGCCACCAAAATGGCTGCATCAAAGACAGTCTTTTCAAATGAATGCAATCTCCCTGCGGGCAAGATTCCACGGTCCGTAGTTTGGACACCCCTGCGTTAGATCAACTTCTGATCTATCCGTTGATCATAGGTTTGTATTATCTTTTGATCAATGACAGTTTTAAAGTAAAAAACTACCTGCATGACAGCTTTGTGTTATTAGTGTGAATATTTTAACATCTTCTCATTACATTACATCTGTTTGCTTTTGTATTCCACTTTTTTATATAGTATTTTTCAAATGTGCTGCGGGCCGTAATTGGGCCCCCCATGCCGCACTTTGGACACCCCTGCAAAAAAACATCAGTGGTTAGCTTCTACTTCCAATGTGCGTTTGTGTGCGACGCCCCTCTGAAGAGGATTTGCACTCGCAGTGGAGATTAACGCTGGGCAAAGATTAAGCAAATTAACCGCGCTGGTGTCTCCTGAAATAAACAGTTGCCGTGGAAGAGCCTCGGCAGCCATCATGATGGAGAGCGCGGTACGGACGCTTCGCAGAGCCTCGAAAATAATTTTACGATGACAACCAGTACCTAGGTGAGTTCAACTTGAAGCTGAAGTCATGCATGATGCTGTGGTACAATTTAGAGGTTAGATAGAGTGAAAACCAACTATTATAATGCAACTGAAGGAAAAAAATATCCACTAAATCTTTTTTTGTCTGTTAAAAACAATATTAGCGTCACTAATAACTAGGATGAACTCATTTTAAAGTCACCCTCAACATCAAATCAACAACAAACCCATTAGGATTCAAACAAAACGTGAGTTACTTCATTTATGTACATAGTTTCACATTTTAGGTACAACACTATCAAAAAAATGCTTGTTTTGTCTGTTAAAAGCTGCCACGTTGCTGACTAGCAACCAGCTCATTACAAGAAGATGATGCTTCCAGCTTTGGCAGCTTTCCCAGAGGTCAGATCAAGTTAGCCGTGACAGCCGTGACTCCTTGAAATAAAACAACATATGCTCGCCTCACGTAACTCAGGTGTTTGCGCATCATTAAGTTGCCTCCAACACGCTGCTCTAGGGGTGTTTGTCGCGCTTCAACAACAGTTGTTTTGATCCTTCACTTGTCCTGACTTTGTCAAAGTATTTGTTGCATTACGGGCTGACAAAAGTGTACGTACAAAAACAATCTGCAGGGTGTCAAGAGCCTGAGCAACAGGTGGCGCTGTAACCAATCCAAAGTCTAAAGAAAGTAGTTTACAGAAAAGGCACAATAGCAAAGGCACATGCTTGAATCACACCTGGAGATATATGTAACAAAAATAAATCAGTCACCTCACTTAAGACGACAAGTATGATTATTCTGTCTGAACGCTTAAGGTCTAAACTTCCCCCCCAAGTTGGAGTTAATGAAAAACACAATGACCTAAAACTCGTCAGAAAAAAAAGGTACTGACAAATTTCAACCTTTATATCTTCCTTTTTTGCAGTGAATCAGGAACGATGAACGACACCAGTCTGGGAAGGATCCCCCCTGACCAGTCATCGGGGAGCCTGCACACTTATGGAACCCTTCGCCATCCCAGCGTCATCGATCCCATTCTATCAAAGCGGGTATGCTTCTACAAGAGTGGAGACCCTCAGTTCAGCGGTTTACGTATGGTGGTCAACAACCGCACCTTTAAGACCTTCGAAGCTCTCCTAGACAGCCTGTCTAAAAAGGTGCCCCTGCCGTTCGGTGTGAGGAACATCACCACCCCACATGGGGTTCACACCGTCAACACGCTGGACGAGCTGGAGGATGGAAAGTCCTATATCTGCTCTGACAGCCGGAAGGTGAAACCAATCAATCTGGCACAGGCCAGGAAGAAGCTTCCGCCCTGGTACCATGCCAGACCTGTTAGCGCCCACCGCCACCGCAAGACAGTGCAGCGGTCAAGGGCTTTCTCAGGTTGGACAGCCCGCAGGCAGGAGCCAGTACTTGTACACACACCGAAGAGGCTGGTGGTGTTTCGCAATGGGGACACTTCTGTCAAACATCCTGTGGTGCTACGAAAGAGAAGCATGGCGACGTTTGAGTCAATTCTGGAATATATTTCAGAGTTGATGCAGTTCCATGTGGTGAAGCTGCACACACCTGATGGCAGACGAGTAAGTGCATAACAGTTTCTTGTTTGGGAGGCAGCATTATTGCCCCATATAGGATTTAGTTAGACCTGCAATGTAAGTGGCTGCCCCATAAGGGGAAGTGCTAAGCTTCTTTAGCAACTCACCCTAATCCCTCGCACAGCATTGTGGTATACTGCCCTGTAAGGCTACTGGTTAAGGAGCCGCGGGAAATTGAGAACCTTCCAGTACCAACATTATTGTGCTTTCAGTTGTAACGCCATGCAAAACCTTTTTAAATATTTTGATTCAATTAGAAAGCGGCACTTCTTTTCTCTGTTGTAGGTGGAAGGACTACCAGGCTTGATCCTGTGCTCAGGGATGGTGGTGGCTGCAGGCAAGGAGCCTTTCAGGCCTGCTAGCTACAACAGCCAGAAATCACTAGTATCAACGCGGCCGTCTGTCAGAAGACTGAAGGCTTTGAGCCGTAAGTTAAACTAATTTTGTAACGTGTCCACCTGTCGGACCCTTCACTCATGTGACCCACGTTCTGCAGTAATCTACCTACTCTCATTGGATAAAGCCTGAGAAAGTGCTGAGCCGATGATATCATGCATAACACCATAGATGAC
This sequence comes from Nerophis lumbriciformis, assembly GCF_033978685.3. NCBI lineage: Eukaryota > Metazoa > Chordata > Actinopteri > Syngnathiformes > Syngnathidae > Nerophis > Nerophis lumbriciformis. The sequence goes on from NC_084554.2 coordinate 46,113,674, forward strand.
CTACATATTCAATCTGTAAGGCTGACAACTGATAGTCAAACTGTCCCTCTAACTCGCTTTCTTTCTTCTCCCTTAATGCCTCCTTTGGACATATTTCAACAATCACCTTCCTTTGACTTGACTGAGAAGGAAAAAAGAAGTCGGTCTCATACAAGTCAAGAAACTTCTCCACGTCCTCAGAGAGGTACATTGTGAATAAGATTCACAACTCCCTCATGGAAAGCTCATGCGACATACCCAGCAACCCCACAAACTCCATCGAGTCCGGACATGTGCTGGAGTCTGTTGCAGAGACGAAGGCTGATGGCGAGACGCCCAGTGAGGATGACATTGAAAAGTCCTTCCGGGTGAACCAGGACGGCAGCATGACGGTGGAGATGAGGGTGCGGCTGACCGTCAAAGAAGAAGAAACACTCCATTGGACGACCACCCTGTCACGTTTAAATGTGGCAAATCAGCTTAACATGACTTGTTTGCCTGAGCCGGAGTCAGAGCAGGACATCTGCACTAGTGCCTCGATGAATTTACATAACTCTGCCTCCTCAAATGACACCATCAACAAGGATAAGACTAAAGACAACCACAATGAGGAGCTACCATCACTGGGAAATGGAGTCTTTAGTCAAAGCAGTTATGAAGACGATGACATCAAAAAAGAGCCGAATCTGGGGTCTCCAAGACGAGAGCAGACCCCGGGACATAAACTAATAGGAAAAAAGCAAGCATCTCACTTGTTCAGGGAAGAGCCAGAAGATGCAGCCATGACGGAGGAGTACTGCATGGTCATGCAGAACAGCACAAGACCAATCCCAAAACCCAGAAGGCTCAGTTGTATGGATGCTAACGCCCTAAACAATACATCCTTTAAATCAGATGAGGTCATGCAGATTGAATCTAGTGGGGAGGAAATCACTGAAACTGTCTTACACATATATGAACAACAGACTTGCCAGGATAATTTCCATGCCAATGTCTGCACACATGGGATGGCCTTTTACCGGCCGGCTACTTCAGAAACAGGACATCCCTCCACAAATAACTTTGAACCAGAGCTCTGTAAACCCTCAACAGTCCCTGAGTCTATTAACATCTGGAAGGCTGGAGACAAGTCAGTCCCTAGTCCAAAACGTAGTAGAATAAAAGTTAAGCAGCAAGTGCCAAAGTCCACCAAAGGCAAAATAAATCGACCTCAGCACAAGTCCAATAAAACAGGAAGGAGCCCCAAAGTTAATAATAAAGGCTTTAGACGTCTTTTGTCGCCAGGTAAAAAACAGAATTCCTCAGGATCTACAGAGAAGCGCAAGAAAGCAAAAACCTTCTCCAGTGCAGGGTTCCTACGGAGAATCTATGGCAATAAATTAAAATCCCCAAAAAGCAAATCAAAGCTCAAAAGGAGATTAACACAAAGCGATGATTACACATTGAAGGTGCCACATAACCAAACAAAACATGTGCTACAAATGGCTAACAATATGCCTGAAGCAAGGGCTGTATTGATTCGGCAGACTTCTGTACATCGAGAGAAGAAGGAAAACAAACGTTATGAAGTCAGTGAACAAATGCCACTACCCGCTTTTGACTCCTCTAGCTCTATTGCTAAAGAGTATGTGGAGAGTTGGCTGAAGAAAGCTCAAATTAACAGAGATGGAAGCCAAAGTAAGACAGGGGGGGGGTTTGCAAAAACCGAAAACGAACCGCCATTGCCTGAGGACATGCGAGGAACTTCTGTCCAACACAGAATACAGTCCTTAGAGAACAAGATGGCTGCATCCAACCTCAATCTACAAAATAATATAGAAGAAACAAAACCTGAACCTAAAATTAACTACCCAGAGCTGCCATCATACAGGAAAATGGGGAATGAAGCAATTCAAGAGTCTTCTGATACTCTCTCAATGGAGCTGCCTCTACCACCTCCACCTGAAGAGGAAACCCCAGAAAAATCCAAACCTGAATATCCCCTGACAGATGGAGCTGACGCTGTGGCCTGCAAACCAACAAACATGCAGCCATCAGGGACAATCTTAGATAATCACTCGCCATTTGTTGATCCCACACCTGCCCAGGATTTACTGCATAGCCAGCACGAAATGAAAATGACTAAACTGCTGCAGCCTGATGTTCCTAACATGCTGCAGAGAGCTTCATCTGTCAAAAGGGCCCCCTTGATCAGTAATATGTCTTTAGAGAGGAACATGTCGGTCAGAAAGGCTTGTCTAGACAAGTTTACAGTTTGTAACAATGACAACTTATCTGAAAACGCATCAAAAACTCTTTGCAAACAACAGTCACTCTTAGATGCAAAGGCCAGGTCTTCTGTGTCTCCAAATAGTTTATCGTCTGATGAGAGGCTGTCGTCAGTCAGTATTGTATCGAGTGAGGCTCCAACATCTCCAAATAATCTCCCAATGGAGGAATCGTCACCTAAACCCATAAAAAGTCCACCTCCAAATGGAAAACTACGGTCTAAATCATTCCACCACCACCCTCTGGATAAGAAAATATCACCAAATATGGCCGTGCAAAAACAGGTGACACCAAAAACCAGTCCCTTGCCAGATAAAAGACAGACTTTGTCCAAATCCAAGCTAAGCAAACAGTTCACACATTCCCACTCTATGGACTTAGTGTCACCGCCAGCTAGACGCAAGACAAAGAAAAAGGTACTCTCCAGGAACCTTTCCTCAGATAGCACAACAGAGGTTGTGAGTACATTAAGAAAAACACCATCCCAAAGAAAGAATACTCTTAAGGCCTTAACAGCTGATCAGGACAAAACATGTACCACGTCTCTAAAACAGATCAATGCCAATTATGAGACAAGTGAACAACTTTTGATGGACAAAGAATTCCAAGCACAGTCATTAAAAACTGTCAACCAGCCACATATGAAAGACCTCCTGGACAATGTCTGCTATTCAATCAAGTCAATCAGGCAAATTACTCAAAACAAACGTCCATCTAGCTTAGAAAAGTCCAACAGCTTGCCAGACTTCTTCTCCCATGTGGCCTCCACCTTTGGCTCCTCTTCCAAAGTGCTCCTCGCCTTCCTATCCATCATGACGCTAAAGGACAGCATCGCCAACCTCAGTGTGGACCAGCTGAGGGCCAACGAAGTCAGTTGCGCCGAAGCTTTGAAGATGATCAACTCCCTGAGAGAAATTGCAAGCATGGAAGATTCCCAGCAATTAAGGGATAGTTTGTCTGAGCTACAAAAATCTGCAACAAAGCAGCTCCTGGACAGTTGGACGGGCTTTCAGGAGATGGGTGAAAAATATAAGAGCTCAACACCAAACGGTTTAGAGAGAGGCCTCACACATGATGCTAAAGAGCCGGTTATTGATGACTTCATTGATAGGCTTAACATACCTGAAATACTTAAAGAGGAACTTACATCTCTCCCAGCAAGTTCTCAGAATGGGAGTGACAGAAATGAACATATGACAGATGAAAAGAGCGAAGCGAAGGATTGCAGGTCTGAGGAACATACTGAAGGAAGCCAAAGGTTTGACGAACAGCCGAAGATCAACTTGGACCAAAACATTTCTCATTCTAATACCGCCCTGGAACAATGGTCAGATAAGGAAACAGATCATGAAGATGAACCACTGGGAGATGGCTGTTATGTGGATGTGGAACTGACTCCCAGCAGGAAGAGAAGCATCTCCAGTCCAGAAAATGAAAAAGAGGTGAGTCTCCATGAGAGCACCGTAGATGTGAATGAGCCAACGTCATCTGAGTTTAACCACGCAGGATTAAAGATAATTGTCGAGGAAAGCCAACGTGGTCCAAAAGCAGGGGACGATTGCGTGAACAAGCATACAGAAGAAACACAGGAGGACATTCTTGTAGATAAAAGACTCGTTGGTGACTCTCTAGAGACAGATCAGCATCAGGATCCTGACATCATGAGCCTGATTGATCAAAGTAATGATACGCCAAAGAATGGTAGCCTCGGAGAAAATGACAGTGGTAATGACCACAGCAGCTGTAAAGACCACGTAGAAGAGCTGGCGGTTGTATATGAGCAAATCAAAAGCTCTACTGAAGAAGAATTAAGCTTTTCTGAGAAAGAGTTGTGCTCTGGGGAGGTGCATAGTGACACAAAATGTAACAGAGCAGACGTTCCACAAGATCTGTCTGAAGAAATAACATCACATCCAGTGGCAGTAAGGGTTAGTCTTCTGGAGAAGCAGGTTTCAGAAAGACAGAGGACGAGATACAATAAAGAACATACCAAAAAGGCCTCCCTTGTGTTAGATGTTGAGAAGCTTGCCACTGAAATATCTAAGCACTGCAGTAGATCAGCCCCTCAGTCATCACTATCCTTCAGCTACGACTCTAGTAATGTTGTATTTACAGAGCTTGAGGGCAACAGAGTAAAGTTCATCAGGGACATGTTTCTAGCTAAGGGTTCTGCAGATGTACCAAAATATGAGCACGGCTTGAACACAACGCAGCCGTTCGAATTTAGCGCAGACAGTGGTGGCTATCAGACTCAAACATCTAGTGAAAGGTCCAGTAGTGAAGAGGATTCATCAAGGAAGTCTATTAGCAAAGGCTTTGTGAGGAGAACCATTGAAAGGCTTTATGGGAAGAAGGATACAGTAGAAAGGCCTCAATTGGCACCCAGAACAAAAAAAAAACGCTCTAGCATTTTCTCTCCGTTGCACATGGCTCAAAGCAAAGCAGCTTCTGAGTTGTCTTACTTCAATTCCACTACTACTGCTTTAGACACCTTGACCGAGGCAACCCGATGCATCGCCTTTAATGCACAAGTTGGTCCTGGAGACAGCGTCCCCATCGACACAGGCCGGTGGCTCATCAGGGAGAACACTCTGATCAGGAAGTCTGTCTCAGACCCGACTGGAATCAACAAGAACTTAGTGAACTGCCACGAAGACGAGGATGGGTGTGAGGACACACAAGAGAACACACCATACTCCCTTATCAGCACGACGTCGGATCCGGAAGACAGTAAAAAGTCCAAAAGGTGCACCTATTTTTCTTTGCCCCACACAAGTGACTCTGAGGTCTGTCTGGATGACCCAAGTGCTCTGAGCAAGAACGAGGTGGGCGGCAACCCAGACGCAAAGGATAGCTCGGAGGCCTCCAAAGCGTGGTCAGAAAGGAACGGTTCCGCTGTTGGGGACTTTAAAATAATGGACAACAAAGTGCACCCGCTGGTGGAGCTCCCGGCGGACGGGGAGGTGGTGGTGTCGCAGCCCGGGAAAGGTCACGGAGTAGTGAACAAACGTCTCCAGGAGCCCGATGTCTTGGATATTTTGTACAACTTTTGTGGTGATCACTGTCCCATCTTGTGAACAGTATCTTGTCTTCGGTGCCTATGTTTTAAAGTTGCCATAATGTTGGCATTAACTACTGACTTCACTTATATTTTTTTATGTTCAGGTCTTGCGTTGCCAGTATTATGCTCTTGCATCTCATGTAAGACGCGTGTGAATATTTTTGTGTATTTATTTTTTCCACCAGGTTGGTTGCCAAGTAAGCAGAACAAGCTACTGCGGGAGAATTAGCGTAATCTTGTTTTCTAGCTCTTAAGAACGGATCAAGGCCCAGCAGTTGTCAGGCAAGGCGACCAAAAAAAGCAAAACGCAGCTATGACTTGGCCTCAAAATGTTTGTTTTGGTACTTTGTAAAGTTCATGTGCAGTTGTTTAGACATGCCAACAATCTGGTGTTTATGTGTGAATATCATTTTTGTTTAAGGATAGATGAGAATAGTTTTAATGGTTGACAATGTGGCAGCTGTGACGACTTTGTGTCTTTAAACTCTTGTGAAGGAATTAAAGTGTATTATTCCCAAGTGTATTTGGCTTGATCTCATTTTGCAGCACGTATCAGAGACAAAGGTTAAAATCATCAAGATGCCCAGTAAATTACAATGGCTCAGGGTGAGGATACCTTGGCTTGTTTACTGCTGGGTGATCACTATCAAGCCTTCAAGCCTGAGTCAGGAGGAGCTTGTTTTCTCACCCACGCCCTTGGGGAAGCCTGCTGTGTTGTTCCAACCTTGTTTTGTTACCACCGAGCTGGCAAGTGTTGTGACAGGAGCGTAGAGGAATGCACTAGGAAGGAGAACAAAACATGGCAGCCTTTGACCTTACACACGGAACAGATTGCATCAATACAAACATTCAAGTGGCCACTAGGCGTCACTGTTCTGCAAGGCAATCATCAGGGCAGGGTCAGTCGTCAACGCTCCTCTCTGATGATCCTATTAAAAAAGTGAGCAGGCAGCAATGTTTTCTGAGTTTATTATTTAAATAAATATTTACAGAGCAACTTTGTATAAATCAAATCTATTTTGCACAGCGCTAGTCTCTAAAAGTAACTGATGCAAGATGAAAATAAGGGATAAAATTTGGACGCTATGCACCATGGCGGCAACACCATTTAACACTGGAGCCTTAAGACCTTTTACATGGTTTATTATAAATGTCGTTATAGTATGCATTTATCTACACGTTGAAATACTATACAGTGGAAGTTACTAAGGAATAGGGGATGATATTGTGAACTAATTCTAGAAAGGTTTGGGGGAGAAAAATGAGCATTTGTAGTCAAACACTGTTCAATTCAGGCACAATCAAAGCAAACGGTGAAATGAAAAAGACACTTGATACAGTATAGTAGGTTACAATGCCCTGCTACGTGAACGGACAGGATATGGCTCAGCTTGGAACACATCACAGTTCGAGCAAGGTGATCTAAAGAAAGTTAGGAGCACCTTTTTAATGCCCAAGCTACACTTCTAAACATGAGTTCTTCAGATAAAACCAGCGGGCATTAAATTCTCAGACTGAAGCACATTGTTTACATGATTAGTTTGTGTGACAATTAAACATGATCAAGTCAAAGGAGGAGTAAAAATGTTAAGTGATTAAAAATTGAGCAGCTGTGAATTTTAAACATGTTTTGAATGTGACAACGTCATTGTAGTAACTTAGGAATGGTTAAAGACAAAATCTAAAATCATTTAAAATATTTTGAAAACGATGACACATGATTTGTTTCCACTAATAAATGTGTTGACTCGGTTGGGATTAAAGGGTGAATTTGTATTTTCCAACAACGCAGTGTTGTTTTGATCCTGAGATTTGAACCAATCAGTGTCCTTTCTGAAGGAATTTAGTCTTTTTGTTACCTCCCCACAATTGAAGAGTCAGTCAGACACGTTTTAGTCCACTTGGTCTTTGAGCGTCTCGGTTAAATTCATCCTCACCTCTCCTGGCGACTGTCATACTGAAACAGTTTTGGGCTGGGAGGAGTGTGTTCCGCTCACAAAGTTATATACCAAAAACTGGGACGTGCCAAAGTACTTTGTGGCGAAGAGCTTCCCGTCGGGGGTTGGGTCGGAGAAAGCGATCTCATCTTTGCTCAGGTAAGAACCGTATATGAAGTTGTTCCTGTGTGACAAAAGTGACTAGACTTTGATTATTTGCTTTTAGGTACAAGAACGTAGACATGGTTTTGTGGCGTCACACTGACCTGAGGCACTCCACCAAGCGGGAGGCGATGCTGCGGCGTCTCATCATGCTGACCACCCATATGCGGCTGATCCCGCAGAGGGCTGGTTCGGCTGTGGTGGAGCAACACCAAGCTCTCTGGCGCTCAAACATCACCTTCTCACCTTCTGAGACGCCGGGAGCTGTCTCTTCAATCACCCTGTAGGCCTACAGACATGTGGGAGGAAATCATTGATGCGTGTGCACTAAAGTGGAATCCGTTTAGTCGGCTCCATAAATATTGGGACATCAACATAATTATATATTTGGCTCTACATCCCAGTAGGGTTGTCCGGTACACCGGTAATAGTATAGCTCGGTTGGTAGAGTGGCCGTGCCAGCAACTTGAGGGTTCCAGGTTCGATTCCCGCTTCTGCCAACCTAGTCACTACCGTTTTGTCCTTGGGCAAGACACTTTACCCACCTGTTCCCAGTGCAACCCACACTAGTTTAAAAATGTAACTTAGATATTGGGTTTCACAATGTAAAGCGCGTTGAGTCACTAGAGAAAAGCGCTATATAAATATAATTCACTTCACTTCACTTAGAGTACCGCGATACTAATGAATAATTTTCAGTACTATACCATCTCTGAAACGTACCGGTCCCGCATCCCCATACTTGCCAACCCTCCCGAATTTTCCGGGAGACTCCCGAAATTCAGCGCCTCTCCCGAAAACCTCCCGGGACAAATATTCTCCCGAAAATCTCCCGATTTTCAGCCGGAGCTGGAGGCCACGCCCCCTCCAGCTCCATGCGGACCTGAGTGAGGACAGCCTTTTTTTCACGACGGGAGGACAACAGGGTGACAAGAACTAAATCATCCAGACTAGAGATAAATTGTATTATTATGTTTATCTTACCTAAAAATAAATATATTTATTAATTTAAAAAAAAAAAAAAAAACTAAATAAATTTTTACTATATTTTGCTAAAAACATAAAAATTAATTGTATTTTTATTTTTTCTGACTCCTTGTTACATCCAGCCATAGAATTATACATTAAAATAAACATATTTGAAATAATTAATTTAAAATTATCATAATAATTCATTTAAAATGACCATATTTAATTATTAAAATAATTGCTTGTTTATCAACAACTTTGGCATTTTATTCATTACATTTTGAAGCTCTCAGAAGCCAAGTTATGTTATATTTCTTAAGATTTATTTATGCAAGTTTGAAGTGTCAATTATCCAAACACTGTTTTGTTTGCATATTTTCAGGATGTATATATATATATATATATATATATATATATATATATATATATATATATATATATATATATATATATGAAATACTTGACTTGGTGAATTCTAGCTGTCAATATACTCCTCCCCTCTTAACCCCACGCCCCGCCCCGCCCCCTACTCCCCACCTCCCGAAATCGGAGGTCTCAAGGTTGGCAAGTATGCGCATCCCCCCGCCTCGAAGTCACATCGTGACATTGCTGGTTTACGAGCAGACGAGCATGTTCGGCGGCACACAATCACAAAGTACTTACAAGCAGACACAGTGTGTAGACAGAAAAGGGAGTACGGACGCGTTTTGGCTAAAAAAAACTAACGATAAAGGTGAAGTTATAACACTGAAACGCCCTCAGGAAGAGATGCTTTAAGACATGGCTAGCTAGCTAGCGGCTAACGTCCATCCACCGTCGGCAGTGTTTTAGTAACTTCTAAATCACTAATCCTGGTCTCCATGGCGACAAATAAAGTAAGTTTCTTACAAGTATCATCCCTGCAGGACGAGGAACAGCTAAACATGCTTTACGACACACCATAGCTCACCGGCATCAAAATGTAAATAAACACCATTGGTGGATCTACACCTAACATGTAATCACTGTAATGATATCAAGTACAGGCACATATCTAGTCGATACCACTATGATTACGTCGATATTTTTTGGCATCACATCATCTTCTTTCGTTTTAAAAAAATGTATATTATGTTTATAAACTCAGGAAATATGTCCCTGAACACATGAGGACTTTGAATATGACCAATGTATGATCCTGTAACTACTTGGTATCGGACTGACACCCAAATTTGTGGTATCATCCAAAACTCATGTAAAGTATCAAACAACAGAAGAATAAGTGATTATTACATTTGAACAGAAGTATAGACAGAACATGTTAAAAGAGAAAGTAAGCAGATATTAACAGTAAATGAACAAGTAGATTAATAATCCATTTTCTACCACTTGTCCTTAATAATGTTGACAAAATAATAGGTAGATAAATGACACAATATGTTACTGCATACGTCAGCAGACTAATTAGGAGCCTTTGTTTGTTTACTTACTATTAAAAGACAAGTTGTCAAGTATGTTCACTATTTTATTTAAGGACACACTTGCAATAAGAAACATATGTTTAATGTACCCTAAGATTTTTTGTTAAAATAAAGCCAATAATGCTATTTTTTTGTGGTCCCCTTTATTTAAAAAAGTACCGAAATTTTTTTAGTGCTGGTACCAAAATATTGGTATCGTTACAACACTACATCCCAGTGTAAAGTGTTTTGACAGCAGTTAGTTGTATTCATATTTTAGTAATCTCTATTGATTTAGTTTAGTGTAGTTATAGTCGACTAAATTCCTCAACATTTTAGTCGACTAAAATTACAGTTGATTTTGTTGACTTAAGTATAAAGAATAACGCACATTTGAAGTTGTCTTGAAACCACTTTCACTAAGGTTATTGCAGGGCACCTCAAAAACTACATTCACAAAACCTGCACTCCATGACTATATCAATAAGTACGTTTCACACTAATCTTACTGTGCGTTATTATTTTAGTTGAAATTAAGCATTTTTTTCAAATGTTGAATAATAAATGACTAAAATGGTCATAAGAAGAAACAAACTAGTTTTAGTCTTCATTGCGTATAACTAAACTGAGTGTGCACAATTGGTGTCTTGGCCACTGTCCCATTTAAATAGAGCAACCAGCGTTATGAACCTAGAACGTGTATAAATGTCTCACTTGGCTGTCTTTCTTTGTGTGTTTGCTTGAAAAATGACAAATGTGCTCTTTTGGGGTGTCAAGTTGTGCAATTAATAGCTGAACAATGTACCAAGGATACTGAATTAAGTGCACTGTAGGGGTATCTTTGTTATTGAATTGGTGGGCAAGCTCGCCCATTGTGTACAAGAAAAGTAGTGGTAGAGTAAGCGGTCTTGCTCCTGCTCAGTGACAGTCGTTAGAACAGTATGAGTCATTTTGAAATATTAGTTTTGGCCTTCTTATTGTTGCGTAGATGTCCCAAAGTTTAGCCTGCAGACAGCGCTTTAAGTTGGTTGTATTTTTACCAAAGAAAATGGAGCCACAGGGTTGAATGAATGATGAATTGCATCCATCACTATCATTCATTGTTTTCTTCCAGGTGTACCTGTGAGATGTTGTCCCCCCTATCTTGTCCCAATCTCCCCAAACGTGTCCCAATCGTTTGTGCTGCAAACATTTTTGTTTGTGCTTTTACGGTTTTTAAGTTTTTCGAAAATACATTTTGTTGTTTTGCAGTTGTGAAACATTTGAGTTTGTGAAACCTCGAGTTTGGAAAACATGGAGTTCGTGAAATATTTTTTTGAGTTTGTGGAGTTTTTATGGAGTGAAATTACTGCCAAAACTCCACAAACTCAAAAAAATATTTCACAATTTATTAATTTGTGTTTCGTGTGTGCGAAACACTATCTATTATAGTTTTTAGGTTATTAATGTTTTGTGATTCACGTGTGTGAAGTTGCCACCCCCACCTTGTACAAATCTCCCCAAACTTGTCACATTTGTTTGTACTGCAAAAAATGTGGGTCTAACTATAATCATTTTTAAGTTATTAACACATTTTGATTCATAACCAGCACCCCAACCTTCTCAAAATCTCCCAAAACCAGTCCCAATTGCTTGTGCTTCGTTTTTGCTCCAAAAAACTGTGGTCTAACTATTACAGTTTTCAAATTATTAACGAATTATGATTCATAAGCGGCTCCATCAACAATCTAAAAGTTACACCAAACATTTTTGCAGCACAAACAAGCACAACTGATTGGGACTGGTTTGGGGAGATTTTGAGAAGGTGAGGGGCTTGGTTATGAATAATAACACTTAAATACCATTAAAAACCTGAGACGTTAACTTAAAAACAGTAAAAGAACATGTTCGCATCACAAACAAAGCATAAACGATTGGGACAAGTTTAGGGAGATTTGGACAATGCAATGTCATCACACAGAAGACATTGTATTAAGGTGTATAAAAAGACAAGACTTGATTTCTCAGTGAAAAATCAAAACAACGTGCCTTACAAACACAGTAGTTCCTATTGGATCCCCTCAATGATTTTACTCCCCTCCCCTAACCTTTGTCTCACCCACCTAAAGACGAAATTAAATATGATTGGATGTCGTCTCTGTCAACATTTTAAACTCATTTTATTCCATCCATCCATCCATCCATCTTCTTCCGCTTATCCGAGGTCGGGTCGCGGGGGCAGCAGCCTAAGCAGGAAAGCCCAGACTTCCCTCTCCCCAGCCACTTCGTCCAGCTCTTCCAGTGGGACCCCGAGGCGTTCCCAGGCCAGCCGGGAGACATAGTCTTCCCAACGTGTCCTGGGTCTTCCCCCGCGGCCTCCTACCGGTCGGACGTGCCCTAAACACCTCCCTAGGGAGGCGTTCGGGTGGCATCCTGACCAGATGCCTGAACCACCTCATCTGGCTCCTCTCGATGTGGAGGAGCAGCGGCTTTACTTTGAGCTCCTCCCGGATGGCAGAGCTTCTCACCCTATTTCTAAGGGAGAGCCCCGCCACCCGGCGGAGGAAACTCATTTCGGCCGCTTGTACCCGTGATCTTGTCCTTTCGGTCATAACCCAAAGCTCATGACCATAGGTGAGGATGGGAACGTAGATCGACCAGTAAATTGAGAGCTTTGCCTTCCGGCTCAGCTCCTTCTTCACCGCAACGGATCGATACAGCGTCCGCATTACTGAAGACGCCGCACCGATCCGCCTGTCGATCTCACGATCCACTCTTCCCTCACTCGTGAACAAGACTCCGAGGTACTTGAACTCCTCCACTTGGGGCAAGATCTCCTCCCCAACCCGGAGATGGCACTCCACCCTTTTCCGGGCGAGAACCATGGACTCGGACTTGGAGGTGCTGATTCTCATCCCAGTCGCTTCACACTCAGCTGCGAACCGATCCAGTGAGAGCTGAAGATCCTGGCCAGATGAAACCATCAGGACCACATCATCTGCAAAAAGCAGAGACCTAATCCTGCAGCCACCAAACCAGATCCCCTCAACGCCTTGACTGCGCCTAGAATTCTGTCCATAAAAGTTATGAACAGAATCGGTGACAAAGGGCAGCCTTGGCGGAGTCCAACCCTCACTCATTTTTATTCGTCGACTATAATTAATTTTGTCATTGTTTTAGTCGATATGCATTTATTTTGATTTGTTATCATCCTATTTAAGTCAGGGGAAAATAGGTAATTGACTATAACTGCGACAAAAAATGTCCAATCCACAAAATTAACACTACAACACACCACAATGGATTTTAAATGAAACGAACAGGACGTTCTTAGACTGCAGACTTAAATCAATGATTTGAGAGTTTTCACATCCAAATCAGGTGAACGGTGAATCCATTGTGGAGGTTTGTAGAACACAAAACGTTTAAATTGTGTTGATGTTCTAATATTTATGGACCCAAGAGTACAAGAAATGCCATGGCTCACCTCCTGAATGTGCTCTGCTATAAGGCAGCCGGCCACTTTCTTGTCGTTTGTGATAAAGAGGAAGGTTTTGGTCTGCGATGGACACTTGGTTTCCACCTGCTGGAAGCCCAGATCATTGTCCACCATCTCCCTAATCTCTTCCACCTGAGGAACAACAAGTGGTTAGCTGCATCATCTTTACACGGTTAAAACTACTTTCCTGCAAATCCACTGCACCTTCTTGAGAGCATATTTGGGGTCATCTGGCAGGACTAGAATGATCTTGCCATCAGGGAATTCTCCCAGGATTCTCTCCTTTTTCCATCCCTGTCAAGTTACAAAGAAGCGTAACACACTTTAATATTGCTTCTACAAGGAATGGGCGATATGGCCTAAAATCGATATTGCAATTTGCATTGCAGCCTCTTGCGAGAACGATATATAGCATGATATATTCATTGAAATGTAAATTATAAGACAACAATAACAGAACAGCTTACATAAGGCATACGGAAAGCCAAACTGTCAAACCTGTTCGCTTTCAGACAGGTGAACGTATGGTTATGTTTCTTAACCATAATGTTAAGAAAGCGTAATCTTGTTTTCTAGCTCGAGGGTTAAGCAGTGTCTGTAACTATATTATATATATATACTTGTAGTGTGTATATAAAACGTTGATGGAGGGTTTTGAAGGCTACAATGGTGACCCTCATTTATTGCATCTTGCGAGGGTGTTTTTATCATCTTTAGAATCCTAAAAAAAAAAAAAGAAAAGACGCGTGGTCTTGTCTCTCATAATAATTGTGAACGATAAGCAAAATTACTAAAAAAGTTTCTATTTATTAAGTCTGCCATCTTTTAATATCATCAAATGGATTAAACTGTAAAGTCATATTTAATGTTTGTCAAAGATTGTCTATATGACAGGAGCGCTCTGCTATTTTTAAGGACTGATTTAAAAATAAACACAAGTCATCTTCTGTATGACAGGTGTGCTCTGTTTGCAGGACCTAAATCAATCAATCATATTTATTTATATAGCCCTTAATCACAAGTGTCTTAAAAGGCTTCACAAACTACAACATTATCTGAACCAACATCCAGGCAAGGAAATACTTCCCAATCCCGAACTGGGAAAAAGAAGAAACCTTTGGAAAGGACCTCAGTTGAGGGGAACCTCCCACCGGTAAAAAAAATAAATAAATAAATACCAAGATGCTCTCCTGCTTTCAGAAATCTGCTGTGAAAACGTCAGTGTTTAAGTTTTTAACTACTATTCAACTGTACTTGGTGGGTGGAATTGACCTGCTGTTAAACTGGTTAAATAGTTCTGCATGACATCATTTAAGGAGATCTGGATTCGCTTTGTTTCGCCTCTAACTTTAGCAGAGTCTTTTGTGCTTGTAGGAGTTCATACCAGTGGTCAGCAACAATGTTTACAGTATGCTACGTTGCTAGCAATTGATGGTATATGCTCGTACTCTGTGCCTACTACTCAAGTCAGCTGCTGCAGATTTGCAGCTATTTTTTAATGCCGCTTCGATTACAAGCTTGATACAACACAGTCACATGTATTTATAATTTTTAAAATATAATTTGACAAATCTGAGTATTTGATATCCTTACAATAACTCGTAGAAGCTAGCTTATCTCTTTCCGTAGATAGCTTCTACGGCTAATACCAAAGCACGCTGATGTGTTCGTCCGCTAGAAAAAGAGTTTCTAAATGTTCACTCTTACAATAACAATGTCGCTACAGTTTGGTTATTATACAGATTACGGAACGTAAATAAAGTATTGGTGACGGTTTTTTCGATTGCATTTTTAAAGTGATTTAGAGGTAGAATTGATTACTCCCATTAGCTGCATTGCTAGTTACCAAGAACAAGCCTATTTTTATGTTAGAATGCAAAAAAAAAAAACACCTTTGGTCTTCTTGTCCTTCATAATGATTGTGAAAGATAGGCAAAATTCCCAAAAAGGGCAGTTCCGTGAATTAATTAATGGTAGTTTACTTGCTTTTTTGTACCTAATTCCCTTACAAGAAATAACAGGTATATTGGAAACGTCACCTGCAGTGTCCAGCATCTACTATTTATTTCACAGTCACACTTCTTGATTTTTTTTTTGTTAAAAGTTGACTCACTGATTTGTTTTGGATCGTATCGTTCTAAAAAAATAAATAATATAATCATACCTGAATCGTATCGGCAACCACAAATATCAAACCGACCCCTCGTTTTAACACATCTTGTTTGATTACCGCATTAGTAATTTCTACTTACAAAACATGTATTTAAATTGAACTTCAATCCACTTACCACATATTTCACAGCGCTGATGAACTGGTTGTGGAAGAGCAAATGTTGAGATTCGTCTTCAGGGTGGGCGGCGGAGTACAGCATCCCACACACGCTGCAGGCCACTGCACCAAAATGCTTCTGACCTGCATCCTGCGAGACGAAGCACGTCATTATTAGACACAGCACTAAAATCTAATTATACAACTTGGGGAGAAAGTCTGATGGGATTTACAATAATAGTTTGGGTGCCATCTTTGTCAGCCTCCTTTAGTTTTTTGACTTCTCTTTGCAGACAAGCGTCAGACAGGGGCGTCTCTCCATCTTGCTGCTTCACAGGGCCGCTGCAATATGAACACAGAATATAATGAATACAGATTTCAGTTACACGATGAGAGAAAAAAAGTGCTTTCTTACTCTTGACAAGGCCTTTCTAAAGTCCCCTGTGCTCTCTTGACGCTTTTAGTCTGTGGGCACTGATCAACACCGCTGGCTGTAAGAAGGAGTTAAGATTAATGAACACCTGCAATGTTTAAGTAGAAACCTTTTTAAATAAGTTAACAAAATATGATGCAGACCTGTAGGTTTTTCTTCACATCGCTGCACATTAGACTGATCTGAGCTCTCTTTTGAGGGAGGTGAACATGCTGAATGCAAACCAGCAGCCACCTAGCAAGAGAATTGAGGGGTTAATCTACATTTACAACCACCAATGATGTTTAATGATTCCGGTTGTTAACCTTAATTTCAGCGTCCGTTGCAGACTGAGCCGGGGGGGTTTCCGAAGGACCTGGATCTACATCCACTTTAGGACCAGACGGTTTTGCCTGGGTTGTGTTAGATGCTGTTGAAGGTCTGCTGGGAGCTGCAGCATTACCAGCTTTAAATTGGGGTGAAACTGAGGCTGCACTCTGTGACTGACTAGAAGCTGAGGCAGATTTTGTCTGAGGGGTCGTTGGGACTGAAGCTTTTGATTGAGCTGGGTTTGAAAGAGCAGCTTTAACGAGGGCTTGAGTTATGGGTGCTGTAGCACCGGCATGTTGTGGACCGGGAGAAGAACTGGAAGGTTTTGACTGAGCAGTTGTTGAAATAACAGACTTTGACTGAACTGAGATCTGTCCACAAGCAGCGATTGAAGGTTTTGGTTTGGACTGGTTTGGAGGCTGCAAAGGCTTTGCAGGAAGTGTGGGTTTACACTGGGCCAGAGTACTAGGCTGACTGCTGACTTGGCAAGTCCTGAATGGGGGAATTGACTTCTTGGGGGGTGCTGGTAAGGGGTCATCATCTAGTTCAAAGTCATCAAATGAATACCTGGGCCGTGGTTTGTATGGCTTGTACTCGACAGGCTTTGGCTTTGTAGCCTTAAGTCCGTTGGGCATAGGTGGGGGCACAGCTGGTAGTGACCTCCTGGTTGAGGATCTAGTCACTTTTGGAGAAGGAGCTGGGGTAGGCGTTACTTTAGAGGCCTGAGCCTTACTTTGTCTAGTTATTCTAGTGTTTTCCGCTTTAGCAGGCTCAGTCTGCGGTGTTTCTGTTTTTGTAAGGTCAGTTTTAACATCAAGTTTAGCCTTGGAGGCTTCAACTTTAGGTGGTTCCTCTTTGTCAGTTTCACATTTTTGAGTCTCAGCCTCAGGAACTTCTGGCTTGGGTGTTGTAGGTATGCTACTTGAAACAGGACTTGGAGGAGAGGAAGAACTATCTTTGGGTGCAGCATCGGTGCTCACTGCATTGACAGACAAAGCAGGTGTGAACATAGAACCTTGCCAGTTCATATCTGAAAACAATTGATTGGCTTGGTCAGTCTTCATCTTCTTCATGCGGGCCCAGGACATTTTCTCCCTTTGTAGTTCAACCTGTCTCAGTCTTTGATAGCGAGTCAGCTTCTTTTTCTCGTGGACCTTAAGGGGCACCATTACTTGTGAGATGAAGAAGCGCCTCTTTGGGGGATCCTCAGAAGGTTTGGACTCAGCAGCTGAAGGCTGCACTGCAGGTGTCTTCTCTGCAGGGGTCATTAAAGCTGAGGAGCTTTCTGATTCAGTGGGAGTCTTGACGTCAGTGGTGGCTGCTTCCTGCGTGCTAACAGCGGGATTCTCCTTCTTACTGGCCTCACCTTTGGCTGCCGCTTGCTTTTCTTCCTCGATCCTCTTTAACAGCATGCTGTCTGTGGCTATGTCCTCAGCAATTTCCTGACAAAGGGCTAAGAGGTTGAGTTGCTGTTTGTTGGCAGCCTTCTTCATGGCGGCAGCTTTCTGCTCAGCTAAAGCTGCAAGACGAGCTTTGGTCCTTGCTTGAGTGTTCATTTCTTGCTTCTTGGGTTTCTCAACCTCTCGTGACTTTTTGGTATCGTCCTTTTCAGTTAAATTGTTCGTCTTTGAAGCACCTTCATCCTCCTTTTTGTCACTGAGCCTTTCCTCTGTCTTTTGAAGAGGAGGTATTTCAATTGTTTCATCAGTGTTTTCTATAATGTTAATGCAACCATCTTCCTCATCGGCCACAACAATCTCTCTACCGATCTCCATGTCCTCCAAAATTTGCACTTCCTGCAGGGCAAAGTCACTATCACCACATTGCTGTGGCTGAAGGAAATGGTCTGGAGTTTCGATAAGTTGGGCAGCTTCCTCCACAGGTGGGGCAGTTACTCCTCCTGCCTCTTCAGCTACAGCACCACTGACCTCAGCAGGTGTTTGGTTTCGCAAAATGTCAGTCTCTGAGAGGAAGGTCTCTTGAGGTCCATTTGAAGCAGTTTGACTTTCCACGTCAGCCGTGAAAGTACTATCTGGATGAACGGTATCATAGCAAGGAGAAGATAGACCTGATGCAGCTGCGGCTTGAGAAACAATATCAAAGTGAATTTTGTTTTCTAGGACTGGTTCGAGGATCAGATACCGCTCAGTTGCACCAGCTGCTATCTCCACTGCAGATATGGCTGGGATGTCCTCTTGCAGCGATCCACAAAGCTGTGCAGCCACTACACACTCTGGCTCTGTTGACACACTTTCTTTTTCCTGTGCAAAGTCATCTGCTGTTGTGTTGATAGCGACGCTCGAGCCGATTACTGCAGATGGGCTATTCACCTCAGAAACGGTGGCGCTTTGTTCTACCGCCATCGTTTCTACTGCTGATTGTTCTTCTGTAGTCAATTTCTCGTTTTCCAGCTGCAATTTACTGGTGACCACGCTTTCATGAGCAAACAAGTCCTCTTTCATGAGTTGGGCAGTCCGTGTGTCCTCCATAGACACAAAATCCTGCTTCTCCACAGCTGTAACAGCATCCCCATCTGCATTACTCTCTGGACTACTAATGGGCTCATACACAATCTGGCTTTGACTGACTGTGTCACTCTGCTCGTCTGAGACGTGGAGCACAGTAGGAGAGTCCTCGGATTGGTCACAAACCAACACTTCAATGCCCCTGCTTTCAGATGCTTCTCTATGAGTTATGTCAGACCTCTCAGTAGTAGTAACAAATGAATCCTCTTCTTTGGCTTTATTCATTTCTTGCTTACATGTCTCATCTTCTGATACAAATTCTACTGGTTCCACAGTTTTACTTCGAACATCCATAGGATCTAGATGTGTATCAAGCTCTTTTTCTTCCTGGGCATTCCCCACATCGGTGATGGATTTTTGACTTTCACTTGTCAAAGTGATTTTCTCCACCTCATTGATATGTTGTACTACATTAATCACTGCAATACAAGTGTCCGTTACAGTTGTATCACTTAGTGGGCCCTCTGGCATAATACCATGGGTCCTGCCCTCATTCTCCACACTCTCAAAGTCCACTTTTAAACAGGGCAATTCACTGATGCTTTGGACTGCAAAAGATGGATTAGAGGTTGAATCGAGTGCTGTTGTTGCTGCTGGCAAGTTAACTTCTATTTTGCTTTCAGCTATGTTCAAACTTTTGGTGACAGCCTCCTTTATGACCCTCTGTTCCTCAGAGCTTGAAACAACAAGACCTTTTTGAATGAATTCATGGGCTTTCTCGGCTTTGGACACTTCTTCTGTTAATGTGTCCAGATCCATTTCTATGTCTGTGGCACCAACACAATGCTTGTTTTCATTACAGTCATTTGTGGAAACAACTGGGAACTTCTGAATATCAGCTATGTGGGATGCACAAACTTTAGTGACACCTTGCTTCTCGTTTCTTTTCTCTACTATGGAGGTGTGATGAGGATACTCCTGTGTCGACATTGCTTCATATTTGAATTGATTTTCTTCATTATTGGGAGAACCGTCTGTCATGACATTTTCAACTTGTGTCATGTGACAAGTTTCTAATGTCGTGGTCATTTTTTCTGTTTGACCTTGCATGATTTGTGTCTCCGATGTGCTAGCAATGTTAGATGCTAATGTAGCCTGATGCTCCTGAGCGGCATCACATCTAGGAGAGTCTTTATGCTTCGTATTTTGTGATGTTTCAGTCTGAGTTTTAGGTGACGTGTGTGTGTCAGCAACTTCCAGCCTCTTCTGGCTTTGTTCTGCGAGTGCTTTAGAAGATGTGTCTTCTGTTATTGTATGTATCTCCACATGTGTTGGGCTAATATCCCCTAGTGCTTCCACCGGGAGTTTCATTATCACGTCTTTTGCGGTCTGCACCAGGAAATCAACTGCAATTACAGAATCATTTTCAGGAACACCCGGGCTGTTTTGACTTACTTCCACTCTGTCCGACTTCTCGGCAAATGTTGTCGTCACTTGTTGTTTCTCTGGAGGGGGTACATATTCTTTTCCACAGCTCTTTAAATCATTTTGGGCATTAGTAGATACTTCCTGAATTTTTGCATTTGTCATAATTTCTTGATTTGCATTCTCCTGAACGTGCTCCAAGTTCAAGTAGTCTTCATGTTCCATGGATTCAGTTCTTTCACTAATCAATACATCTATTGTTCCATCAATGTTGCTGTGACTGTTTGCTTCCAGTAAATAGGCAGGATGCTTTGCATTTTCAGTTGCTGCTGGAGCCTGAACGCTCATTTTATTCACCAGTGCTGTGGAATAGTCAAAGGACTCATGTTCTTTTTCCACACTTTCCATCACATTCTCTTCAACAGCTGGTATGTCTGTATCGTCATTAGCATTGTGGCTGTTGATTTCCTCTTGCGAATCAAAACTTCCCTCCGCCGTCACTTCCACGTCTGTCGGACTCACCAAGACGGTGACACATTCAGAGGACACCTCCATTGTTCCATTTTGCTCATCAACTGTGTCATGTGTCAACACCTCAGTTGTTCTGTTGACAACGTCAAAAGAATTTGGCACTTGCTGCTGCTTGTGTTCGGATGACGACAATGATTCCCCGGGAAAAGTTGATTTAATTACAACACTTACTTCTGTCTGGCTCTCTGGGTTTTCAATGGACTCCATTTGGCTGTCCTCAACTGTATTAACACTGCATATAAGGACCTTTGGTGGTGGTGTGATTTCTTCAATCTGCCTCTCTGGATTGCTATCAGGCTGTGTGGCCATTAGATGTTTTTCACTTGGACCCTCACTTTGTTTCTTAATTTGACTTTGAATGAAGAACTCTTGTGGTTTGTGTTCCTTTAAGAGTGACAGCTTCTCTTTTACATTTTCTTCACTCTTTTGTGCTTCAGACACCATTGCTGTTTCTGCTTCATTATCAGTCACAATTTGATTGACCTCTGAACTACCTTCTACGAGGACCTCTTGTGGCAGGGGTTTTACATACTTAAAAAGTGACAGACCTTCTGTTACATGTTCTTCTATCACTGTCACATGTTTTTCTATCACGGTTACATTTTTTCCCACATGACTCTCAATGTCAGGATCCACCGAGGTTAAATTTTCCTTACTGTGACTCTCTGGTTTACCGTCGGACTCCATTTCATGTAGATCATCAGAGGGCTTACTGGGTTCCATTATAGTTTTTTGAGGTTGATTCTCTGGGATTCTGTTAGATTTCATGTGCTTCTCCCCAAACAAAGTATCAGCGTCATGAGTACCTATAAAGACCTCATGTGGTGTGGGTTCAGTTTCTCTTGAAAGTGGGAGACTTTCTCTTACATGTTCTCCTATCACTATTACATTTTCTTGCATGTGACTCTCTCTGTCAGGATCCAGTGAGGTTACATTTTCTTTCGTGGGGCAGTGTGGTTTACCGTTTGACTCCATTTCATGTAGATCATCAGAGGACTTACTGGCTTTAATTGTGATTTCTTGGGGTTGATTCTCTGGAATTCTGTCAGATTCCATGTGCTTCTCCACAAACAAAGTATCTGCGTCATGAGTACCTATAATGATCTCATGTGGTGTGGGTTCAGTTTCTCTTGAAAGTGGCAGACTTTCTCCGACATGTTCTTCCATCACTGTTACATTTTCTTCCACATGACTCTCAATATCAGGACCCAGTGAAGTTACATTTTCTTTTGTGGGACTCTCTGGTGTACCGTCTGTCTCCATTTCATGTAGATCATCACAGGGCTTATTTGCTTCCATTGTGGTTTCTTGAGGTTGATTTTTTTGTTTATTGTCAGATTTTGTGTGTTTCTTCACAAACAAAGTATTTGCGTCATGAGTACCTATAAGGACCTCATGTGGTGTGGGTTCAGTTTCTCTTGAAAGTGGCAGACTTTCTCCTACATGTTCTTCTATCACTGTTACATGTTCTTGTACGTGAATCTCTCTGTCAGGATCCAGTGAGGTTACATTTTCTTTCGTGGGGCAGTGTGGTTTACCGTTTGACTCCATTTCATGTAGATCATCAGAGGACTTACTGGCTTTAATTGTGATTTCTTGGGGTTGATTCTCTGGAATTCTGTCAGATTCCATGTGCTTCTCCACAAACAAAGTATCTGCGTCATGAGTACCTATAATGATCTCATGTGGTGTGGGTTCAGTTTCTCTTGAAAGTGGCAGACTTTCTCCGACATGTTCTTCCATCACTGTTACATTTTCTTCCACATGACTCTCAATATCAGGACCCAGTGAAGTTACATTTTCTTTTGTGGGACTCTCTGGTGTACCGTCTGTCTCCATTTCATGTAGATCATCACAGGGCTTATTTGCTTCCATTGTGGTTTCTTGAGGTTGATTTTTTTGTTTATTGTCAGATTTTGTGTGTTTCTTCACAAACAAAGTATCTGCGTCATGAGTACCTATAAGGACCTCATGTGGTGTGGGTTCAGTTTCTCTTGAAAGTGGCAGACTTTCTCCTACATGTTCTTCTATCACTGTTACATGTTCTTGTACGTGACTCTCTCTGTCAGGATCCAGTGAGGTTACATTTTCTTTTGTGGGGCAGTGTGGTTTACCGTTTGACTCCATTTCATGTAGATCATCAGAGGACTTACTGGCTTTAATTGTGGTTTCTTGGGGTTGATTCTCTGGAAATCTGTCAGATTCCATGTGCTTCTCCACAAACAAAGTATCTGCGTCATGAGTACCTATAATGATCTCATGTGGTGTGGGTTCAGTTTCTCTTGAAAGTGGCAGACTTTCTCCTCCATGTTCTTCCATCACTGTTACATTTTCTTCCACGTGACTCTCAATATCAGGATCCAGTGAAGTTACATTTTCTTTTGTGGGACTCTCTGGTTTACCGTCTGTCTCCATTTCATGTAGATCATCACAGGGCTTATAGGCTTCCATTGTGGTTTCTTGAGGTTGATTTTTTTGTTTTTTGTCAGATTTTGTGTGCTTCTCCACAAACAAAGTATCTGCGTCATGAGTACCTATAAGGACCTCATGTGGTGTGGGTTCATTTTCTCTTGAAAGTGGCAGACTTTCTCCTACATGTTCTTCTAGCACTGTTACATTTTCTTCCACATGACTCTCAATATCAGGATCCATTGAAGTTACATTTTCTTTTGTGGGACACTCTGGTGTACCGTCTGTCTCCATTTCATGTAGGTCATCACAGGGCTTATTGGCTTCCATTATGGTTTCTTGAGGTTGATTTTTTTGTTTTTTGTCAGATTTTGTGTGTTTCTTCACAAACAAAGTATCTGCGTCATGAGTACCTATAAGGACCTCATGTGGTGTGGGTTCAGTTTCTCTTGAAAGTGGCAGACTTTTTCCTACATGTTCTTCTATCACTGCTATATTTTCTTTAACATGACTCTCTATGTTAGGATCCAGTAATGTCACATGTTCCTCAGTGGGACTCTCCGGTTTACTATCTGTCTTCATTTTATGTAGATCATCACATGGCTTACTGGCTTCCATTGTGATTTCTTGAGGTTGATTCTCTGGGTTTATGTCAGGATCCAGTGATGTTACATTTTCTTGAGTGATGCCGTGTGGTTTACCATCTGACTCCATTTTTGGCAGATCATTGGAGGACTTACTGGCTTCAATTGTGGTTTCTTGGGGTTGATTCTCTGAGATTCTGTCAAACTTCATGTGCTTCTCAACAAACAAAGTATCTGCGTCATTAGTACACATAAGGAGCTCACGTGGTGTGGGTTCAGTTTTTCTTGAACGTGGTAGATTTTCTCTTACATGTTCTTCTATCACGGTTATATTTTCTTTCACATGACTCTCTATGTCAGGATCCAGTAATGTCACATGTTCCTTAGTGGGATTCTCCGGTTTACCATCCGTCTTCATTTCATGTAGATTATCACAGGGCTTACTGGCTTCCATTGTGGTTTCTTGAGGTTGATTCTCTGGGTTTATGTCAGGATCCAGTGAAGTTACATTTTTTTGAGTGGGGCAGTGTGGTTTACCGTCTGACTCAATTTTTGGTGGATCATCAGAGGACTTACTGGTTTCATGGGGTTGATTCTCTGAGATTCTGTCAAACTTCATGTGCTTCTCTTCAAACCAAGTATCTGCATCATGACTTCCTATTAGGACCTCATGTGGTATGGGGTTAGTTTCTCTTGAAAGTGGCAGACTTTCTCTTACATGTTCTTTTATAACTGTTAAATGTTCTTCTGCATGACTGTCAATGTCAGGAGCCAGTGGTGTTACATGTTCCTTAGTGGGACTCTCTGGTTTACAGTCTGATTCCATTTCATGTAGACTATCGCAGGACTTCCTGGCTTCCATTGTAGTTTGTTGAGGTTGATTATTTGGGTTTCTGTCAAACTTCATGTGCTTCTCCCCAAACAAATCTGCGTCATGAGTACCTATTAAGAGCTCATGTGGTGTGGGTTCAGTTTCTCTTGAAAGTTGCAGACTTTCTCTTACATGGTCTTCCATCACGGTTACATTTTCTTCTACAAGACTCTTTAAGTCAGGATCTGCGGCTAGATTTATTCTAGTGGCACTTTCTGGTTCACTGTCTGACTCCATGCTATGTAGATCATCACAGGACCTACTGGCTTCCATTGTGGTTTCTTCAGGTTTATTACCTGGATTTCTGTCAAACTCCATGCCTTTCTCCTCGAACCAAGTCTCTGCGCCATGAGTCCCTATGAGGCGCTTGTGTGGTGTTGGTTCACTTTTTTTTGAAAGTGGCAGAGTTTTTCTCACATGCTCTTCTAATGCTGTTACATTTTTTTCCACATACATCTCTCCGTCACAGTCTACTGACGTTATATTTTCCTTAGAGGGACTTTC
This sequence comes from Nerophis lumbriciformis, assembly GCF_033978685.3. Classification (NCBI taxonomy): domain Eukaryota; kingdom Metazoa; phylum Chordata; class Actinopteri; order Syngnathiformes; family Syngnathidae; genus Nerophis; species Nerophis lumbriciformis. The sequence continues at coordinate 46,138,767 of NC_084554.2, forward strand.
TGGTTTACCCGCTGACCCTTTTTCTAGTAGATCAGCACTGATTGCGGTTTCTTCAAGTTGATTTTCTGTGCTTCTACTGAATGGATTCTCTGCGCTATAAACTCCGACAAGGACTTTTTGTGGCGTGGGCTCAGTTTCCTTTGAAGCCAACATATCTTTGACGACATGTTCTTCAACTGGAATCTCTGGGGTTTTATCAGACTCCTCTGTTGTAAATGCTTTTTCAATCTGACCTCCAGGAACCTTCTCACACTCAATATTTGTTACAATTTCTTTAGTTTGACTTTCATGGTTGCCAACTATCGCTGTTGCTTCTTTTTCTTCAGTCAGACTTTCAGATGCCGACTTCAGATTTTTTTCAATGCAGCTTTCTGACTTCTTTCCAGATTCTAATTTTATTAGATTTTGTTCAATGCATCTCTGTAGGTTCTTTTCTGATTTTATTATTGTAAGATTGTCTTCAATGCAGCTCTCTGGGTTCTTTCCAGGTTCTATTACCGTTTCATTTTTTACAATGCAGTAGTTTGCTGAATCCTTTCCAGATTCAATTATTGTTTGATTTCCTTCACTGCAGTAGTTGGCTAAATCCGTTCCAGATTTGATTATTGTTTGATTTTCTTCAGGGCAGCTCTCTGGGTTCTTTCTGGATTTGATTTTTCTTTGATCTTCTTCAATGCAGTAGTTCTCTGGATTTTTTCCAGGTTCCATTATAGATTTACTTCCTTCACTGCAATAGTTCTCTGGGTTTTTTCCAGATTCAACAATTGTTTGATTTTCTTCACTGCGGTAGTTTTGTGGGTTCTTTCCAGATTCCATTATAGATTGATTTCCTTCAGTGCAATAGTTCTCTGGGTTCTTTCCAGGTTCAATTATAGATTGATTTTCTTCACTGCAGTAGTTCTCTGGGTTCTTTGCAGATTTTATTATTGTTTGATTTTCTTCACTGCAGTAGTTCTCTGGGTTCTTTCCTGATTCTATTATTATTTGATTTTCTTCAATGCAGCTCTCTGGGTTTCCATCAGACACCATTATTGTTTGATTCCCCTCACTCTGGCTGCCAAGTTGACAACTTTCTATCAAGACCTCTTCTTCTGGGGTGCAGTTAAAGAAGGGTTCTTGATGTTCTCCACATACATTCTCAGACCCCACAGAGACATTGTCCCCCTCAGTTTTAGTCTCACCCTCCAGTGTTTCCTGTAAAAAATTGTGCATTGTTTCCCTAGTAGCAGTCTCTTTTAAATCACTGTTTCGACATCTTGGTTCGTCGTCTGTAGAGTGCTGGTGTACTTCTCCGTTGCTGCAACATGTGTCTGATGACAAGGGTCGAGCTTCGACAGTTAAATCGCTTTGGTTTTTATTAGTCGCAACTTCTGTGCATGGTGCAATGGTTTTGTTGTCCGTAAATGTTTGCTTGTCTGCTTCTTTTATGTCCTTTTCTTTAGCTGCAAATTTGATACTGACCATTTTAGAACCTAAAGTGTCCTTTAAATCATCCGTGTTTGACATATTTTTGTGTCTCTTTGCTGAGGATTCTTTGTATTCTTCCGGAGTCGCCCCCACTGTGTTGTCATGGCTCAAATCTGATGCTCTTCCATAGCTGTGATCAATCAGAGTTTCTGTATGTAACTTTGTACTCACCTCCAGTGAGTCGCCACATGACTCATCTTCAGCCTTGCGCTTAGCTGGGACTTGGATGGAATATTGCCTAATGCAAGGAGTCTCACCGCTACCTGTAAGGTCAGTCTTAGCGTTGTCATCAGACTCGGAGGAAGTGGATCCAACAGGATAAACGTTGAAGATAGCACCATCTAATGGAGCTTCTCCGCAGGAGGCACTTGTGGTTTTCATGGCAGATGAATCTAAAGTGCTTGTGCTAGATTCGTTAACAGGGGAACCCCGTCGGTACGCCTTGGCTGGTTTGTCTCCCTCCTCCGACGAGGCCGACAGTTTTCTCTTGGTCCGAGGGGCGACTGTCTGCTCTTGCATATGTATTTCTTTTAGGGACCTGTTGTTGGCAGCTGGTGCGGGTCCACTTTGATTTGCTTTGCCATCCTCATCCAACTTCCTCATCTTGGGTAGAGGGTCGAGAGGATCTGTTCCTCTCTCTGAGGCTGGCATTCTGTCAAAAAATAATTTACAGCATTAATCAAACAAAATAATGTTATTATGATATAAATACAATGATAGTAAAACTCCTGTTTCTCCAATTAAAACAATTTGGTTCCTACTTGATTTTTTTCAACATGTAGTAACAGGTTTGATGAATATGGACAATTAAATAAAATAAACAACATAATGATGCAGAATTAGTGTTGGCGTTAACGCACTTTTTGTGTCTTTTTACGCATTGAAATCCGATAGGACGCGCAACTCCGGAAGCCTGTGCTTCCTTCGGATGCGGATTTTAATTTTTTTTACCGCGCAGTTTGCTTTTTATTTACTTTATTTTATCGATTATCGCTTTCCGCTGGCGTTTTGTTTTGTTTATATTTGCAGGGTCAAATTTCCGTCCCCGTCTATTGCGTTTTTATTGGTCGTAAATTTTAATTCGCCGAAAGTTTTATCAATCACAAATACTGCCCCAGTTTGCACTCGGACAACTTTACGGCGAGGGGATGTCAAAAGAAAGACTTCCTGGTAAACACTAAGGTGAGTGTAAAGTCAACCTTTTTAACTTCATCCTGTGCCATGGCTCCAGTAAATGACTTGTTTTAGTCTTTGTGGGTCCATGGAAACGTCACTTTTATCTCCCGCTGGATCGACATCGTTCAAGGGTGGAGACAGGCTAGCTGTTAGCTTCAAGCTAACCAGCACCCGACCAGAACCCTCCACCCCAAAAACATACTTTGCAGGTCAACAAACGGGGTAAACATGTGCCTTTTAAAGTGTTAATGTGCAAGGAGTGTTCAAAAGGAATCTCTTGGAAAAGTGGCTGACAAGTTAGCAAGTGTCGTCATCACCGTCATTGTTTACTGAAGCAGAGATGCTGACTGTGCATTATGATGAACGTGCATGCTTTGCCAGGCTCTGCTTTTTATCGATAGATTTATCAGATTAAATTTTTTATAATCTATAGCAGGGGTGTCAAAAGTGTGGCCCGGAGGCCATTTACGGCCTACAGCTGTTTTAAATTTTTTACACTTTTATACTGAAATAAATACACTTACAATTTATTAAATACAAATATAGAAAAAACTACTGGCAGCGGTAAAGTTTAGATCAATGAAGGAAAGAAGAAAGTGTTATATTCCTCTACGCAGGAGCACTTTCAGTAAGTGGACCTGGTCAGTAAGGAGCGCATGTGTGGAACTCAGTACCTGAGGAGGTTAAACTGGTCACAACCTACAAGGCCTTCACAAAAAAATGTACAATGTGGCTTATCAACACCTACAGCTTCCAGCACTAAAAGATCGATCTACATTCCCATCCTCACCTATGGTCATGAATTTTGGGTTATGACCGAAAGGACAAGATCAAGTGTACAAGCGGCCGAAATGAGTTTCCTCCGTCGGGTGGTGGGTCTCTCCCTTAGAGATAGGGTGAGGAGCTCTGTCATCCGGGAGGAGCGCAGAGTAAAGCCGCTGCTCCTCCACATGGAGAGGAGCCAGATGAGGTGGTTGGGCATCTGGTCAGGATGCCACCCAAACGCCTCCCTACGGAGGTGTTTAGGGCACGTCCGACCGGCAGGAGCCCATGGGGAAGACCCAGGACACGTTGGGAAGACTATGTCTTCCGGCTGGCCTGGGAACGCCTCGGGATCCCCCGGGAGGCGCTGGACGAAGTGGGTGGGGAGAGGGAAGTCTGGGCTTCTCTGCTTAGGCTGCTGCCCCCGCGACCCGACCTCGGATAAGCGGAGGGAAATGTATGTATGGATGGACATACTATACATATACAAACCCCGTTTCCATACGAGTTGGGAAATTGTGTTAGATGTAAATATAAACGGAATACAATGATTTGCAAATCCTTTTCAACCCATATTCAGTTGAATGCACTACAAAGACAAGATATTTGATGTTCAAACTCATAAACTTATTATTTTTTTGCAAATAATAATTAACTTAGAATTTCATGGCTGCAACACGTGCCAAAGTAGTTGGGAAAGGGCATGTTCACCACTGTGTTACATCACCATTTATTTTAACAACACTCATTAAACGATTGGGAACTGAGGAAACTAACTGTTGAAGCTTTGAAAGTGGAATTCTTTCCCATTCTTGTTTTTGTAGAGCTTCAGTCATTCAACAGTCCGGGGTCTCCGCTGTCGTATTTTACGCTTCATAATGCGCCACACATTTTCGATGGGAGACAGGTCTGGACTGCAGGTGGACCAGGAAAGTACCCGCACTCTTTTTGTACGAAGCCACGCTGTTGTAACACGTGCTGAATGTGGCTTGGCATTGTCTTGCTGAAATAAGCAGGGGCGTCCATGAAAGAGACTGCGCTTAGATGGCAGCATATGTTGTTCCAAAACCTGTATGTACCTTTCAGCATTAATGGCGCCTTCACAGATGTGTAAGTTACCCATGCCTTGGGCACTAATGCACCCCCATACCATCACAAATGCTGGCTTTTGAACTTTGTGTCAATAACAGTCTGGATGGTTCGCTCCCCCTTTGGTCCGGATGACACGATGTCAAATATTTCCAAAAACAATTTGAAATGTGGACTCGTCAGACCACAGAACATTTTTCCACTTTGTATCAGTCCATCTTAGATGATCTCGGGCCCAAAGAAGCCGGCGGCGTTTCGGGATGTTGTTGATAAATGGCTTTCGCTTTGCATAGTAGAGCTTTAACTTGCACTTACAGATGTAGCGACCAACTGTATTTAGTGACAGTGGTTTTCTGAAGTGTTCCTGAGCCCATGTTGTGATATCCTTTAGAGACTAATGTCGGTTTTTGATACAGTGCCGTCTGAGGGATCGAAGGACACGGTCATTAAATGTTGGTTTACGGCCATGCCGCTTACGTTGAGTGATTTCTCCGGATTCTCTGAACCTTTCGATGATATTATGGACTGTAGATGTTGAAATCCCAAAATTTCTTGCAATTGCACTTTGAGAAACGTTGTTCTTAGACTGTTTGACTATTTGCTCACGCAGTTGTGGACAAAGGGGTGTACCTCGCCCCATCCTTTCTTGTGAAAGACTGAGCATTTTTTGGGAAGGTGTTTTTATACCCAATCATGGCACCCACCTGTTCCCAATTAGCCTGCACACCTGTGGGATGTTCCAAATAAGTGTTTGATGAGCATTCCTCAACTTTATCAGTATTTATCGGTCCTGCTAAACACCGACATTTATTTAATAATACCACCCTAACATTTGACAACCAAACAATTACACAAGGAGAATCAGTAAAGAATCAGTAAAGAATCTCTCTCGTTTGAATCACACATTAAGAGTGTTACTAAAACGGCCTTCTTTCATCTACGTAATATCGCTAAAATGTGTTCTATTTTATCCACTAGCGACGCTGAGATCATTATTCATGCGTTCGTTACGTCTCATCTCGACTACTGTAACGTATTATTTTCGGGTCTCCCTATGTCTAGCATTAAAAGATTACAATTGGTACAAAATGCGGCTGCTAGACTTTTGACAAGAACAAGAAAGTTTGATCATATTACGCCTATACTGGCTCACCTGCACTGGCTTCCTGTGCACTTAAGATGTGACTTTAAGGTTTTACTACTTACGTATAAAATACTACACGGTCTAGCTCCGTCCTATCTTGTTGATTGTATTGTACCATATGTACCGGCAAGAAATCTGCGTTCAAAGAACTCCGGCTTATTAGTGATTCCCAGAGCCCAAAAAAGTCTGCGGGCTATAGAGCGTTTTCTATTGGGGCTCCAGTACTATGGAATGCCCTCCCGGTAACAATTAGAGATGCTACCTCAGTAGAAGCATTTAAGTCTCATCTTAAAACTCATTTGTATACTCTAGCCTTTAAATAGACCCCCCTTTTAGACCAGTTGATCTGCCGTTTCTTTTCTTTTCTCCTCTGCTCCCCTCTTTCTTGTGGAGGGGGGGGGGGGGGGGGGGGGGCACAGGTCCGGTGGCCATGGATGAAGTGCTGGCTGTCCAGAGTCGGGACCCGGGGTGGACCGCTCGCCTGTGCATCGGCTGGGAACATCTCTGCGCTGCTGACCCGTCTCCGCTCGGGATGGTGTCCTGCTGGCCCCACTATGGACTGGACTCTTACTATTATGTTGGATCCACTATGGACTGGACTCTCACAATATTATGTCAGACCCACTCGGCATCCATTGCATTCGGTCTCCCCTAGAGGGGGGGGTTACCCACATATGCGGTCCTCTCCAAGGTTTCTCATAGTCATTCACATCGACGTCCCACTGGGGTGAGTTTTTCCTTGCCCTTATGTGGGCTTTGTACCGAGGATGTCGTTGTGGCTTGTGCAGCCCTTTGAGACACTTGTGATTTAGGGCTCTATAAATAAACATTGATTGATTGATTGATTATTGCCATCTTTCCCAACTTCTTTGTCACGTGTTGCTGGCATCAAATTCTAAAGTTAATGATTATTTGCACAAAAAAAATGTTTATGAGTTTGAACATCAAATATGTTGTCTGTAGCATATTCAACTGAATATGGGTTGAGAATGATTTGCAAATCAGTGTTTCCCACACATTCATTTATTTGTGGCGGCCCGCCACAAAATAATTACGTACGCCACAAATGGATTTTTCGGCTTTTGACTCGCTCGACCGCTCATAAAAGCAATGGGACTCTGTCTGTGAATGTTGCTTGTAGTTACAACTCCGGTGCAGTAGGTGGCGGTAGCATCTGAGCCAACCACTATGCATTGTAACTCCGCCAATAGCACTTAATTCACCTGGTGGGCCAGAAGAAGACAAAGAAGACGACGAAGTAAAAGAAGAACGGACCGACCGGATCAAATTACGAGGGTAATATAGGCTATAGGTAGATAGGTTATAGCTGCATCGCTCACGGCTCGTCATATATTTAACGTTAATCCGCGATTTCACCGAGCGTTTCACTGACGGTGAGCAGCCTGACGCTGCTTCATTAACACCGCCGCTGTTTGACTCGTGGCCCGGGGCAGACGCACGTAGTAACAGTCACCTGTTTTCATACCGACGAGCTAACGTGTCCAGGTTATAACCCTGTTGTCAATAAACACACATGGACTGAAACTAAATTGTCCACTGCAGCATGTGAATGCAATGAAAATAATACAATCTGAGCCAACCAGCTGTTAAAATGTTGTCCAGGTTAATGTTTTGGCCATTAAAGGCCCTTCATTTCAAGATTTCAACTGTGATCGGGCTTTAAACAGGTGGCTGACCTGTTCAGATGAGTGTAACTGCTACTGGTCAAATAATGTGAAATAGCATTTAATTTTACATGTATGCAATGCCATTTAAATGTAATTATAGATAATAATAATAATAATAATAATAATAATAATAATAATAATAAATACTGTGTAGTGTTGTAAATAGTCAACGGGAAGGATTTTAGTAAGATATAAGCCATGAGCACTACACAGCCAGAAAAAAACCTAGGCAGGACAAGTAAAAATATTGGGGCAAGTAGATTTGAGAAGTCCTTAACGTTGAACCCTGCATGTGTTGAGCTGCTGCCGCTTAAGGTTAGACGGCACTGTACATAGAGCGGATCTGCTCGTTAGTAATAAATTCTAATGTTGGATGTTTACTCCTTCACACAGATGAGTATAGAAAAATATTTTCAACGGCCGAAAAGGGCTCGACTTGGATAGGAGGTAGGCCTCCAGTCCGGACCACAGGCGCGACCTGTTCAGCAGCAGCAGGAGGAGGAGGAGGAGGTTGACTGACTGTGGCAGGACACCTCTGCCTCTGTGTCACTTCATGTTGCTGGTAAATAATATGGTTGTAGTAGTAGGCTAAAGTTAAATCATTTAGTATTCACTAATTAAAGGGGCAGAGCTTTAAGAGACATTTTAGCTTTTATATTTTATAAGATATATTTTTTGTAAGAACCACAATTAATAAATATATTTCAGTGAATCACTAATTGTTCAAATCTGTATATAAATATGTACATAAAATGTTGTAATTATATTCCAACTCCGCGTTCTTCTTGGTCATCGCCGCTGCCGCCGCCACCCCCCGACCACACCACCACAAATAGATGCCTGTCCTGTGGGAAACACTGCAAATCATTGTATTCCGTTTATATTTACATCTAACACAATTTTCCAACTCATATGGAAACGGGGTTTGTACATAAAAATGTTGTTTTCTTTTGTATTATTTTTTTAATTAATTAAAAGTAACGTTTATGGCAACCTTTTTCCAAAAACACAACATAGAACGTGAGATGTAACAGGATAATGCGTACATGTATCATTTGTTTTCAAAAACGCTTACAAAAAAAGTGGGACCCTAAAAATTGACTGTGGGACCCCATTTCTTTATGACTTGATGGGGTCCCTGGGAGCCCATTTAGAGAATTCCTAGCGCCACCACTGAGAATAGTAAGCAAGCATGCATTATTATGATGATGACACATTGAAGCCTCCAACTACACGCTCGTCGAGTGACGTCACACCGGACGTAAACAGTTGACAAATCCATGCATAATAACGTGGCGAACGACTAACTCCGGGCAGAATTCAACAATTCCACAAGGCAAATCCCTCCCCAAACGCCGCAGTGTGTATGCCAAACACCGACACGGGCTATTTAGAGTCATAGTTGTGCCGCAATAGCCAAGCAGCGAGCCAAATAGTGCTTAGCATGCTAGCTGCGAGTCACAGTGTGATGGAGGCTACAGCTAGCAAGCAGCCAACTCGCAACAAATACAACGAGCTAGCCTCTAAATTGAACCAGGTAGCAGTCGGGCAGACAAAGCCAAGGCTTAACAAAACACCGCATGCTACAATAATGCTATCAAAAGTGATATAAACGGACAATAAAACTCACTTCGGTGTTTTCTTTTTTTTTCCAATACCAGCTGTGTTTTTTTTCCTGTGAATAAAAAATTGACTATACTTCCGGAGAAAGTCGCCGGATGTGACGTCACAACTAAGCGAGTGCCTATAATATAATATAATGCATTTATTGTTTGTATACGTCGACACAATTAGATCAGAGCGTAAGCAATATTAGTGCAAAAATAAAAAATAAAATGGTTAAGAAATATGCAAAATAATGAGTTCATTACGATTTTTGTTAAATTTGTATAAAAAATGAATACCGTATTTTTCGGACTATAAGTGGCAGTTTTTTTCATAGTTTGGCCAGGGGGTGCGACTTATACTCAGGAGCGACTCATGTGTGAAACTATTAACACATTACCGTAAAAATCAAATAATATTATTTAGCTCATTCACGTAAGAGACTAGACGTATAAGATTTCATGGGATTTAGCGATTAGGAGTGACAGATTGTTTGGTAAACGTATAGCATGTTCTATATGTTATAGTTATCTGAATGACTCTTACCATAATATGTTACATTAACATTTATTTATGCCTCATATAACGTACACTTATTCAGCCTGTTTTTCACAATTCTTTGTATATTTTAAATTGCCTTTCAAATGTCTATTCTTGGTGTTGGGTTTTATCAAATAAATTTCCCCCAAAAATGCGACTTATACTCCAGTGCGACTTATATATGTTTTTTTCTTTCTTTATTATGCATTTTCGGCCGGTGCGACTAATACTCTGGAGCGACTTATACTCCGAAAAATGCGGTACATATTTCAAATATTGTTGGGTGGAAAATGAATGAATTGTGAGGGAAAATAGGGCACTTCCAAATGGATTATGAAAAAAAACTCTCTCAAACTTTTTTTTTTATCAGTTTTGATTTATTTATCTAGATAGTTTATCACATTAGTGGCAAGCGAGCCAGGTAGCAGTCAGGCAGACTTAACAAAACACCGCAAGCGACAATAATGCTATCAAAAGTGATATAAACGGACAATAAAACTCACTTCGGTGTTTTCTTTTTTTTTGTCCAATACCAGCTGTGTTTTTTTTCCTGTGAATAAAAAATTGACTATACTTCCGGAGAAAGTCGCCGGATGTGACGTCACAACTAAGCGAGTGCCTATAATATAATATAATGCATTTATTGTTTGTATACGTCGACACAATGAGATCAGAGCGTAACCAATATTAGTGCAAAAATAAAAAATAAAATGGTTAAGAAATATGCAAAATAATGAGTTTATTACGATTTATCCACACAACACATGATTTTTGTTAAATTTGTATAAAAAATGAATACCGTATTTTTCGGACTATAAGTGGCAGTTTTTTTCATAGTTTGGCCGGGGGTGCGACTTATACTCAGGAACGACTTATGTGTGAAATTATTAACACATTACCGTAAAATATCAAATTATATTATTTTGCTCATTCACGTAAGAGTCTAGACCAGGGGTCGGCAACCCAAAATGTTGAAAGAGCCATATTGGACCAAAAATACAAAAACAAATCTGTCTGGAGCCGCAAAAAATTAAAAGCCATATTACATACAGATAGTGTGTCATGAGATATACATTGAATTAAGAGGACTTAAAGGAAACTAAATGACCTCAAATGAGGCATAATGATGCAATATGTACATATAGCTAGCCTAAATAGCATGTTAGCATCGATTAGCTTGCAGTGACCAAATATGTCCGATTAGCACGCCACACAAGTCAATAACATCAACAAAACTCACCTTTGTGCATTCATGCACAACCTTCAAAGTTTGGTGGACAAAATGAGACAGAAAAAGAAGTGGCATAAAACAAGAAAGTCGGAGAAAGTTATACATGTAAACAAACTAAGGTGAGTTCAAGGACCGCCAAAATTAGTAGGACAAAACGGCGCTCGCCAAATACTCGAATCAGTGAAGCATGTTTAATATAAACAGTGTGCTTTATAACAATTATGGAGGTTTGTGTCATGTTTGTCCTCCTACAGAAACCATATTAACACAAAAAATATATGTTTTTTCCCCTTCATGGGATTTAGCGATTAGGAGTGACAGATTGCTTGGTAAACGTATAGCATGTTCTATATGTTATAGTTATTTGAATGACTCTTACCATAATATGTTACGTTAACATACCAGGCACCTTCTCAGTTGGTTATTTATGCCTCATATAACGTACACTTATTCAGCCTGTTGTTCACTATTCTTTATTTATTTTAAATTGCCTTTCAAATGTCTATTCTTGGTGTTGGCTTTTATCAAATAAATTTCCCCCAAAAATGCGACTTATACTCCAGTGCGACTTATATATGTTTTTTTTCCTTCTTTATTATGCATTTTCAGCCAGTGCGACTTATACTCCGAAAAATGCGGTACATATTTCAAATATTGTTGAGTGGAAAATGACTTAATTGTGAGGGAAAATAGGCCACTTCCAAATGGATTATCACATTAGTGGCAAGCTTGTCTCTAAATTTAACCAGGTAGCAGTCGGGCAGACAAAGCCAAGGCTTAACAAAACACCGCAAGCGACAATAATGCTATCAAAAGTGATATAAACGGACAATAAAACTCACTTCGGTGTTTTCTTTTTTTTTCCAATACCAGCTGTGTTTTTTTTCCTGTGAATAAAAAATTGACTATACTTCCGGAGAAAGTCGCCGGATGTGACGTCACAACTAAGCGAGTGCCTATAATATAATATAATGCATTTATTGTTTGTATACGTCGACACAATTAGATCAGAGCGTAACCAATATTAGTGCAAAAATAAAAAATAAAATGGTTAAGAAATATGCAAAATAATGAGTTCATTACGATTTTTGTTAAATTTGTATACAAAATGAATACCGTATTTTTCGGACCATAAGTGGCAGTTTTTTTCATAGTTTGGCCAGGGGGTGCGACTTATACTTAGGAGCGACTTATGTGTGAAATTATTAACACATTACCGTAAAATATCAAATTATATTATTTTGCTCATTCACCTAAGAGACTAGACGTATAAGATTTCATGGGATTTAGCGATTAGGAGTGACAGATTGTTTGGTAAACGTATAGCATGTTCTATATGTTATAGTTATTTGAATGACTCTTACCATAATATGTTACGTTAACATTTATTTATGCCTCATATAACGTACACTTATTCAGCCTGTTTTTCACAATTCTTTGTATATTTTAAATTGCCTTTCAAATGTCTATTCTTGGTGTTGGGTTTTATCAAATAAATTTTCCCCAAAAATGCGACTTATACTCCAGTGCGACTTATATATGTTTTTTTCTTTCTTTATTATGCATTTTCGGCCGGTGCGACTTATACTCTGGAGCGACTTATACTCCGAAAAATGCGGTACATATTTCAAATATTGTTGGGTGGAAAATGCATGAATTGTGAGGGAAAATAGGGCACTTCCAAATGGATTATGAAAAAAACTCTCTCAAACTTTTTTTTTAATCAGTTTTGATTTATTTATCTAGATAGTTTATCACATTAGTGGCAAGCGAGCCAGGTAGCAGTCGGGCAGACAAAGCCAAGGCTTAACAAAACACCGGAAGCGACAATAATGCTATCAAAAGTGATACAAACGGACAATAAAACTCACTTCGGTGTTTTCTTTTTTTTCCAATACCAGCTGTGTTTTCTTTCCTGTGAATAAAAAATTGACTATACTTCCGGAGAAAGTCGCCGGATGTGACGTCACAACTAAGCGAGTGCCTATAATATAATATAATGCATTTATTGTTTGTATACGTCGACACAATTAGATCAGAGCGTAAGCAATATTAGTGCAAAAATAAAAAATAAAATGTTTAAGAAATATGCAAAATAATGAGTGTATTACGATTTATCCACACAACACATGATTTTTGTTCAATTTGTATAAAAAATGAATACCGTATTTTTCGGACTATAAGTGGCAGTTTGATTATGAAAATGATTATTAGCATTCAGACAGGTTAAAATGTTGCTAAAACCATCACTTTTCTATCAGTCACAGTGACTTTTCAAAACAAAAATATTACAGCAAAAATCATATGGGTTGATTGACATGTTTATTCTGTAAGCTAACTTCAATAGTTTGAAATTATTTTGACAGTTAATGCCAGTTATCCTGTCAACCTTTCACAAGACTTCAATTTGTTAATTGAAAGTATAAACAGTATAAACACTTTTTACAGTAAACAAATGGTAAAACAGTACTAAACAATTCCATTAAAAAAAAATTGGTGTCATTATTAACTTTCTGTCCAAGCTTGTATAATCTACTGCCTTGTTCAATTGTAAAAAATATTCTGTGCCTAAAATTCACATTTCTATCACAATTATCATACTGTAAACATGGTAAGCTAACTTCATTAAAATTAATAGTCCTGTCAATAGCATGGAATTACAATTCAAATGTAGTTTTTTTGTAAGCCTTTCAAAAGAATTCAAAATATGAAAAAATAATGAAAATGAATTTAAGCCATCAGACACTTGAAAAGTGGCACATCACATCTCTAATGTAATCATTTTAACTTTTCAACAGAAATAGCACTGCAAAAATATTAAGGACATACTTCTGTATTTTGGTAGTTATGCTGTCAACATTTAACAAGATTTCTTCAACTTGGACTTGAACGCATAAATAGTATAAACACTTTTAACAGTATAACAGTACTAAACAATTCCAATAGATAACATTGGTGTCATTACCTTTTTGTGGCTAAAATCCAAATTTATTCTAGTCCATGCTCAATTATTGCCTCCGTAAATAAAACTTCGGCATTTATCACATCCAAAGAATCTGTTTGGGCGACGAAAAACGTTGAAAGTTTTCCACTTGTACCGCTAGCAACGGCATTAGACTTGTGTTTTTTTGTCCCAACGTGGTCTTTTACATCGCTAATTCCTCCGTGTCCGATCGAAAAATCTTGTCTGCACAAGGTGCAATTCGCGTAGTTTTCACCCTTTTTGGAACGGATAATTATTCCCGGATAGGCTTTTGAATATTCTTCACGGAATGACTGCAGTTTTCTTTTCGGTTTAAGACTCGTTTGCGATTTTTCTCCGGCTGATTCCATGATCGTTCGCTCGTTGGGAAACAATGGCAACTGGTGCCTCGTGCTTGGCAGCGGTGCTATAAATAGCCTCGCGCATGGCATTCGGAATGGCTCGATAGGAAGTTACGGGAAGCAGTGTCGATTGTCATTGTTGTTACGCGATTTCGTGAATAAAACTTAAAAAAAAAAAAAAAGTTTAATTAATGAAAAACCGTATTTTTTATCACTGCAACCGTAACCCGGAATAGGTTGATGAAAACCGTACTAATTACGGGAAAACCGGAGTAGTTGGCAGGTATGTAGTTTGGCCGGGGGTGCGACTTATACTCAGGAACGACTTGTGTGTGAAATTATTAACACATTACCGTAAAATATCAAATTATATTATTTTGCTCATTCATGTAAGAGACTAGACCAGGGGTCGGCAACCCAAAATGTTTAAAGAGCCATATTGGACCAAAAATACAAAAACAAATCTGTCTGGGGCCGCAAAAAATTAAAAGCGATATATACAGATAGTGTGTCATGAGATATACATTGAATTAAGAGGACTTAAAGGAAACTAAATGAGCTCAAATGAGGCATAATGATGCAATATGTACATATAGCTAGCCTAAATAGCATGTTAGCATCGATTATCTTGCAGTCATGCAGTGACCAAATATGTCTGATTAGCACTCCACACAAGTCAATAACATCAACAAAACTCACCTTTGAGTATTCATGCACAACGTTAAAAGTTTGGTGGACAAAATGAGACAGAAAAAGAAGTGGCATAAAACACGTCTTAGAAAGTCGGAGAAAGTTATACATGTAAACAAACTACGGTGAGTTCAAGGACCGCCAAAATTAGTAGGACAAAACGGCGCTCGCCAAATACTCGAATCAGTGAAGCATGTTTAATATAAACAGTGTGATTTATAACAATTATGGAGGTTTGTGTCATGTTTGTCCTCCTACAGAAACCATATTAACACAAAAAATATATGTTTTTTTCCCCTCATCTTTTTCCATTTTTCATACATTTTTGAAAAAGCTCCAGAGAGCCACTAGGGCGGCGCTAAAGAGCCGCATGCGGCTCTAGAGCCGCGGGTTGCCGACCCCCGGACTAGACGTATAAGATTTCATGGGATTTAGCGATTAGGAGTGACAGATTGTTTGGTAAACGTATAGCATGTTCTATATGTTATAGTTATTTGAATGACTCTTACCATAATATGTTACGTTAACATACCAGGCACGTTCTCAGTTGGTTATTTATGCCTCATATAACGTACACTTATTCAGCCTGTTGTTCACTATTCTTTATTTATTTTAAATTGCCTTTCAAATGTCTATTCGGTGTTGGCTTTTATCAAATAAATTTCCCCCAAAAATGCGACTTATACTCCAGTGCGACTTATATATGTTTTTTTCCTTCTTTATTATGCATTTTCAGCCAGTGCGACTTATACTCCGAAAAATGCAGTACATATTTCAAATATTGTTGGGTGGGAAATGACTTAATTGTGAGGGAAAATAGGGCACTTCCAAATGGATTATGAAAAAAACTCTCAAACTTTTTTTTTTTAGCAGTTTTGATTAATTTTCTAAATAGTTTATCACATTAGCTCGTCTCTAAATTGAACCAGGTAGCAGTCGGGCAGACAAAGCCAAGGCTTAACAAAACACCGCAAGTGACAATAATGCTATCAAAAGTGATATAAACGGACAATAAAACTCACTTCGGTGTTTTCTTTTTTTTTCCAATACCAGCTGTGTTTTTTTTCCTGTGAATAAAAAATTGACTATACTTCCGGAGAAAGTCGCCGGATGTGACGTCACAACTAAGCGAGTGCCTATAATATAATATAAGCACTTATTGTTTATATACGTCGACACAATTAGATCAGAGCGTAACCAATATTAGTGAAAAAATAAAAAATAAAATGGTTAAGAAATATGCAAAACAATGAGTTTATTACGATTTGTACACACAACACATGATTTTTGTTAAATTTGTATAAAAAATGAATACCGTATTTTTCGGACTATAAGTGGCAGTTTTTTTCATAGTTTGGCCGGGGGTGCAACTCAGTGACGTGCGGTCATGGAAAGAAAAAAATGTAAAAAGAAAAAAAAATAATTAAATTGTTATATGTATTCAGTGATTATACTATAAAGTTATTTTCCATTTAACTTCACCAGTTTTAGATTATTTTTATTCAAAATCGCTGAATTTTCCACATTTGCCGTTCAAATACTGAGAAGAGACGGTGCGGTGATCAGCAGCCAGTTGAGGAACGTCACTCAATTGTGCCTCAACATGGATTGCGGACTCAGCTAACTGCTGGCCTGCTGTGCAGTGAGACCGTATTGCTATATGAACTATATTATACATTTCCATAGTTTAGTTAGCTGAGGTATATAATGTACAGTCTATTTTGTCAACAACTGTATGTGTGTAACGTATTTCTTGTGCTGAGCGATTATAAAACTGCTGCGAAGACGCACTGTGTGAGGCTCGCAGTAATTCCGCCTCCTGGTGCCGGTTAATGCACCCCCGCCGCAGAATGCACCCCCCGACGGGAGCGCCACACCAACCAAAGCCCACACCCAAACCCTCCACGTGCAAGACCGAATCCACCCAAAAAAAGTCACTTAACAAGAAGCCAAAAAGTGCAAAAACAACAATGCTCGTGCCGGAGGAGCCGTGAACGACTGCAGGGACACAACATTAGGTACACCTGCAGACTGCAGCACGGATTTCATATTTCATTCATTCACAACTCCTCCAACACCAACACCACTGTTCCCGCACTTATAAGTAAAGGTAAAACCATAATAACTTTTTTTTAATTAAATGTGCTTTTTTTGTGTGCTACAGGTTGTATGTGTAAAGTTAAAGTTAAGTTAAAGTACCAATGATTGTCACACACACACTAGGTGTGGTGAAATTTGTCCTCTGCATTTGACCCATCCTTGATCACCCCCTGGGAGGTGAGGGGAGCAGTGGGCAGCAGCGGCGCCGCACCCGGGAATAATTTTTGGTGATTTAACCCCCAATTCCAACCCTTGATGCTGAGTGCCAAGCAGGGAAGAATGCTGGTATGAGCTTTTAAACATAACCTGCTAACTGCTGCCAATCAAATGGTGAATAAGATACTCTTTAGGGTTCATATGTTTGTAAATCTGACTGTGATGAAGTCAGTGCCTCACCAGTCATCAACCTCACCGCACGTCACTGGTGCAACTTATACTCAGGAGCGATTTATGTGTGAAATTATTAACACATTACCGTAAAATATCAAATAATATTATTTAGCTCATTCACGTAAGAGACTAGACGTATAAGATTTCATGGGATTTAGCGATTAGGAGTGACAGATTGTTTGGTAAACGTATAGCATGTTCTATATGTTATAGTTATTTGAATGACTCTTAGTTGGTTATTTATGCCTCATATAACGTACACTTATTCAGCCTGTTGTTCACTATTCTTTATTTATTTTAAATTGCCTTTCAAATGTCTATTCTTGGTGTTGGCTTTTGTCAAATAAATTTCCCCAAAAATGCGACTTATACTCCAGTGCGACTTATACATGTTTTTTTCCTTCTTTATTATGCATTTTCGGCCAGTGCAACTTATACTCTGTAGCGACTAATACTCCCAAAAATGCGGTACATATTTAAAATATTGTTGGGTGGAAAATGAATTAATTGTGAGGGGAAATAGGGCACTTCCAAATGGATTATGAAAAAAACTTAACTTTTTCTTTTTTTTTTAGCAGTATTGATTAATTTTCTAAATAGTTTATCACATTAGTGGCAAGCTCGTCTCTAAAATGAACCAGGTAGCAGTCGGGCAGACAAAGCCAAGGCTTAACAAAACACCGCAAGCGACAATAATGCTATCAAGTGATATAAACGGACAACAAAACTTACTTCGGTGTTTTCTTTTTTTCCCAATAGCAGCTGTGTTTTTTTTCCTGTGAATAAAAAATTGACTATTCTTCCGGAGAAAGTCGCCGGATGTGACGTCACAACTAAGCGAGTGCCTATAATATAATATAATGCATTTATTGTTTATATACGTCGACACAATTAGATCGGAGCATAAGCAATATTAGTGAAAAAAATATATATAAATGTTTAAGAAATACCGGTATGCAAAATAATGAGTTTATTACAATTTATACACACAACACATGATTTTTGTTAAATTCACATAAATGATGAATAAATATTTCAAATATTGTTGGGTGGAAAATGAATTAGTTGTGAGGGAAAATAGGGCACTTCCAAACGGATTATGAAAAAAACTCTCTTAAACTTTTTTT
Source organism: Nerophis lumbriciformis (assembly GCF_033978685.3). Taxonomy (NCBI): domain Eukaryota; kingdom Metazoa; phylum Chordata; class Actinopteri; order Syngnathiformes; family Syngnathidae; genus Nerophis; species Nerophis lumbriciformis. The sequence goes on from NC_084554.2 coordinate 46,157,100, forward strand.
TTTTAGCAGTTTTGATTTATTTTCTAGATCAGACCTGGGCAAATTAAGGCCCGAGGGCCACATGTGGCCCGTTAAGTATTTCAATCTGGCCCGCCGGACATTCCCAAATAATTTTTTTAGATCTTTAAGATGGAAACTGTAGCTGCCATTATGATGTGCAGTGAAGTTTTCAAATGGCCGTAAGTCTTGAACTATACAACGTATTTCAATGGTTGGAATCTGCGCTTTTGCATGATCCACACCTTCAGGTACCTTGGAGTCCACATCTCTAATGACTTCTCCTGGACAGTCAACACCACATCAATCATCAAGAAGGCTCAGCAGCGGCTACACTTCCTTAGAGTCCTCGGGAAGTACAACCTGAAGCCTGACCTGCTGCTGACCTTCTACCGCTCGTCCATCGAGAGCCTGCTGACCTACTGTATTACGGTATGGTACGGCAGCTGCACTGCAGCAGACAGGGAGAGGCTGCAAAGAGTGGTCAAGACGGCTCAGAAGATCATCGGCCGCCCTCTCCCCTCTCTGACGGACATCTACACCTCCCGCTGCCTCAACAGAGCCAGTGCCATCATCAAAGACAGCACCCACCCTGGCTCTGACCTGTTCCACCTGCTGCCCTCTGGGAAGCGCTACAGGTGCATTAAAACCAAAACAAACAGGCTAAAGAACAGCTTCTTCCCCAGGGCCATAACCATCCTGAACGGACTGCCCCATTGTCCCTCATAACTGCCTTCTCTTCGGTGCAATAACCCATTCCACCAACAACCCTGTTTTTGTTTTGTTTTTTCATGTATATATTCATTTCACACCATATTCATTGCACTTCTACATTTTTTAAATTTTTATATATTTGCACATTGTTTTTCTAGCATGCACACATCGCACTGTATGGAATGGCCTCAATCTCGTTACCTTGCGTAATGACAATAAAGCTGATTCAGATTCTGATTCACCGTATTTTTCGGAGTATAAGTCGCACCGGAGTATAAGTCGCACATGCCGAAAATGCATAATAAAAAAGGAAAAAAAACACATAAGTCGCACTGGAGCCCGGCCAAACTATGAAAAAAACTGCGACTTATAGTCCAAAAAATACGGTACTAGCTACTATGGTAATTAATTAGTTACTATGGTAATCTAAGTCACAGCAGCTCAGACGAGGCACCAAGCAGTGTGGGTGGGGAGCGTTTCCACAGTGTCAGCCTGAAATGTGGGTGTCAGGGACAGACGTGGAAGGAGATTTTCACAACGAAGTTCTAAAGCTTAGTTATATATCAGATTGTATATTGTATTTTTACCCTTTGCGTTCATATTTCTCTGTTTGTCGCATTTTTGTCGCGTTTTGCTTGATTGTAAAATATGTCGATCGAGAGGGAGTGTGACGTTCATATGTGGTCAATATTCAGTGTTTTATCGTTCATAGAAAAATTTAAAATTCCATTCCGTTTTTTAAGGCGGTCTGTCAAAACGTTTTTAGCATTCAATCAGACATTATTGTGAGGTTTTGTGCGACAATAATGCTATCAAAAGTTTAATAAACGGACAATAAAACTCACTTCGGTGTTTTCTTTTTTCCCAATACCAGCTGTGTTTTATTTCCTGTGAATAAAAAATTACTATACTTCCGGAGAAAGTCGCCGGATGTGACGTCACAACTAAGCGAGTGCCTATAATATAATATAATGAATGTTAATAAATATTACAGCATAACCAATATTAGTGCAAAAATACAAAATAAAATGTTTAAGAAATATGCAAAATAATGAGTTTATTAAGATTTAACACTTGTGATTTTTGTTAAATTCGTACAAAATAATAAATAAATATCTAAAATATTGTTGGGCGGAAAATGAATCCATTGTTGGGGAAAATAGGGCACTTCTAAATGGAAAAAAACTACAAACGTCTCAACCTTTTTTTTTTTTTAATGAGTTTTGCTTTATTTTCTAGACAGTTTATCACATTAGTGGCAAGCAGAATTGTGCATATTTAAATAGCAATATCACATATTTTTGCCGAGGTGGCGACTTGTCCAGGGTGTACCCCGCCTACCACCCGAATGCAGCTGTGATAGGCTCCAGCACTCCCCGCGACCCCAAAAGGGACAAGCGGTAGAAAATGGATGGATGGATGCCTAAGCAGCTACTTTTTCATCTCCAGGATCCCGCTTCCCGGCCCGCGTTTCTTTGCGCTGCAGATGTTACAAAACTGCACTCCGGGAATCTGCAAAAAAACCAAGAACTATGAGGTTTAACACATTTGCAATGTCTAAGTATGTGTGTGTTCTTACTGTTCCTGTGGACGGTAAACATTCTTTGTGGAACATGTGTCTGCAGTGGAACACCACCACGCTGAAGGGTTTGGCCATGTCTGAAAGGGGAACGTACATCAGGTGTCAAATATTGTGAAAGGTAGAAAAAGTCACCTGTCGGGACTCACCTGAGGGTAAGACGGCAGCATGGCACGACTCACAAATATTCTCTTCTGCAAGGTAAACACACAACAATGTTGATGTGGGATTAATATGATGGCCAGTTATTAAGATATAGTTTTATGGTGAATAATGTGTATTTGTATAGTTATTATGATATAGTTTTATGGTAAATAATGTGTATTTGTCATAGTTATTATTAGAGATGTCCAATAACATCGGACATGCGTTAAAATATAATATCGGAAATGATCGGTATCTGTTTTTTTTTATTATCGGTATCGTTTTTATTTATTTATTTTATTTTTTATTTTTTATTAAATCAACATAAAAAACACAAGATACACTTACAATTAGTGCACCAACCCAAAAAACCTCCCTACCCCCAACAAAAGGGTTGTTTCTTTCTGTTATTAATATTCTGGTTCCTACATTATATATCAATATATATCAATACAGTCTGCAAGGGATACAGTCCGTAAGCACACATGATTGTGCGTGCTGCTGGTCCACTAATAGTACTAACCTTTAACAGTTAATTTGACTCATTTTCATTAATTACTAGTTTCTATGTAACTGTTTTTATATTGTTTTACTTTCTTTTTTATTCAAGAAAATGTTTTTAATTTATTTATCTTATTTTATTTTAAAAGTACCTTATCTTCACCATACCTGGTTGTCCAAATTAGGCATAATGTGTTAATTCCACGACTGTATATATCGGTTGATATCGGTATCGGTAATTAAAGAGTTGGACAATATCGGAATATTGGATATCGGCAAAAAGCCATTATCGGACATCCCTAGTTATTATGATATAGTTTTATAAAAAACAATGTGTATTTATATAGTTATGATATAGTTGTATGGTGAATAATGTGAATTTATACAGTTATTATGATATAGTTTTATGGTAAATAATGTGTATTTATAAAGTAATTATGATATAGTTTTATGGTAAATAATGTGTCTTTTTACAGTTATTTTGATAAAGTTTTATGGTGAATGTGTATTTATATAGTTATATGATAACGTTTTATGGTGAATAATGTGTATTTATAAAGTACTTATACTATAGTTTTATGGTAAATAATGTGTCTTCATACAGTATGATAAAGTTTTATGGTTAATGTGTATTTATATAGTTATTATGATAAAGTTTTATGGGGAATAATGTGTATTTATATAGTTATTATGATATAATTTTATGGTAAATCATTTGTATTTATACATTTATTGTATAGTTTTATGGTGAATAATGTGTATTTATATAGTTATGATATAGTTGTATGGTGAATAATGTGTATTTATATAGTTATTATGATATAGTTTTATGGTAAATAATGTGTCTTTTTACAGTTATGATAAAGTTTTATGGTGAATGTGTATTTACATAGTTATTATGATAACGTTTTATGGTGAATAATGTGTATTTATAAAGTACTTATACTATAGTTTTATGGTAAATAATGTGTCTTTATACAGTATGATAACGTTTTATGGTTAATGTGTATTCATATAGTTATCATGATAAAGTCTTATGGTGAATAATGTGTATTTATATAGTTATTATGATATAATTTTATGGTAAATCATTTGTATTTATACATTTATTGTATATTTTTATGGTGAATAACGTGTATTTATATAATTATTATGATATAGTTTTATGGTAAATAATGTGTCTTTTTACAGTTATGATAAAGTTTTATGGTGAATGTTTATTTATATAGTTATTATGATAACGTTTTATGGTGAATAATGTGTATTTATAAAGTACTTATACTATAGTTTTATGGTAAATAATGTGTCTTTATACAGTATGATAGTTTTATGGTTTATGTGTATTTATATAGTTATTATGATAAAGTTTTATGGTAAATATTGTGTATTTATATAGTTGTTATGATATAATTTTATGGTAAATAATGTGTATTTATATAGTTATTATATAGTTTTATGGTGAATAATGTGTATTTATAAAGTACTTATACTATAGTTTTATGGTAAATGTGTCTTTATACAGTTATTATGATAAAGTTTTATGGTGAATAACGTGTATTTATATAGTCATTATGATATAATTATATGGTAAATAATGTGTATTTATATAGTTATTATATAGTTTTATGGTGAATAATGTGTATTTATATAGTCATTATGATATAATTATATGGTAAATAATGTGTATTTATATAGTTATTATATAGTTTTATGGTGAATAATGTGTATTTATATAGTTATGATATAATTGTATGGTGGATAATGTGTATTTATAGTTATTATGATATAGTTTTATGGTAAATAATGTGTATTTATGTAGTTATTATGATATAACTTTATGGTGAATAATGTTTATTGATATAGTTAATATGATAAAGTTTTATGGTGAATGTGTATTTATATAATTATTATGACATAGTTTTACGGTGAATAATGAATATTTATATAGTTATTATGATATAGTTTTATGGAAAATATAATTCACCATCAAACTATAACAATCATATGATGGCCTCAAAAAGCGCACACACCGTCGACCATGATGCCTCTGCTCTGGGTGCGATGCATCTTCTGAAGCAGGGACAGCGAGTCGGCCACCAGAATCTTCTTACATCCCTCCCTTAGTAGAATCTGGCATGCAAAGGAAACAAGACGTTGATTAGGAAGCGACACAACATGGCGTGCTGTTTGGCTAGACCAGGGGTGTCCAAAAAGTGGCCCTGGAGCTGAGTTTTGTTGGACCGCAGCATATTGTCGGAAAAAAAACAACAATGAAAATGTAAAAAAAAAGAGCAAAAAAACAGGTAAAAAATTAGAAAAAGCACACATTTTCTAACTAATAATAATAATAATATAAATAATATAGTCTTTAAACATTAAAAAAAAAAAAAAAAAAAATCAACATGGCCCCTGCATACTTTGATTTTTCAGTATGCGGCCAGTGGTAGAAAAAGTTTAGACACTCCTAACCAAAATTTACTAGAGGCTCTCAAACAAAAAATAAAAACTAAGTTTAGTTAGTTAATTAAAAGATAACTTTAACACCAACCCATGTATTACGACAACGTTAATAAACACTGTTAAATGTGTAACTGAACATTAATATTTTCATACAAGCCTCATTTTTGACATACTAGGTTATGCAGTTACATAACTGCGATATTATTATTATTATACTCTTATAGGGGAACAAACAACAGTAAAAATGTAAGAAAAGGGGTTAGCAAAAAAATCGGAATGCAATGACAAAAAGCTGAAATGATAGTGAATAATATGACACAAAGCTGACAAAGTTTTGCCTTTAAATATATATCTGTTTTTAGCATTGTTTTAACAAAAAAAAAACATATCAAAATGGATACTTTGACTTTTCAGTATGCGGCCGTTGGTGGAAAAAGTTTAGACACTCCTAAAAGGCTCTCAAAATAAAAATAAAATTAAGTTCAATAAAAAAATAGACAATACTAACTTATGGATTATTATTTACAAAAAAATACAAAAATAATAAACACTGTCAAATGTGTACCTGATAGAGATGCGCGGTTTGCGGACACAACCGCGGAGCCCGCGGATAATCCGCGGGTCGAGCGGGTGACATGACGAAAAAAATAGATTGTAAATAGATTCGAGCGGTTGGCAGTTGAACCAATTCGGAAATATATATACATAGTTAAATGTTGTTACCCACATACGAAAAACGTATAGATTTTATCGGTCCTTTAGGTGGAGCTGATGGTGCATCACCGAAAAAGAAAAGGATTGACTTCACAGAATGGGAGGAGGATACACCTGTGCTTGTTGATAAAGTAGAGGATTATTCCTCTACAAACTTCCATCTCGACGGATCAGCAGAGGAAAATCTACTTTCCTTTTGGGGGAAACAAGGACAATCATTCCCACGACTACAACACCTTGCCAAGAGAATCCTATGCATCCCAGCAACAAGTGGCGCAAGTGAGCGCTCCTTCAGCGCAGCAGGGCGCATTTTAGAGGCCAGGCGCTCTCGCCTGAATCCTGGCACTGTAGATGACATTTTATTCCTGCATAGTGCTAACAACAAAAAAAGTAAGTAGACATACGGTTGGATATGTTAAACGAATTAGTCTACGTTACCTATAGGCTATACCAAATAAGCCCATGTCTAACCTATATTGAGTTCGGTCAGCTAAATAATTTTGATGGTTACGTGTTGTTTGGGCGCACTACAATGCAAAGGAATTAAGGCAATTGCGTTGTTTATTGTGTTTTTTTCTATTCGAGATATACTACTATGTGTGTTAATTATTTGGCCTCGCTTTCAAGTGAAGCGCATCTCCGATTGGCGACAATGTAAGGATATTTAGCCTGCTTTGTTTGTCACGACCGTCTATTTTCATTATAATTCAAGTTTGATGATAAAGTGCAGTCTGATGGGTTTGATTTCCCCCCTTCAGCTATTTGCCTTGGCCAATAAGTTGCAGGCAATTTATTATTATTATTTATTTAATTTATTTTTGTTTAAATAGAGATGACATACATATGTTATTGTATAATTTAAGTTTGTGCGCGTGATTGACAGCCTAAGGCTTATGAGGCACATTTTTTATTTATTTTTTTATTTCAACTTAAAAACGTATGAACCTATATGCCTATGCCTACAACATAGGCTATGTGTTTATCTTTATTTTCCTGCCTGTCGTTGACAATGGAGATTGTCTGATATTTTGTCATGGCTGCAGATCAATCAATAAAGGTTCATCTTTGTCGCAAAATTGTTCACTGCTTCACTGTGCACCCCGCCCTCGTCCCTATTTGAGCATTATAACGTTAACAAGTTAATATTCATTGAAATAAATTCAGAATTCTTTTTTTACCTAACGAAAATATAGGCCTAGTCTTTCTAAAACATTTTTTTAACTTCTTAAAAGCATCGTTCTGCTTGCTGCACCTGCGCACACAAAGTGTGAGGAACGCACTCCTGATCTGAGGGCATTGGCAACAATAGTCAACACTTTCTTAATGGAAATGACAATAATACTATAATAATGATAAATAATATTATCACGCATTAATATCTCTTAGCCACTAATGCGTGGCAAGCATTGAATGTCTCTGCTGCATTGGATCAGTCTCCTTTCTTTAACAGGCAAAAGCTTTCTAATCTCACTAATGCCTTGCATCGTCTATATTAGATGTATAACAACGGGCGGGTGCGGGCGGGTGCGGTTTTGATAAAATGTTGGTTCGGGTGCATGCGGATGGATGACGACATTTGTGATGCGGTTGCGGATGAAATAATTGCCTATCCGCGCATCTCTAGTACCTGAACATTAAAATTTTTGTGCAGACAGAATTATTTACACACTGGGTTACGCAGTTACACAATTGCAATATTATTATTATTATTATTATTAATTTGAGTAAAAATGTAAGAAAAAAAGAGCAAAAAAATTGAATTTGTGATGAGAAAAAACTAAAATGTACTAATTAATCATATTTAGTCACCTATAACATGAAGCTGACATAAAATTGTATTTTTTAATATATTTTAGTAAATGGATTTTTGAACTTTTAAAACAAACTTTTATATGATGTTGCCCTTGTTATTTTAATGAAAAAATTGTCATACATGAATATCTGTCAAATACTGTATGAATAAAATGTACGTACTTATTAGCACTTTTTTTTTTTTTTTAATTGTAAAAAAATATCAAAATGGCCCCTGGATACTCTTGACTTTTCAGTATGTTTCAGTTGGGACACCCCTGGGCTAAACGTGGGAGCGTCAACCTGCAGATTGTAGTCCTGGAGGATTTTCACGAGGGAATCTCTGAGGTTGGGGATCTCCATGCCCTCCTTGATGCGATGGATGAGCAGAATGGGATCCACGTGGGTCCCGATGTTGTTGAGAAGGCCGGTGATGAACGCTGGAGAGAAGTACAATAAGTGTGGCTCCCAGGATACATACACTTGAGAAGTTAAGCATCCATACGGGGTTTGTCGATGGAGTAGGTGATGAGATCCTCCCACAGCTCGGCATCGTCCTGCTCTTTGGCGAAATCGATGGCTTTGTCCACGTCCTCCAGCTCCTTCATGATCATCTGCAGGGCTCGCTTGCAGTTGCCCATCCTGCCTGCAGAGGGCAGATATTACATGTTTCAGATGTCAACATTCCATACAATTTGACTTTTTCATTGACACTATAGTCACTTCTCGGCGCTTTGACAAGTTCAGTCCATTTTAAACTCAATATGAGTCCCAAAAAAAGGAAGTTGCTGCGGGGTTTACAATAAAAACTATTCGTGACCAGTACATTGATGCCGCTAATACACAGGTGTCAAATTCAAGGACAGGGGGCCAGATGTGGCCCGCCACTTCATTTTATTTGGCCCTCGAAAGCCTGGAAATAACATGTATCAATAAAGTACTGTAACTTTTCTTACTAAATGCATTATTTCTTTCTATTTTGGGAGAAAAACAATACATGTACTCCATGTAATCGCAAATGATGTTAACTTAAATATTGTCTAATTATGCAAAAATATATTATCAAACATTCAAACCATTTTTAAATAGAAATAAATACTAGTAATAACGATTTCAAAGCAAGTTATCCATCAAATTGTGCAATGTTAAAGTAGCAATAGATTTCATGGTAAATTGTGAAATGTAATGTGGTTTTTACAGTATTTTTCTCTAAATGAAAAAAAAAACGGTACTTTTTTTTAACTGTAATAAACTATAGTGTTGTTTTGGCATTTACAGTAATACACCGAAAAATCTACAGTTGTTAAAAAAACAACAACCTGGAAGCTCAGGTGCCCAAATTTTACTGTAAATTTGCAGTTTTTTTATTTACATTAAAAAAACAAATTTACATTTTACAGTAAAATCCTGGCAACTGAGCTGCCTTTTTTTTTACCATAAAAACAGTACTGTTTTTCCATTTACAGTAATATACACTACATTTTGAGGTGAAATTATTGCAAATTACCATATATTTTTTTTAATTTTAGTTTTTAAAAAAGCTACTAATAAAATGTTTAAAAAATGTGTAATAACAGTATTCACTGTTAGAAGCTGTCCTCTGGGGCCAAACATAACTGCGATGTGGCCCTCAGTGAAAACGACTTGGATACCTGTGCGCTAACAGGTATGGAAGAATCGATGAAGCAGGCTTTGCACCACAGCAAGTTTTAATTGTGATGAGACCAGAATTTTCTCGAAAAATAAGCCGAATCGGACTTATTTCACAGTGGAGGAGAAGAGCTATCTGTCGTTCAGTGGCACCTCTATCAAGCGCGCACACAGGACCCCTTTCTTCTCTCCCTGCGTCTGCCTGCTCCTTTCTCGTCAGCTCCTCCTTTGTCGATGTTAATATTAGTGGATTTTACTTCTTAAATGTTTATTTTTGCAGCAATAGGATTGTCAACGTTAAGGAGTTTTGTGATTTCTGATCATTTGTGAGGGCCCCTAAGGGCTTCTGTGTGTGCACGTGTTGACAGAGCAGCGCATACAGAGGACCGCAGCTTGTTGTTGTTAATAAAGTTATAGTTGATTCAACAGATACTTGTCATGTTTGTTTGATATCCAGTACTAGTATTGTGTTCAAAGTGTACAAACCTTCACTAAAATATGGACTTTTGTCTAGGCTGGAACTCACTATTCATATTTGCATTGTTTCTTCTGGAGAAAATTGCTTCCCTATACAAACTTTTCTATTTCCAAACTCTGTTAAAAAACCAATTAGGTTTGTAAATAGAGGTTCCACTGGACACAATAGCGCTTCTTCGAGGCAAACACAGTTGATGAACGTTAAAGCTACAGACACACAAATCAGCATGTAACCAGTTAGTCTAAAAAAAAAACCAAAAACAGTCTAAATTCCAGCACCAAGTCGAGATGTTCAACATATTACCAATAAACTATGAGACATTTGAGACTAATTGATGGTTGAAAAACAATTACCGTAAACTCCGGACTATAAACCGCTTCTTTTTTTGCAGCCGCTGCGGCTTATAAAAAAGTTTGGCTAATTTATGGATTCACTGATTGTCATAATGCCCCATCCATCCATCCATTTTCTACCGCTTATTCCCTTTTGGGGTCGCTGGAGCCTATCTCAGCTACAATCGGGCGGAAGGCGGGGTACACCCTGGACAAGTCGCCACCTCATCGCAGGGCCAACACAGATAGACAGACAACCTTCACACACATCCACACACTAGGGCCAATTTAGTGTTGCCAATCAACTTATCCCCAGGTGCATGTCTTTGGAAGTGGGAGGAAGCCGGAGTACCCGGAGGGAACCCACGCAGTCACGGGGAGGACATGCAAACTCCACACAGAAAGATCCCGAGCCCGGGATTGAACCCAAGACTACTCAGGACCTTCGTATTGTGAGGCAGATGCACTAACCCCTCTCGCAAATAGTAAAAATAAAAAAGCAAATACACTGAATAGGTGTGTTGTTATTTGTGCTATGCCGCAATGTATCTTTCGGACAAGTTCGTTCACTGCATTTAGTGCTTGAAGTCCTGCTGCGTCTTTTAGCCGTCCATAGCGTTGCTACTCGTATGGATTCTTCATTCATCAATCCAAGCCACATTTGTAGGGTTTACAATATAACTAAAACAATTCATACTCACTAAACCGTCCCACGTGCGATGTCTGCAGGAGTGTTTTCATGCATATTTGTACGTGCTATCGTAATGTGATCAAGTTAGCGTCATTAGCATCAGCTAAAATGCAAGTGTCTGTGTTAGTATTACTAACTTACAATGGCATTCTTTTTGTATTGTTTCAGTTACATAAATCCCCCAAACGTCACCGTGAAATTATTGAGTTATTGAGATGATTGGAGAGTCAGCTTCCGCAGCTAGTGGGTCCATGACGATGACTTCTGTTTTGTTTGATCAGACGTTTTTCTGCCGTTTTACAGACACCGTTTGGAAACAATCAAAGGCCTACTGAAACCCACTACTACCGACCACGCAGTCTGATAGTTTATATATCAATGATGAAATCTTAACATTGCAACACATGCCAATACGGCCGGGTTAGCTTACTAAAGTGCAATTTTAAATTTCGTGCGAAATATCCTGCTGAAAACGTCTCGGTATGATGACGTAAGTGCGTGACGTCACAAATTTTAGAGGACATTTTGGGACAGCATGGTGGCCAGCTATTAAGTCGTCTGTTTTCATCGCAAAATTCCACAGTATTCTGGACATCTGTGTTGGTGAATCTTTTGCAATTTGTTCAATGAACAATGGAGACAGCAAAGAAGAAAGCTGTAGGTGGGAAGCGGTGTATTGCGGCCGACTGCAGCAACACAAACACAGCCGGTGTTTCATTGTTTACATTCCCGGAAGATGACAGTCAAGCTTTACCATTAGCCTGTGGAGAACTGGGACAACAGAGACGCTTACCAGGAGGACTTTGAGTTGGATGCGCAGACACGGTACCGTGAGTACGCATGCAGCTGCGGCTTCCAAACATTTGATCGCTTGCCTGTACGTGCGTGCCGCTATGTGCATGTCACGTACGTAACTTTGGGGACTCTTGGGAAATATATGTGCTCTTATGAACTTTGGGGAGGTGAACGGTACTTTGGGCTGTGGGATTGAGTGTGTTGTGCAGGTGTTTGAGTTGTATTGGCGGGTTATGCCAGCAATCGGAGTGTTGCTGGTTACTGGGGTTCAATCCCCACCTTCTACCATCCTAGTCACGTCCGTTGTGTCCTTGGGCAAGACACTTCACCCCTTGCTCCTGATGGCTGCTGGTTAGCGCCTTGCATGGCAGCTCCTGCCATCAGTGTGTGAATGTGTGTGTTAATGGGTGAATGTGGTAATACTGTCAAAGCGCTTTGAGTACCTTGAAGGTAGAAAAGCGCTATACAAGTATAACCCATTTATCATTTATTTATATGGACAGGAGGGGGGAGGTGTTTGTTTTGCGGGATACATTTGTGGCATAATAATATAAGCCTGGTTGTGTTGTGGCTAATAGAGTATATATATGTCTTGTGTTTATTTACTGTTTTAGTCATTCCCAGCTGAATATCAGGTCCCACCCGCCTCTCACAGCATCTTCCCTATCTGAATCGCTCCCACTGCCCTCTAGTCCTTCACTCTCACTTTCCTCATCCACAAATCTTTCATCCTCGCTCAAATTAATGGGGAAATCGTCACTTTCTCGGTCCGAATCGCTCTCGCTGCTGGTGGCCATGATTGTAAACAATGTGCAGATGTGAGGAGCTCCACAACCTGTGACGTCACGCGCATATCGTCTGCTACTTCCGGTACAGGCAAGGCTTCTTTATCAGCGACCAAAAGTTGTGAACTTTATCGTCGATGTTCTCTACTAAATCCTTTCAGCAAAAATATGGCAATATCGCGAAATGATCAAGTATGACACATAGAATGGACCTGTTATCCCCGTTTAAATAAGAAAATCGCATTTCAGTAGGCCTTTAAGGTATGTAAATAAACATTTACTAAATCTTTCTGTGTAAATAACTCATTTCACAAAGTATACATATGCGGCTTTTATATATAAATCTTTTTTTTCTTCTTCAAAAATGTAGTGGGTGTGGCTTATAGTGCCCTCTATAGTCCGGAAAATACGGTAGTTAGTTAAAGGGGAACATTATCACCAGACCTATGTAAGCGTCAATATATACCTTGATGTTGCAGAAAAAAGACCATATATTTTTTTAACCGATTTCCGAACTCTAAATGGGTGAATTTTGGCGAATTAAATATTCGCTCTCGGAGTGATGACGTCACAACGTAACGTCGCATCGGGAAGCAATCCGGCATTTTCTCAAACACCGAGTCAAAACAGCTCTGTTATTTTCCGTTTTTTTCGACTGTTTTCCGTACCTTGGAGACATCATGCCTCGTCGGTGTGTTGTCGGAGGGTGTAACAACACGAACAGGGACGGATTCAAGTTGCACCAGTGGCCCAAAGATGCGAAAGTGGCAAGAAATTGGACGTTTGTTCCGCACACTTTACCGACGAAAGCTATGCTACGACAGAGATGGCAAGAATGTGTGGATATCCTGCGACACTCAAAGCAGATGCATTTCCAACGATAAAGTCAAAGAAATCTGCCGCCAGACCCCCATTGAATCTGCCGGAGTGTGTGAGCAATTCAGGGACAAAGGACCCCGGTAGCACGGCAAGCAATGGCGGCAGTTTGTTCCCGCAGACGAGCGAGCTAAACCCCCCTGGATGTCTTGGCTCACACCGTCCCAAAATGATCAAGAGAAGAATATCGACCCTAGCTTCCCTGGCCTGCTGACATGAGGGTATGTCTGCAGAATATATTAATTGATGAAAATTGGGCTGTCTGCACTCTCAAAGTGCATGTTGTTGCCAAATGTATTTCATATGCTGTAAACCTAGTTCATAGTTGTTAGTTTCCTTTAATGCCAAACAAACACATACCAATCGTTGGTTAGAAGGCGATCGCCGAATTCGTCCTCGCTTTCTCCCGTGTTGCTGGCTGTCGTGTCGTTTTCGTCGGTTTCGCTTGCATACGGTTCAAACCGATATGGCTCAATAGCTTCAGTTTCTTCTTCAATTTCGTTTTCGCTACCTGCCTCCACACTACAACTATCCGTTTCAATACATTCGTAATCTGTTGAATCGCTTAAGCCGCTGAAATCCGAGTCTGAATCCGAGCTAATGTCGCTATAGCTTGCTGTTCTTTCCGCCATGTTTGTTTGTGTTGGCTTCACTATGTGACGTCACAGGAAAATGGACTGGTGGTTAAAATCAGGCACTTTGAAGCTTTTTTTAGGGATATTGGTGATGGGTAAAATTTTGAAAAAAACTTCGAAAAATATAATAAGCCACTGGGAACTGATTTTTAATGGTTTTAACAATTCTGAAATTGTGATAATGTTCCCCTTTAACTAATTATAATAATCAATTCCTTATTATTAATATGGGACCTTCAATACTTACTGAGCAAGAAGACGGTCTCTTCCACAAAGTGTCGCTGCTGACAAATCTCAAGAGCCTGACAAACACATAGATTGATGATGTTTGGACATTGCTTCATGGAGGAGATGTGCAACCACCTGATGAACACCACTAACACTACCTTCTCCAGGGGGCAGTGGGTGCTGTCTCGTAGGAAGGGCAGTAGATTGGGGCGGTCGTACTCGGCGTAGAGGCCGATCTGTTTCCCGTGATACTTCTGGCCTTTGTGGTGGTCCCGCTTGAACAGTTTATGGAGGTACTGCAAGAAGGGTAATGTTATCGGTAGAAAATGAATACAAACGTCAAATAACTCACCACGTGGAGAAGCTCGGGCCGGCCTGCAAGCTCTTCAACTACCTTGTCTACCTGATGGTCGCAGAAGACAGAAACTATAAGTGTGCGGGAGAGTTCTATTTCATAGAAGAAGAACTCACAGATATCTTGTCTTCATTGTCAAGCAGCATGTCTACAGCTTTCTACGGACACACAAGCGGGGGAAGGGGGGTCAAACCTAGCCAACAGCAGTCGCCACCGCCAGGACGAGAACCTGCACCTCTTTGTCAAAGTCCATGAGGAGGACGATCTTGTCCTCGATGGAGGAGAAGAGGTTGTGTTTGTGGATGAGCTGGTACACGTCTTTGTGCCGCAGCCGCAGGTAGATCTCCAGCGCCCTGTCGTAGCGCTGGGCATAGGTGTACCTAGAAATAGTATAATGTAGCTGATGTAGTTGTAAAAAATAAAAGGCTGATGAGGATTAACAAAAGGCCAATACCGATATACGTCAAAATGCCAAATATCAGCAGCGATAATCAATCGAGCTACAAAACACAAAACCAGTGAAGTTGGCACGTTGTGTAAATGGTAAATAAAAACAGAATACAATGATTTGCAAATCCTTTTCACCCTATATTTTCACTTCATTTTATTTGGCCCTCGAAAGCCTGGAAATAACATGTATCAATAAAGTACTGTAACTTTTCTTACTAAATGCATTATTTCTTTCTATTTTGGGAGAAAAACAATATATGTACTCCATGTAATCGCAAATGATGTTAACTTAAATATTGTCTAATTATGCAAAAATATATTATCAAACATTCAAACCATTTTTTAAATAGAAATAAATACTAGTAATAACGATTTCAAAGCAAGTTATCCATCAAATTGTGCAATGTAAAAGTAGCAATAGATTTCATGGTAAATTGTGAAATGTAATGTGGTTTTTACAGCATTTTTCTCTAAATGAAAAAAAACTGTACTTTTTTTTAACTGTAATAAACTATGGTGTTGTTTTGACATTTACAGTAATATACCGAAAAATATACAGTTGTTCAAAAACAAACAAACTGGAAGCTCAGGTGCCAAAATTTTACTGTAAAATTGCAGTTTTTTTATTTACAGTAAAAAAATTTTTTACATTTTACAGTAAAATCCTGGCAACTGAGCTGCCTTTTTTTTTTTACCATAAAAACAGCAGTACTGTTTTTCCATTTACAGTAATATACACTACATTTTGAGGTGAAATTATTGTGTGTATATTCAATTGAATAGACTGCAAAGACAAGATATTTAATGTTCAAACTGGAAAACTTTGTTATTTTTTGCAAATATTGGCTCATTTGGAATTTGATGCCTGCAACATGTTTCAAAAAAGCTGGCAGAAGTGGCAAAAAAGACTGAGAAAGTTGAGGAATGCTCATCAAACACTTATTTGGAACATCCCACAGGTGAACAGGCTAATACGGAACAGGTGGGTGCCATGATTGGGTATAAAAGCAGCTTCCATGAAATGCTCAGTCATTCACAAACAAGGATGGGGCGAGGGTCACCACTTTGTCAACAAATGCGTGGTTTTGGAGCAACATATGTTGCCATCAAAGCAACGTTATCATTGACGCCCCTGCTCATTTCAGCAAAACAATGCGAAGCCACGTGTCACAACAGCGTGGCTTCATAGTAAAAGAGTGCGGGTACTAGACTGGCCTGCCTGTAGTCCAGACCTGTCTCCCATTGAAAATGTCTGTTGCATTATGAAGCCTAAAATACCACAACGGAGACCCCGGACTGTTGAATAACTTAAGCTGTACATCAAGCAAGAATGGGAAAGAATTCCATCTGAAAAGCTTCAAAAATGTGTCTCCTCAGTTCCCTAACGTTTACTGAGTGTTGTTAAAAGGAAAGGCCATGTAACACAGTGGTAAAAATGCCCCTGTGACAACTTTTTTGCAATGTGTTGCTGCGTTAATGACTATCTGCAAAAAAATTAAGTTCAGTTCGAACATTAAAATATCTTGTCTTTGCAGTCTATTCAATTGAATATAAGTTAAAAAGGATTTGCAAATCATTGTACTCTGTTTTTATGTACCATTTACACAACGTGCCAACTTCACCGGTTTTGGGTTTTGTATAATCGCAACACTCACTATTGCTATTTTTAGTTCACGTTTTGCCCCCAACGATATCTACCACATGCAGTGCGTCAAAGAAAAGGAAAGTGACATGGTAAAACATTCCGAAAGTGAAGAAATGCTCCTTGGCCGCATGGTCGCTCTATTCGCTCAAATGCGGCGACCATCATGAAGGATGTTATTGAAAATGCGACACAACCTGCTTCAATTTCTGATTGAATTTCCAATGTCTGATTGGCTCCTTGAATGCAACATTTCAGCGCTCACAGTTCAGCCAGAGTGGTGAGCAGGGTGCTGTTGGAGGGCTCCTTCTTCAGGTGGTCCATGACCGCTTGAACGATGGCCATGTTGTTGTAAAGCTCTCCCGGCCATTCCCGGACCAGCGTGGCAAAACCCTTTGACGGGAGTAGAAAAGGACACTTTTCAGATTCACCCTAAATGCTGAGTGTGCACAAGACGCACCTCGTAGTCCGTTTTGAGGAAGTCGTGCAGGATCATCTCATAGATGGCCGGTCGGAGGCGCAGGTCCCCTCGGGGTAGATACTGACTGATGGCCTGCAGAGGAGGTTTCCTTCAAGTCTTCAAACAACCAAACTGTTTCATCCTGACCCACCTTCAGTTGTCCGATGGTCTTGAATCTGTACACCTCATTTTCCCACAATTCCATGTTTTTGCCAAGGATCTTCTGACACTTCCTGCAGGACGACCCACACACACTGAACGTCTCACACTGCGGTGACTAAACGTGCAGTCAACGCAACCTTGCAGCGGCGTCGTAGTCGCCCTTCTCCACCAGGTGGTTGATGTAGGCCATCCCGATCTTCTGGACGTCATGTCGCTTGATGTTTTTGAAGCTGATCTCCGCCGCCATCAGCGCTTCCTGACAAAGCCAGAAAGAGGAGACAGGAAATAAATGTGATAACTACTCCATCCTTTCACACAAACCTCATATTTCTTCTTCTCCAGCAGCCAGTCAATATGGTCGTCCTGGTCGCGCTCCTTGGCCACCACGATGTCTTTGGGACTGATGATGTAGAAGAGTGACTCTCCATCCGAATGTTCTACAATACAATCCAACGCTTTCGTTACTTGCCGCCATCTTACCAGTATGCTAGCTGTTCCCCTGTTGGCATGATAATGTTTTACGTTAACATAGACTGACCATACGTCCTGTATTGCGGGGCTGTCCGGGCGGAGTTTCTTAAATGCCTCAAATGTCCGGCATTTTGAGTTAGGGTTGCGTGTATTTTCAATGTACGTTCAGGGTTAAGAAGGGGTTAAAAACAAAACAAATTGTGAAGGTGTGCGCACGTAGCAACATTGGTGAGGGAGGGGCAGAGACAGAGAGAGCGAGAGAGTTATGATAAACGCGCATACGTCGCCAGGCTCTGCTTTTTATCCATTAGATTTATCAGATTTAATTTTTTATTATCTATAGCAGGGGTGTCAAAAGTGTGCCCCTGAGGCCATTTGCGGCCCACAGCTAATGTTTTAAAGGCCCACGGCACCATACTTGCCAACCTTGAGACCTCCGATTTCGGGAGGTGGGGGTTGGGGGGGTGGTCGGGGGTGGGGCGGGCCGTGGTTGGGGGCGTGGTTAAGAGGGGAGGAGTATATTGACAGCTAGAATTCACCAAGTCAAGTATTTCATACATATTATATATATATATATATATATATATATATATATATATACATACATGTATAGATATCTATATATCTATATATATATATATATAGATATATAGATATCTACATCCTGAAAATATGCAAACAAATCTGTGTTTAGATAATTGATACTTCAAACTTGCATAAATAAATATTAAGGAATATAACATAACTTGGCTTCTGAGAGTTTCAAAATGTAATGAATAAAATGCTAAAGTTGTTGATAAACAAGCAATTATTTTAATAATTAAATATGGTCATTTTAAATGAATTATTATGATAATTTAAAATCAATTATTTCAAATATGTTTATTTTAATGTATAATTCTATGGCTGGTTGTAATAAGGAGTCACGAAAAAATACAAATAAAAATACAACTAATTTTGATGTTTTTAGCAAAATATAGTAATAATGTATTTAGTTTTTTGTTTTTTTTAATTAATAAATATATTTATTTGTAGGTAAAATAAACATAATAATACAATTTATCTCGAGTCTGGATGATTTAGTTCTTGTCACCCTGTTGTCCTCCCATCATGAAAAAAGGCTGTCCTCACTCAGGTCCGCATGGAGCTGGAGGGGGCGTGGCTTCCAGCTCCGGCTGAAATTCGGCTGAAAAATGAGATTTTCGGGAGAATATTTGTCCCGGGAGTTTTTCGGGAGAGGCGCTGAATTTCGGGAGTCTCCCGGAAAATTGGCAAGTATGCACGGCACATTCTAAAAATACTACTGAAATAAACAAAAACATAACAAAAGTGAAATAAAAAAGCTTAAAGGTGAAATGTAATTTAGAAAAAGTTGCAATATTGACTAATAAAACAAAGCTGTTTTTTTTTCTTTCAAACTGTCATTGCTCAAAACATAAAATTGAATCAAAATCAATGTTATTATGAATTATTTACCTGTTAAAGGTTCCGATTACTTCACATCAAATATTCCACTTTGAAAACATTTTTTTGGTGGAAGATTGGTGGGCGGGGTTGGGGGGGCGGGGTTTGGTGGTAGCGGGGGGGGGGGTGTATATTGTAGCGTCCCGGAAGAGTTAGTGCTGCAAGGGGTTCTGGGTATTTGTTCTGTTGTGTTTATGTTGTGTTACGGTGCGGATGTTCTCCCGAAATGTGTTTGTCATTCTTGTTTGGTGTGGGTTCACAGTGTGGCGCATATTTGTAACAGTGTTAAAGTTGTTTCTACAGCCACCCTCAGTGTGACCTGTATGGCTGTTGACCAAGTATGAGTTGCATTCACTTGTGTGTGTGTAAAAGCCACATATATAAGGTGACTGGGCCGGCACGCTGTTTGCATAGAGGAAAAGCGGACGTGACGACGGGTTGTAGAGGACCTAAAGGCAGTGCCTTCAAGGCACGCTCCCAATAATGTTGTCCGGGTGGAAATCAGGAGAATGGTCGCCTCGGGAGATTTTCGGGGGGGGCAATGAAATGCGGGAGTCTCGGGAGGTTGAAACCGATACCGATAATTTCCAATATTACATTTTAAAGCATTCTAGGACATCTCTAGTTATTACATGTGATCGGTATTGTCATCGGCCTATATCGGAATTGTCAGCATAAAACCCTGATGGGAACACCCCTAGATGTGACACAAAAGAAGCTTTCAATTAGCGCCCCTAAAGAGTGTTTTCCCTGGCCCTCACCGAGGCGGTAGTCCCGACACTCGTTCTCCTGGTAGTTGCGTACGGTCAGTGCATCGGAGGAGATCTCCTCACAGCTCTCAGGGAGAGGCTGGATGATGTCCAGACGAGGCCGTGCCAGGAACTCCTCGTCCTGCTCCGGGGCACAAAAAAAAAGTTCATTCTGAGATTTCCCAGACGGAAGAACAGGTCCAGGTGGGGACAGCTACCATGTGCTCGGGGTTCTCCTTCACAAAGAACAAGGTGACCAGCTGATCTGCCAGCGGCGCCAGCCCGCTGATGAAGAACTCCGCCTCGAATGCAGACACTGAAAGGCCAAAGTGTAAACTGTCTTCATGTGATTCAGTTCTTGAGTCGTCTAAAGCTCTGTCCTCACCTATTTCCACGTAACGACTCGGCAGATCTCTCATTTCCGTGGGATTGCGCTCCTTTACCACACAAATCTGTCGATGAAGAAGCAGAATTACACAAGATATTTCATTGAAACATACAAACTAGGCCTTTTCGTCCTTTCAATGACTTTGTTTCCATGCACTAATGCTACCTTGCTGGGAACAAGGTCACAGTGTTCCGGTCACGATGTCGGAAATCTAGATGGCCACATCCACAAAAGCTCATTTTGCGCTTGCCTTGTCTGAATATAAACAACTTATGGGAAAATGCGCACTCTTTTTGCAACCTTCAAACACGGTGGATGAAGAGGAAAAAGACGCTATTGCTAGCAAAGTTCAACGTATTTATTTACCACTTGAAATAAATGTAGTTTACACTATGTATGAACAATACTTGGTGTATGGCAGATTTACGGCCACAAAAACTAACCAGAAGTGCTAATATTGGATAATAGAGAAGCGGATATCATTGTTTACATGCAGAGCAGCCATCTTTGAAACAAACTCGGGGGTGGTGAGAATGCTCCCACTTTCCAAGTCCGGAATCCGACTTCAAGGGGCGTTCCAGTTGAAAATTCCAAAATTCCTACTTCCCAGTACAAATGGAACGCACCATAAATGAGTCTGATCCCCCAAATAGTTCATCCTACAGCCCATGGAAAGACCAGAGTCTGATCATGTTTGGCTTTTGACAAACCGGGCAGACACACCTAGATTATGCGTTTGGAAACCAAATCTCTCAAGTTTCCAATTCAGAACACTGATTTTGAATAAATAACTAAATAACAGAGGTTTTATCTTGAAATATTAACTATAAGTTACTGTAACTTTCTTCATACAGTTCTGATGGTGGTGTCATGATTTAGCTCTTTAAATTATTTAGGATAGGATAGACTTTTAAACAACATTAAACTCATGAATGTATTGATTAATATATTGATAGATAGCCTGGCCCCCGGTTAATTTTTTTAACCCAATGTGGCCCCCCGAGTCAAAACATTTGGACACCCCCGACTTACATCTTATGAAAACCTTAAATTGAAAATCTCCTAAATGTTAAAATGTTTTTTTTAAACTGTAAGCCATGATCATCTGTACACCTGGACTAATATATTGTGAATTCCGGACTATGAACCGCTACTTTTTTCCTATGCTTTGAACCCTGCGGCTTATAAAACTGTGCGGTTAATTTATGGATATTTCTTCGCTGACGGCCATAATGCAAACAGTTTTCATAAAGCACACGCAGAGACACTGAATAGATGTGGAACTGTTTGTGCTATGGTTTTGATTTTTATTAAAGATCCCCATTAGCTGGTTGCCACAACAACCCACTAGTCTTCCTGGGGTCCACAAACTCAATACAATTACAAGTAAAAGCATATAATTATAACTACACAATACAGAAACAAATACAAATCATCAACAAGCAAACAATTTACAGTCTCAGAATATTAATTACCATAGACATATAACTACACAATACAAAACCAAACAAAAATCATCAACAAGCAAACTAATTTACAGACTCAGATAAAATATTAGTTTCCTTTTAAAAACCTGTTTACTTTCAATGCCGGTGAGAATTTGTTGTGATTATATGTAACATGTTTAGGTGTGCTATGGCAAATTAGGTTTTTTCCCTTGGACTCAGTCTGGACCCCCTCCCGAGGGTCCAGCCTTTGACTGATATTTTTTACTCTTCCCCCTTTCCCAATATCACCTTTTTCCCACCTTTTTTAAGGAGCGCCGTAAGTGGCTGATCCGTTGGCGGTCCCGTCTTGTCTTCCTGTAACGTATGTCTGCTCTTAGTGGGACTGTGCCGAAAATGTAATTTCAGTTCTTATGTGTCTTGTACATGTTAAAGAATAGACAATAATAAAGCATCCTGAATCCTGAATCCTGAATCCTGAATTCGAGGCAGGTTATTCCAGAGCGATACAGATCTATAAATAAAAGATTTCCGCAATGCATTCTTCCTCGGACGAGGGAGTACAAAATGGTGCCATCTTTCTGTTCAGAGCTTTAAACCGGACGTACAAGTGCCGATCCGTCTTCTATTCGTCTATAGCGCCTCGTATTTCCGGCGTAAGAGCGGAGCTTTACGGACCCATTGTGAAGTGAAAGGTGTTACCCCCGACAATCCATCGGTCCTGGAGGGAACGTCTCCCCTGCTCTCCTCGACCGCGGTCTGGGAGCCGACAAGCAGGAAAGGTGCAAAACAGTACATGCAACCATAATAATAATAATAATAGATTTTATTTGTAAAAAGCACTTTACATTGAGTAAACAACCTCAAAGTGCTACAATGTATTAAACATTTTTTAAATAAAAAGATAATAAAAATAAAAACTAGAACAGCCTAATAGCTAGAACTAGTATGCATATATCTAAAAAAAAAAGGCTTTTTTAAAAATAAGGGTTTTATGCCTTTTTTAAAAGCATCCACAGTCTGTGGTGCCCTCAGGTGGTCAGGGAGAGCGTTCCACAGACTGGGAGCGGCGGAGCAGAAAGCTCGGTCTCCCATTGTTCGTAGCTTTGTCCTCGGAGGTTGGAGAAGGTTAGCCTGTCCGGAGCGGAGGTGTCGTGTGGAGGATTTGGGGGTGAGTAGAGGGGGGCATTTCCTTGGAGGCACTGGTGGGTTAGTAGGGTGGCGCCCTGTTTAAAGCGTCACTTTTATCGTTAGGTTTGAAGCCCAAATACCTCCATATTGCACTTCACGCACGCTCTTTAATAACCAGTAGAATTTTAGTTTTTTGCCATTCTTCCTCTCCAAGATGTTATTACTTGTATGCACTCTGAGTGTGAGTTTTGACACACTCAACATCATGCGCCTCGGCTCTGTAGTCACCGCCACACAGCAGCACTTAGATGAAAGAATGGTACCGGTACTTTTCAAAGGCAGTATAAGGCCGATTAATACCGCGATACTTTATAAGTACCGGTATAGCGTACAACCCTCGTCTGCACATAACAACATATGACTTATATTTAAAAAAGACATGATGAATGCAACCGATCCATCTTCCCAACATACTTGGAGGAGGTCAGCATGTACTTAACTCCCACCCACCGTGGGAGGATGAGGGTTTGATGTAGAACGATTTGACTGCGAAACTGATAGTCGAAAAATTTAACCTTTGACTATTGGAAGACAGCCCTAATACAAACAAACCTTAATGGAGGTGCCCCAGCCCACGATGAGGGTGGTGTTGTCCTTCCAGCACAGGCTGCAGGGGTACATGTCAGGTCTCAGACTGACGTTGTCTCGCAGCACGTTCGTAATCCTCTGTTTTGTGCTGATGTCGTAGATTTTGACGCCCTGAGACACGCAAAACATGAGATCCCAGGACAAGACGTTGGATGGCAGTGGGGACACTTACCACATTGTTGGCCCACGCTATGAGGTTGGCTCTCCACTGGACATTGGTGATGGAGCCCTCGCCTTCGTGCAGCAACGAGGTCTTCCAGCGATTCATCCAGTTCTTTTCGTACAGGAGAAGCTTCAAGAAACACAGCGACAATGAGCAGGAGTGCAGTAGCGCCAAAGCCACCAACAGATGGCAGAATAGGAACAGTGGATTCTGAAGGGACGCTGCATAGTGATAAAATTGTCTTCCTGATTTTTTAAGTTTTGAATGTAGATACTGGTTTTATTGCACCAGAGAATGTTGACCAGGGGTGGCCAAACTTTTTCCACTGAGGGCCGCACACTGAAAAATGAAAACATGCGGAAGACATTTTAATATTTTTCATTTTTAAAACCAATATTAAATGATTATATATATATATATATATATATATATATATATATATATATATATATATATATATATATATATATATATACATATATACATATATATATATATATATATATATATATATATATATATATATATATATAATATTTTTATTTTTTTTCACTACAAGGGCTTCCATCAAGTCTGGTCCTGTGTCAGTCATAAAAATGTTAAAAAAAAAAGGTAATTTATTATATGTTTTAAATTATTATTAATCAAGGCTTAAATCTCTACATCAAGTTCAGATCTAGCTGTCAAAAAAATGTTTTCTTTTAAACATTTCAGAGTGGAATATTTAATGTGAAGTAATTGGAGTTTTAAATAGGTCAATAATTCAAAACATTGACTTGAATTCATTATTATTTTTTGAGCAATGACAGTTTTTTTTTTTTAAAGTTCCACTAAAATTCTTAGGGATCCTAAAGTGCCTTACTCATAAAAGTGTTAAAGATAAGTACATCTTTAGATCAACTTCAGATATATTCATAGATTATAAGTTGTTATTTTTTAATGTTTATTTTGATTGTTGGTTTAATGCCCTTTTTGTCAAGGAAAACTTAGATTTTTTATATGGCAAACACACAAAACATGCAATATTTCCCCCAAATATATTTCTAAGTGGATTTTTTTGTTTGAAGTATTTGGAGCCTTGAATAGATCATTAATTCAAAACAAAAATTATTTTGACTCATTATTATTTTTTGAGCAATTACAGTTTTAAAGAAAAACAGCCTACAGGGCAGCTTTGTGGTATCAGAGTCAACATTTTCTTGTTACATTTGACCCTTATGCTCTTTTAAATAGTATTTTTAGAATGTGCCTTTAAAAATTCAGCCGCGGCCCTGCAAATGGCGCCCAGTTGACACTTTGGACACCCCTGATGTAGACTTTAGACTCACAAGTGCGAGAGATGAAATAACCTAAAAATAATACAGTATAGTGTAATTTTCACACAGAAAAGATGATGACACAGCATTTATCGTATTCCCAGAGGATAACGCGAGGATAAAGTCAAATATGGCGGCAAAAAAGAGACAAATTCCCTGTTATGTTGAGTGTTTTATTACATAAACAAAACCTGCATAATATCAGCAGGAAGGGCGAGCCAGGGGCAGTATGAGCTTCAGCAGCAGCGCTATGTTAATAAACGCTTTAGCCCGACAAAGAGATGATACCACAAAAGAACCGCCGAGGCAAAAATTGAATTTTCTTTTGACAGGACGCGGCTCCCGTCGAGGCGTATCGATTCCCGTGGCAGGCACCTCGCGGAGGCCTTCACAACGCCGCGAGTGAGAGAAATCGGCGGCAATTCAGAGAAAATGGCAACGCGGCGTCCAACAATGGGCAAAACAAGTCGCTACGCCTCGGCCCCGGTCGTATAAATGTCAGTAGACTTGATCTAAAAATACTTGCTCGATGGCGCCGCGTCAGTTTATGGTTAGTGCTGCGGGCATTTAGTGAAAGCAACACTAAGCACAACAACTGGACACAACAATAGGTACAGTATAGCTGTATAATTCTGTAAGAATGCTATTTTCATCTCAGAATTCAACACTGTTTTACAATTCTTTCATAATATTTGGATTTTACTTAGCCACACAAGATGACTTAATCGAAATAATTCATAACATATTTAATGACATGGAAATTAATATGTCTCTAAAATTGTTTGGAAATGTTTTATCCCAAATATTACGATATAGCAGTTCTTCTCAAATAGTGGGGCCATTAATCCTGACTTCCTCAATTTATTAACATTTATTTATAATTATTTTAATTTGTAATAGTATTTATTTTATTTATATGATTTAAAAAATAAGCTAATTGTTTCATTCATTTTTGTTTTGAAGGTTAAAGTGTTTTATGAGTTAATGTTGCTAATCAATTTGAATGTACCATTTTTTTTTACTTTATTCAATTTCATTTTTCAGTATATATCCGTTCAAGTGGGTCAAAAAATGTGTATAGTTTAAATTAGGACTCCTTTTTTTTTCAGGCAAATTGCTGCACATTTAATTCAAGGTTATTCTTTGTTTTCCTTGTATTTCTTACTTTTTATTTTTGTTTTATTTCATGTTAATACGGATACATTGTTATGCAGAGGTGTACTTACAACAATACTACTACTACTACTTATAGTCACGGCTGAGAGTGGGGACGGGACATGTTTTCATCTTCCTGGGGGTGAGGCGCAACAAAAATATAATTGACAAGCATTGGAATACAACCATATATATATAATATCAGAGACTTGCTGCTAAGCATGTTAATTAATATATTGTCAAATTAATGTGTTGGATCTTACAGACCTGTTTCCAGGTACAGGTAACATAAAATTATAGCTTATAAAAAGGTACCGGTACATGTAATACTGTGATATAGGAGAAGTACATATTCAGGGTTTCTGCAGGTATCAGCAGATCTAATTTAATGCTTTTTTTAATGCATTTTAATGCAACTTAAAACAATTTAATGCCCATATAGTCAAAAGCATACAATTGTCTGTATAGACAACATCGTAAGCATTTGACAATAATAATGTTGAATAGTTGAAAAGTGTACATTAACTGTGATTGTATTAATCACACATGTTATAAGATAAAGCAATGAAACATTTTAAATGCAATGAGCACATTTGTCATTACTGTAGTATTTTTTAACTAGTGTACTTGGAAGGTCTATAGTCTAATTATCTTAAATAGATAACATAGAAATAAAATGGACTCTAAAGATTTGTTGGCAAAAACTGCACTTCAGTAAACTTTGCCCCAATTGGGAAGAACTTGGTCAGGTGGTTTGTTTTGTTGTCTTTTTTGTTGCCATTTGCAATTGTATGACATTTTTAATACCTCCGCACATCATATTTAATGCTTTTTATTGCCATTTAAGGCCTTCATTTACACAAAATCCATTTAATTACTTTTAATTATTTTTAATGACACGCGGAAACCTTAATAGTCCCTACTGCAGTTTGTTTACTAGAGGCAACATGTCCAGAAAATGGTAAAAAGAAAGAAAGAAAACCTTCACACTATGTACAATTGTTATAATGATCCGTTCTCTGGGCCGCAATGTCTTTTTTTTTTTTTTTTCACCCTTCACTTGAACGCTGTTGAGCGGACAGCACTTTGTGAAAATGGGCAGCTCTCCCAAGAGCACTCCGGCAAGAAGCTTTCACGGCAGACAAAGGCCCCGCGCTTCGTTTTTAGCCACGCTCCAGTGAGGGAGTGAGCTTGCTCGCCTGCGATCGGGACGAATAATGGCGTCGACGGAGGAAAATGCCTAAAAAGTGCCAAACGGTGAAATAACACAGTAGGAAAAAATAAAAAATAAAGCTATTCCAACCTACCTTGTTGCCGCCGGTGACAAACTGCTTGTTGCTAGATCGGGAGAAGTGGGGGTGTAATGCCACCACCTGCAGGACAGATTATACTATTAACATTTGACTGGACCGCTGCAAAAGTGGAATATGATTCATGTTTTGCCACATAGGCAAATGTGAACTATTGAGACAGGAGAAAAGGGAAGAAATGATGGAGTTAGACTTTGGAGTGTGTCGGTTGGAGGGACGTAACGATATAACAATTTCATATCACGGTTATTGTCCCCAAAATGATCACTGTTATCATTGTTGAATGTGCTCAAAAAGTACACATTTGAATCAAGTTTCATTCAATAAAACAACTATAATAAATTGACACACAATATAAATTAAATATTGTTCTGGATTCTTAAGAGCCATATTAATGCCGTATTTTCCGGACTATAAGGCGCACTTAAAATCTTTTTCCCCCCTCAAAACTCGACAGTGCGCCTTATAACTCGGTGCGCTTAATGTACGGAAAAATTCTGGTTTTGTTTACCGACCCCAAAGCTATTTTATTTGGTACATGGTGAAATGATAAGTGTGACCAGTACATGGCAGTCAAACATAAGAGATACGTGTAGACTGCAATATGAGGGCAGTCACGCATAAGAGATACGTGTAGACTGCAATATGACTCAAGAAAACAACACCAACATTTTATATGTTCCATTGAAAATATAGAACATTACACAAGGCGCTCAAAAATCCATCAAAATGTTTTAGTACGACTTTGGTAAGCTATGAAGCCGCACCGCTTGATGGATTGTACTGTGCTTCAACATAGGAGTATTATTATGGTGTGTGTATAAGGTAAGACATATTATATGGCGTTTTGTTTTGCAATATTATGCAAAAGAAACTTTTCTTACCTTCTGGTACCTGCTGATCTGTATTTGGGATCTGCATAAGTCCTGAAAAATTGCGCACGTCCGCCTTTGTAGTCCGTGCTGACGCCGTAGTCGATAAGCTTCTTCTTTTTCTCTACCTTCTTGTTATGGGACATTCATCCTCAGCTGTTGCCATTTCTAACATAAAGTAGTGTAATGTTCTTACTTATATCTGTCAGTAAACTCGCCATGAAAGCGCTAAAACAGACCGGCGTAATGAGTTTACATTATTCACCCAAGGAACTTTAGTTATTAGAGAGTTCCGGTCGGACATTTTTTTACGGGACACATTTCCGGCCTTGTTATTGCACTAGTGAGCCATGGATGAGGAGATGCTGCTCCGTTATTGATTGAAGTAAAGTGTGAATGTCATGTGGGCTTTGTACCGAGGATGTCGTTGTGGCTTGTGCAGCCCTTTGAGACACTTGTGATTTAGGGCTATATAAATAAAGATTGATTGATTGATTGAAAACAGTTAGCTCCATCTTTTGACACTTCTTCCACTCCCGTCTTTGCACGCTACACCGCTACAACAGAGACGACGGGAAGAACACGCTGTCGAAGGTGAGCCACGTAAATAAGACCGCTCACAAAACGGCGCATCGCGAAGCGACTGTCAGAAAGCGGCTTGAAGATGATCTGTAAAACATAATCTATGCAACATTTTGACCAAACAACCATCATTACATGTTATGTAGACCACAAGGAAGAGCTTTAAATTAAGAAAACAATCATAATATGACCCCTTTAATGCGCCTTATAATCCGGTGCGCCTTTTGTATGAAAATAGACCTGACTAGACCCGCTCATCGGTAGTGCGCCTTATAATCCGGTGCGCCGTATGGTCCAGAAAATACGGTACATTTATTTGTTGTCTTCATATGTTTCAACTGTATTTCATCCTTTTTTCCTACTCATGGTTGGTACTATTTTACAGTTTTTTGTTTTGTTTTTTTACTTTCCAGAGCTCCTCAGAGGGAGCCATCTGTGTCAGGGGTTATCGGCCGTGTTGTGGGGGCGCTTTGTGTCAGCGTCCTGGTGGCCGTGGTCTGATGACCTCCTGGTGTAGATGGCTCCTGTGATAGTGTTTACTCACATGGCTCCTCTGTACTCAGCCATGCGTTCATTTGTTCATGTGTGTGCATGCTTGTGTGTGTGATGATGGGGATGTGGGTCATCGGGGTAACGTTTTTAAGTCTGTAAAGCACTTGGTGTTGCATTACTTTTATTATGCTTTATAAATAAAGTTTCATTGATTGATTGATATTTTTTAATCCACTTTAATTTGTTAGTTTTAGAATGTTTTTTTATTGATAAAGGCAAATTGAGTGTTCACTTTGCTTCACGACTTCACGTGAGTTCACTTTCTGTTGTAGACGGCTTTGCCTTTGTAAAAAAAGTTGTTAAAAACATATTCCTCTGTGTATATATTAATCACTCTTTTCTAAGAGGGCAGAGCTTGTAGATTCAATGTGCACAATTGAATACCGTATTTTTCGGACTATAAGTCGCTCCGGAGTATAAGTCGCACCGGCCGAAAATGTGGAGTGAAGTGAAGTGAAGTGAATTACATTTATATAGCGATTTTTCTCAAGTGACTCAAAGCGCTTTAAATTGTGAAACCCAATATCTAAGTTACATTTAAACCAGTGTGGGTGGCACTGAGAGCAGTTGGGTAAAGTGTCTTGCCCAAGGACACAAGATGGCGGAAGCGGGGATCGAACCTGCAACCCTCAAGTTGCTGGCACGGACGCTCTACCAACCGAGCTATACCGCCCCACAAAGCACAATAAAGAAGGAAAAGAACATATATAAGTCGCACTGGAGTATAAGTCGCATTTTTGGGGGAAATTTATTTGATAAAACCCAACACCTAGAGTCTTGTTCACGAGTGAGGGAAGAGTGGATGGTGAGATCGACAGGCGGATCGGTGCGGCGTCTTCAGTAATGCGGACGCTGTATCGATCCGTTGTGGTGAAGAAGGAGCTGAGCCGGAAGGCAAAGCTCTCATTTTACCGGTCGATCTACGTTCCCATCCTCACCTATGGTCATGAGCTTTGGGTTATGACCGAAAGGACAAGATCACGGGTACAAGCGGCCAAAATGAGTTTCCTCCGCCGGGTGGCGGGGCTCTCCCTTAGAGATAGGGTGAGAAGCTCTGTCATTGGGGAGGAGCTCAAACTAAAGCTGCTGCTCCTCCATATCGAGAGGAGCCAGATGAGGTGGTTCGGGCATCTGGTCAGGATGCCACCCGAATGCCTCCCTAGGGAGGTGTTTAGGGCACGTCCGACTGGTAGGAGGCCACGGGGAAGACCCAGGACACGTTAGGAAGACTATGTCGCCCGGCTGGCCTGGGAACGCCTCGGGATCCCCCGGGAAGAGCTGGAAGAAGTGGCTGGGGAGAGGGAAGTCTGGGCTTCCCTGCTTAGGCTGCTGCCCCCGCGACCCGACCTCGGATAAGCGGAAGAAGATGGATGGATGGAAGGATGGAAAAGCCAACACCAAGAATAGACATTTGAAGGGCAATTTAAAATAAATAAAGAATAGTGAACAATAGGCTGAATAAGTGTACGTTATATAAGGCATAAATAACAAACTGAGAAGGTGCCTGGTATGTTAACGTAACATATTATGGTAAGAGTCATTCAAATAACTATAACATATAGAACATGCTATACGTTTACCAAACAATCTGTCACTCCTAATCGCTAAATCCCATGAAATCTTATAGGTCTAGTCTCTTACGTGAAAGAGCTAAATAATATTATTTGATATTTTACGGTAATGTGTTAATCATTTCACACATAAGTCGCTCCTGAGTATAAGTCGCACCCCCGGCCAAACTATGAAAAAAACTGCGACTTATAGTCCGAAAAATAAGTTAGTTGCTCAGACAGTAACGTGTCTATACAAGTTTAGCCAGTGCTATGTCGTTTCCTAAGATAGAAAGATGTTCATGTGTCTTGTATTCATGATAGCATCTAATCTAGCTAGCGTGCAAGCGCTAGTCGGTCAGAGTGCGACTATCAATCAGGGTTTTTGAAAGTTTCACTTCAAACGGTAATACTAATCATCAGAAGTTTATCATTAATACCGTTTATCATTACATCCCTGGTATGTTGGAACCTTTGACCAATTACCCATAAGAACTTTTGTGAGGCCAAAAGGTCACTGCCTCTACGGACCTTCCATAAACTGTTGGAAGCAATTGTCCTAAACGTCTTACTAAAGACTAATGAGAGTCCCATAATATGTTCTTCAGCAATATTATTATGAGGTGTCACAATAGTGTCGTGTCCAACATCTAGACTTGATGCTGGAATTTACACAGGCGAAAACACCTCTTTAAGTGTGTCTGTCGCTTTAATGCTAATTAGGATGTTTGTCCACGCCTGACTCAGAGTGCTTTTGTGTACTTAATCCACGTTTTACTCTGCAATAAAAGCCATATATCGCATACAACAACGTGACATGAATGAGTGGGACACTAGCATAGTTACGTGAGATACTGTTTTTTTTGTCTTTTTTTAATAAAGCATTTCGTGTGAGTTTCGGGACTTATGCAGATTCCAGGTAAGAAATAGGTAAGAAAAGTTGGTTTTGCATAATATTGCGAAACAAAACACCAGACATGTGTCTCTATTTTGAGGTCCTTATACACACACCATAACAATACCCGTATGATGAAGCACAGTACGTCTGACTACATTGGTCGTAATGCTCCAGCAATCCATTAAGTAGTGCGGCTTTGTAACTTACCAAAGACGTACTAAAACATTTTGATGGATTTTGGAGCGCCGTGTGTAGTGTTCTATATTCTCAATGAAACTGAAACGTCTTGGGCTATCGTTGCTCGCATCATTTATTGCAGTGTTTTTCAACCTTTTTTGAGGCAGGGCACATTTTTTTCATTAAAAAATACAGAGGCACACCACCAGCAGAAAATGTTAAAAAATGAAACTCCACCAGGTCGTCGTGTCTTATTTTGAGTTTGTTTGTGTTTTCCTGTGTGTAGTGCTTTAGTTCTTGCCTTGCGTTGTTATTTTGGTGGCACTTCCTGTTTTGCTGTAGCAGTTTCATGTCTTCCTTTGAGCGCTATTCCCCACACCTGCTTTGTGTTAGCAAGCAAGACTATTTAAGTTGTCATACTACTTTGTGTGGACATTGCTGATTGTCATGTCATGTACGGATGTATTTTGTGGACGCCGTAAGTTTTTGCTGTCGTCCAGCATTTTGTTTCTGTTTACTTTGTAGCCAGTTCAGTTTTACTTTCGCTTTGCATAGCCATTGCCTTTTCCTTTCCCTTTTGTTCATTCAAGCATTACATACCTTTTTACCTGCACGCTGCCTCCCGCTGTGGTCTGCATATTGGGATCACAGCAAACCAACCTCGTCTCACCCGACACATTCCGACTTTTACAAAGCAACTAACTACCTGCTTCCACCTACTGACATGGAGTATTACGTGGTTACCCTGCCGAGTTCTACACAGCATAGACACTAAGCAACGGCACATTATTTGCAGATTATAATAGTTGATTTGCAAAAAATATTTTTTGGACCAATTAGGTGAAGTTGCGTAATTTCCCACGGCACACCAGACAATATCTCACGGCACAGTGGTTGAAAAACACTAATTTATTGAACAGGCGTCAACTTGCAGTCCGCACGTATCTCTTATGAGTGAATGCTATCTACTGTTCACACTTATCATTACACGATGTACCAAATAAAATTGCTTTGAGGTCGGTAACCACAAGCAGAATTTTAAAATGTACATTAGGCGCACCCATACTTGCCAACCCTCCCGGATTTTCCGGGAGACTCCCGAAATTCAGCGCCTCTCCCGAAAACCTCCCGGGACAAATTTTCTCCCGAAAATCTCCCGAAATTCAGGCGGACTCAGGTCCTCCACAATATAAAAAAGCGTACCTGCCCAATGACGTTATAACAGTAGAACGATGGAGGGCGAGTTCTTGGTTTCTTATGTGGGTTTATTGTTAGGCAGTTTCATTAACGTCCTCCCAGCGCGGCAACAACACACAACAACAGCAGTCACTTTTTTGTATATCGTAAAGCAGTTCGTCTGCCGTAAACAGCAACGTTGTGACACTCTTAAACAGGACAATACTGCCATCTAGTGCATTTGATGAAAGCACTTTTGTGCGTGCCACACAGCAATGCATCAGAGAAGGTGTTCAGCATGGTTCGAAAAATAGTGACAGAGAATAGAACAAGGATGGACAATTCAACCCTTAACTCAACAATGAGTAGATGAGTGTTATGTGTGTATATGTGTAAATAAATGAACACTGAAATTCAAGTATTTATTTTATATATATATATATATATATATATATATATATATATATATATATATATATATATATAATAAAATATATATATAATAAAATAAATAAATATATATATCTATATATATATATAATAAAATATATATCTAATAAAATAAATATACATATATATATATATAATAAAATATATATCTAATAAAATAAATATATATATATATATATATATATCTAGAATTCGCTGAACGTCAAGTATTTCTTATATATATATATATATATATATATATATATATATATATATATATATGAAATACTTGACTTGGTGAATTCTAGCTGTAAATATACCCCTCACCTTTTAGCCACGCCCCCGTCCCACACCGACCACGCCCACCCCCACCCCCCTCCCCCCACCTCCCGAAATCGGAGGTCTCAAGGTTGGCAAGTATGGGTGCACCGGGTTAAAAGGCGCACTGTCGATTTTTGAGAAAATGAAAGGATTTTTAAGTGCGCCTTATAGTCCAAAAAAATGGTGGTTCAAATATCGTGTTGGTATTGTTAAACTGTCAATAGCACTCCCAATAATAAATACATTAAAACATTTACAGTTCGTCTATCATATCAGCCTATTTTACTCATGGATAAAAAACCCTGATATGATTGAAGTGTGTGTCTTAATACTTTTGTACTTACTTTTATGGGGCAGTCAAAGTTCTCATGGAAGCCTTCTCTTGTGTAGAGGCCAAACACTTGAACCTGAAAAGGAAAAAGAAAGGTGAATAACTAACATCTTGTCTTTAATTGCTGCCTCGGCAACTAACCCAGGGCAGCGAGGAAAACCGTGGCCAGGGAAAGTCTTTTGATTTGTTCCACAGGGTTGCCAATTAGTGGACACCTTGATTCGCTAAAAAAAAGCAACAAAAAACCTGAGGGCTTTCGAAGGTTTGCTAATCCTAGGGCTGCTGTAAGAGGACCACTGAGCTGCCATTAGTGCTTCTTCAGTCTCCAGATGGAGGGAGAAGACACCCAGCCGGGGAATAACGTGATACCCCGACAACATCTCATCAGCAATCAGGGATTAAGTGAGATTTGTAAGGATTATAACAGCCACCCGACCCGAGTGAGCATATCTTGGCGGGTTCATGATGAGAGCTGATAACATGGCGGGGAGCTCAGTGAGTTTCGCAACATTCCAAGTGAATTTGAGTGGAGAGATAGCATGGAGATGAAACGCTGGCACCGCTAAACTTCCTCCAAATGATACTCCCAGAGCATTAGCATAAAGTGGGTTCAGCCGTGCAGATGAAAATAGCGATGTGCTTCTTCTGCAGGCCTCAAGGCTCAGTGAGCGCCACAGACTGATGAGCAGCGAGATCTCACCTTGCCATCCTCGGAGCAGATGCCCACGTGCTCCCCACTTTCATCCAGACTGATCTGGTTGATCTTCACCGAACTCTGCAGGGACAGGAAACACCGCCGTACAATTGCAACACCCAACACAGCAGGTTGACTTGGCTGAATACTAATGAAGAAGAAGTCATAACAACTAGGAGCGCTTCATTTACTCTGATGTTAGCATACAAGCTGTTAGCACTGCTAACATTCCCTATTGTTCATATAATCCAGGGGTACTCCACCATTTTTGGGGCCTCACACTGAAAAATTAAAGCATTTAAATTTTTTTCTTTTTCCAAAACAAACAATATCTATTGTAACAATTTCTGTGAACATAAAAGGGCCTCAGTATTTAAAGTGTCAAAAATCTATATTTTTTCTTTATACTTTCAACGTTAAAATATAAATAGATCAACTTCAAATCTATCCGTTGACAATTTAATTTTTAATTTGTGTTTTATGCCCTTTTGTCAAAGAAAACCCTGTTTTTTTTATGGCAAAAACACAAAATATACAATATTTTCACCCAAAAAACGGTTCAAAGTGGAATATTTGATGTGAAGTAATTAGAGCTTTAAATAGATAAATAATTCATAACAACATTCCTTTTGATTCATTATTAATTTTGAACAATGACAGTAAAAAAACAGACAAAAGCTCTCAGGGATCCAAATTTTTTTGTTTTTTTAATAAAAAATAAAAAAAAATCTTAAAATATATTATTAGTTTTACTTACAATGCTTAAATCTCTGGATCAACTTCACATGTATTGTTCAATTATAACTTTTTATAAATTTTTTGAGCAATGCCAGCTTTAAAAAAAAAAAAAAAAAACAGCCTACATGGCAGCTTTGTGTTATTAGTGTCAATATTGCAACATGTTCTCGTTACATTGCACCTGTTTGCTCTTTTATTCCAATTTTTTAATGTTCTTTTGGCAATAGTATTTTTTAAATATGTCGTGGCCCTTTAAAACAATGCTGCGGGCCACACTTGGTAGACCCCTGATACAATCTAATAAATAATAGCATAAAATCTATTTTCATCAACTTGTGTACTGAAATGCATGAGAAAAGTTCTGAAGGTGTCAGGTAGGATACATTGTGGCGGTCTACCACCATGCTTTGCACGTAAATTCAGCGTGTATGCAGTCAAACAAACACTTCAACAAATCTAATATTTGCCTTGAAAATAAGAACGTGCATCACCAATCAGGATTAACAGGCAAATAGATAAACAATAGCGCCTTAATTATCAGTAATATGATGCTGAGTAAAAATATAACACTGCATGCATACAAGAGCTTGTACTATAAATAACATATTATACCATATACCATACACCACAAATCTAATTTTGTGGTGTATGGTGCACAGCAAGGAAGCGTGCAGATGGCTTAAAAAAAGCGTTTTTTCAAAATGTATACAAAAAATATAAAAATACTTATTTTTTTAATCAATTTTTGAAAATGATGAATCGATTTAAAACCGGAATAAATTAGAAATCGCGGTTAAGGTGTGATTTGTTTTTGTTCAGCACCCCTAAAAAATATATAGTACCAAAAAATACCAATAACATAACTTAAACACAAAGAAATAACAACAAAATATAAAATGAGAAGTGTTACATTACACCGATAAATCCAATAAATAATGCAGAATTTTAATTAACAGGCAAATAAACAATGATGCCTGTTAATTATCAGTTGTAGCAGAGGTGTCCAAAGTGTGGCCTGGGGGCCATTTGCAGCCCACAACTGAATTTTTTAACATTATAAAACTACTATGACAAAAAACATAAAAAAGTGGGGGGAAAAGAGCAAACATGTGAAGTGTTAAGAGGAAATATTGCAATGTTGACGCTAATAACACAAAGCTGCTTTTTGTTATGAATTATTGACCTAATCAAGGCTCCAGTTACTTCACGGTGGGGGCGTGGCTCGGTTGGTAGAGCGGCCCTGCCAGAAACATGAGGGTTCCAGGTTCGATACCCACTTCCTCCATCCGAGTCACTGACGTTGTGTCCTTGGGCACCTGCTCCCAGTGTCACCCACTCTGGTTTAAGTGTAACTTAATGGGTTTAACTATGTAAAGCACTTTGAGTCTGTGGAGAAAAGCGCTATATAAATATAATTCACTTCACATCAAATATTCCACTTTGAAATATTTTTTGAAGAAAATATTGCATATTTTATGTATTTGGCAAATAAAAACAAGTTGGCTATATAAAATGGCCAACTATGGCAAAAAGGCCCCAAACAAACAAAAACTCGTTAAAAATAATAAAAATTCATAATTGACAGATAGAGCTAAAGTTAATCAAGAGATTTAAGTGTTGACAATTAAAGCATTAAAAATAACATATGACTTATTTTTAACACTTTTTATGAGTGGTGCCCTTTTGTATCCCTGAGAATTTTAGTGTGATTGTATTTTATTTGTAAACTGTCATAGCTCAAAAAATAAAAGGTAATCAAAATGAATGTTTAATTATAATTATTTAAGGCTCCAATCACATCAATTATTCCACTTAGAACATTTTTCGGGTGAAAAATGTTGCATAATAACAGGAGTTTATTTAACAAAAAAGGGCATAAAACCTTAAAAAAATTTAAAAAAAACTTAAATCCAAAGATTTAAACGGTGGAAAAAAATATATACTTTTTTTCAGGGTGCCAAGGACCAAAAAATTATACATTACAATGGTTTTAAAAATGAGAAATATCAAAATGGCCCCTGCATGCATTAATTTTTCAGTGTACACCCCTCAGTGGAAAAACTTTGGACACCCCAGAGTTATAGGAGGCTGAGTAATATATACACTCTACTGTATATGCATGCATATTAGCACTTCTACATTAGAAAATGTACCACAAATCTTTTTCCCCTAATAATAATAATAAGGAAAATAAGGACATGCATCAATAATTGCGACAAATTAGGCAATAGAAAAATAATAAACATTGTCAATCTTTAAGTGTAATACAATAAAGTATATATATAGTAATATGGTAACATTATTTATAACCTCATGTACCACAGATATCAAGGAGAAACAATTCTGATGTGTGTGCCGTACTCACAATTTCAAACTTTTGGGTGACATTTCCTTGGATGTCCAGCAGGAAGACCTTCCCAAAATGAGTCCCCAGGGCAAGAAACTGCGGAAAATTAGAAAGCATTAGGTGCAAATATATCACGCATTTATTTATTTGTTGAAGGAAAGAGTCATGTGGAGGTGGCAGCTGCTGAAAGGGATTAAATAAAAAGTATTTTCTGACAGGAAAAGTCAGGTTTGGGTGGGCTTGGAGGCAAAAGTGTGAAATTGGCAGGTTTGGAAAAGCCCTATTTATTAAATCAGGCAGTGTGAAATGGCATTTTTTTTCTTCTTAAATTAAAATGCTTAAGCATAATAAATGCACATCTGACTTATTCCTCCCCTCCCTGCTAAACACAGGCTATTATTTATACTGTGCAGCAAAATGGTTGTGTGTGTGTGTTGGGGAATAAATACACAAAGTGTGTGCTTTTGGCATTAGATTAAGTGTGTGTTCTCCCACCCTCGCCTGGTCCTGGTCCTAATCCCGGCCCCCCTCCCTCCTCGGCAGCGTGTGTGGCGAGACCACCATGCTTCAGTGCGGTCTATAATGAAATGCTTATATTTACAGGCACAGCTGAGCGTGTCACACAGAGGCTCTCGCAATCTTCACAAATAAAATAAGCACCAAAAAAAAAATCACGAAATAAAAAAAATAAAAAAAGGAAAGAAGGTTCAAGCCTTGTGAGGCGGAGCAACTTTGAAAAAGGGATTTATCGGGAGGGGATTGTTCAAATGAAAATCCGATTGAGACGCTTAAAATATGAGGCAACATGCGTGCGCTCGTGGCGGCTGGGCAGGGGCGGGAATTTTCGCCGTGACCACAGCAGCGTGGCAAAAAAAAACCATTTGTCTCGATGGATCTGACGACACTCCCACCCCAGGCCTGTAGGTGGCAATAATGGCTGCCGACTGCCACACAATGGCTCCGTTTGATGGACGGTGAGACTTGGCCCCAATGACAGTGGACTGTAACTGCTTGGAAAAAAAGAAGTAAATATACATTCCTAAATATGCACTTTTATCCAGATCTTCGCCAAAGTTGAACAGGTTTTTTCTCCACCGTTGGCTTTTTCGTTTTCTGTGCTTGGCGGGGAAAATGATCATCAATATGAAATATTAGGGATGTGAATCGTACGACAAAACTCGATTCCGATTCTTTCGGTGACGATTCGATTCAGTAGGGCTGTAAATCTTTGGGCACCACACATTTCGATTCGATTCTTGGGGGTAACGATTCATTTCAGAATCGTTTCAAACCCATTCTTGATTCAAAATCAATACTTTTTATAATAAGATTGGGTGCCAGTTCTATTATTAACCACATTCCTCCATAAAATAGATAAACAGCTGTGATCAACTTCTATAGTACTTAAAAGAAAACTCCATCCATCCATCCATTTTCTACTGCTTGTCCCTATTCGTTTTGTTTAATAAAATTCTACCCAAACATTTATCCATCCATCCATTTTCTACCGCTTATTCCCTTTGGGGTCGCGGGGGGCGCTGGAGCCTATCTCAGCTACAATCGGGCGGAAGGCGGGGTACACCCTGGACAAGTCGCCACCTCATCGCAGGGCCAACATTTAATAAAGTCAAATACAAATAAGCCAACAAGAGAAGTATCCAAAACTTCTCTTTTCTAATGTAAATCTGGACAGCAAATACGGGCATCTACATCAATAATATAATTGGCCTGAGTGACTGGACAGGACGGATTAAAATAAATGAAAAAATAAAATATACTATTATTATACAAATATATTTATATAAAATAAAAATCAATTTTGATTTTTTTTTTCAAATCGATTACAAATCGTTACAAATAATCACGATTCTTTAGAAAATCCTTTTTTTTTTTTTTTTTTTTTTTTTACATGGCTATGATTCAGAATCCATTTTCAATTCAAACCGATTCTGCCAACATATCATAAAGTATAAAAATGACAATAAAACCTTTTCAAAACATGTTACAGGTGACAAAAGCGGCTCCTGGCTACTGACGTATGTGCAGATGGCTTAAAAAAACTGTTTTTTCAAAATGTATTAAACAATATATAAAACTACTTATTTTTTTAATCAATTTTTGCAAATGATGAATCGATTTAAAACTGGAATAAATTAGAAATCGCGGTTCAGATGTGATTTGTTTTTGTTCAGCACCCCTAAAAAATATATAATACCAAAAAATACCAATAACATAAGATAAACTTAAACACAAAGAAATAACAACAAAATATAAAATGAGAAGTGTTACATTACACCGATAAATCCAATAAATAAAAAAATAGCTTGAAATGAAATGAAAAAAAAAACACTAAAGAGGTGAGATCATCCCTATTGGGCTGTAGGTGGGTTAGGGTGAGCAAATCAAGCACTCATTTTCCTTCTATGTTCTGTAAGCCTGTCACCTCATCTCATTGTACACAAACATGGCGTCGACCATGTGGACTTCTTCACTAAGAGTAAGACATTTTGCGTGCTAGTTGCACCAACAGTACTGCAAACATTCAGTGTAGATGTGTGGAAAAAAAACACATCAAGCATCAACACATCAAACCTTCTTAGCTGCCCCAAAGCCAGCTGCAAAAAAAGGCTTTTTTCTACCACCGCCGACACTTATGGAAATGATGCCCCTTTACCACCGTTAAAGATACAGGCTTTTGTCAGGACAATCCAGGGTTTCCCCTAAACTGCCAAGATACCTGTGGAAGTGGGGGCGTGGTTATGGGTGTGGTCACCATCGAGTAATTTGCATAATTTGCTATGATATGATTTTCTTTAACCCCGAGAGGGACAAGCGGTAGAAAATGGATGTATGATTTTCTTTAAAAGGACTCAAAAAAAATATATATATATATATTTTAAAACAAATCTGTTATTATTAATTAGTATTAACATTTTTTTTTTTTTTTATCGTTTTGCTATATTTTCAATTGTTATTGCTTTTTGTACAATATACTTTGTTGAGAGTTTTTCAAGTTTTTACAGACTTTTAATGACTTTTGAAAAAATCAAAAACAACTAGCAATAAATCGAGCATCTTCTTCAGGTGTTATTATACTACGTGAGTTGTGTGGTCCTCCGTGTTTTTAAATTTTGATTTCTATTTATAGTTTTAATTGGTTTTACCCTTTAAAATCGTTTTTAATCATATTTATTTTTATATTGTTTTTATATTTATTTTTTTTGTTTTTATTCAGTCATTGGTGGAGCTAAGGATAATATTTGAATATTGTTTTTAATATTGTTGTGCAGCACTTTGGAAACATTTTGGTTGTTTAAATGTGCTATACAAATAAAGTGTATTGGATTGAATTGGATTATAGAATGTACTTTTACGTTTAGAGACTCTACTTCTGTCCCTGACGAAAGAGGCGCGCTGCAGCGAGCATGATGTCACACTTGCTTGGCGCTGTTGTTCTAGTTGCACTTTCTCTCCTTAAAAGCCGCCACTGTCCTCTTAATATTTGCACTTTGTAGATGGCTGTCCGCGGGTATATCTGCAATATATATATATATATATATATATATATGTATATATATATAAACATCATGTCCACATCACAGACATGCTGACAAAGCTCCAGACAATGGCGTGCGTTTTGTTGACATCCGGGTTCGGCAGCGCGGTTTTTGGTGATCAACTTTTCGGTACATCACTTGACAATAGTGTGTAAATAATAGGCTATATATATATATATATATATATATATATATATATATATATATATATATATATATATATATATATATATATATATATATATCTCAATTCATACTGTAACGAACAGCTTATGTTAATTTTTTGAGGTTTGGATTTGAGGTCAAATTTTCTCCATGTTTACAAACACAACGTCTGTGCCTGAAAGTTGATTGGCGGCGAACGAGGAAGTACTGTTGTGTGGCTGGTAAGGCGCGGAATCACGAGACAAAAGTGTTTGCACTGGAGGTAAAACCTGTTGGAATTATGCCGTTGTTTATTATCATAAGATTGGTAATAAATGTTAAAAATAGCGTCTGACTTGGTGTGATTTCCTCTGGGGGCTACAACATATTATGTTACTTTAATTTCTTTTCAAATGTAATTTTCAAAGTGTGGCGGTAATAAAAATGCAGTGGCGGCGCGCCACATTTAATTACATCAAGGGGAAACCCTGGTTAGAATAATTGTTTGTAAGTTATCACAAAAAACTTTGTGTTGAAATGAGTTCCAGGCAAAAGGACAGGGGCTGTCTTTGAGGCCTACTAAGAGTAAGGCTCGTAAAACACCACTGTGTAAGGGGGAGAGCCACAGGAAGGGTTTTCTGTGTTCTTTCATGTATGGTAATCAACAGAAGGATGTTGTTCTGGCCCAAGGACTTCAAAGCGGACAGATGGCAGGATCTGCCCAATTTCCAGACGAACTCTTTTAGAAGTATTTTAGGAACTCTTTTTGAACTATTTTATGGAAGTATTATTGAACTATTATACGAACTCTTTTTGAACTGACCTTTCCTGTGAATTGTTTACGACCTTTTCTGTGAACTTTTTTACGACCTTTGTCCTTTGGAAACAGCGGTGGCCATGTGGTCGGCGAGGGTCCAAAATAAAAGGAGGAGGCATGCAATCTTTTGGCAGAGCGTGCTGGAGATACTGTACAAGGGTACAGTGTGTCCAGGTGTGTCTCCTCAATTGAGTCCAAATTGAATTCTGTCTCTGTTTAATTCTTTGCCTCTTGTCTTGTTTAATAGATGTCATCAGTGTTTGAACATGACACCCTGCAATCTTTAACTTTAACTCTTTCTTACTGCCAGGTGTGCACAAACTAAACTTAAATCTACACTAAAAATGTTGATATAAGTAAGTTATCGGTCTTGAGAAGCATGATGTTATCAGTTTAAAAAAATAAATATTGTTCATTCTAACTTAACTTTGCCGTAAAGAAGAATCATGCATCCTTGTCTCAGTAATGAAGTAAAATGTCCTCTCATACCCCAGTCTTTGTCCCACACCTCGCACCAGTTCCATAACATTAGTGTTGGCATGAAAGTAACAAAGAACCTCCATGATGAGAAGGAAAGGGTTTGGTGGGGCGGCGAGACAACAATGTTTAGAGGGGACTTTGAAGAAGAACGGCCTTTGACCTCTACCTTGTCATGGACGGTCATACAGCTGGCTGCGTCGTTCTGGAGGATTTCCGTCACGCCGTTGGAGAGGCGCTCGTATTTCAGCTTGGGCTCCTCCTCGCTGTCCTCCTCCTGGTTGACAAAGTAGACTCCTGAGGCGCTTCCTTCAGACAACATTCATAACGAGCACAAGAGAAAATCCCCATGCATGTTCTACAAATACACACAGTGGAACCTCGATTTTTGAACCTCTATTTGCGAACTTTTGGATTTACGAACTTTTTAGATTTCTGTGTACACACCTGCAGGCAAAAAGCAGGGCGCAGCATTTTTGGGAAGGCAGAGCACTCCCCGTCACTTGGTGCTCAGTACACTACGACCGTATTTTATAGAATGCCCCGGGTATATAAGCTACATCCACTAAGTTTTAGAAAAAAAATTTTTTTTCCATGTATTAGCTGCACTGGACAATAAGCTGCAGATATATATTGTGAAGTGAGTTATTTACATAGAAAGATTTTGTAAATATTTATTTACATACAATAATTGTTTCTAAGCGGACTTTGTAACACGGCAGTAAAACAGCTGATCAAACAAAACAGAAGTCATCGTCATGGATCCACTAGCTGCTGAACACACTCAATAACTCCATGGTGACGTTTTGGTGAATTTACTGGGAAATTAGTGGAACTGAAACAATCCAAAAAGAATGCCATTGTAATACAATAATACTAACAAAGACACTCGTAAACATGTTAGCATATTAGCTAATGCGAACAACGCTCGCTTACATTACGATAGCACGTAAAAATATGCATGAAAACACTCCTACAGACATGGGACAGATTAGTAAGTATGAATTGTTTTAGTTATATTGTAAGACTTAAAAAACGTTGTTTGGAGTGATGAATGAAGAATCCTTTTAAACAGACACTATATGGATGGTTTTACTTCCAGTTGAAGGCATTAAGTACATTTTCAACCCGCAACACCTGCAGGGAGCGAACTCGTCCACAACATGGCACCATAGCACAAACAATAACACACAATTTCAGTATGTTTGATTGTGTTTAATGAAAACTATTGAACACAAAACCTTATGGCCGTTAGCAAAGAAAAATCTATAAATTAGCCGCACCGTTTAAAGCGTAGGAAAATAGCAGCGGCGTATAGTCCAGAATTTACAATTGTCACTCCACATTGCTTCGGCGTATGTGCCTTTTCTGTGTTTTTTCCCCTTTTGACAAGTTTTGTCCATTTTGCTAACTCAATATGAGTCCCAAAAAGACAACAGACCAGTGTGGCAAGAAGGAGGGAATCACTAAATTGTGATCACAAGACCGGATTTTTATGGAAAAAATGCCAAAGGAAACTTATTTTACAGCAGAGGAGAAGAGCTATCGCTCGTTC
Source organism: Nerophis lumbriciformis (assembly GCF_033978685.3). NCBI lineage: Eukaryota > Metazoa > Chordata > Actinopteri > Syngnathiformes > Syngnathidae > Nerophis > Nerophis lumbriciformis. Next base: position 46,201,996 of record NC_084554.2, read on the forward strand.
AGCGGCGCCTCTTTCAAGCGCGCACGCACTGCCCTCTTCCTTCTTTCCCTCTGTCTGTCTGCTCCTTTTCCCCCGTCAGCTGCGATGTTAATGTAAGTGGATTTCACTTTTTTTAAACATTTATTATTCCATCAATACGGTTGTTAAAGTCAAGGATTTTTGACATTTCTGATCATTTGTGAGGGCACCAAAGGCACTTCTGTGTGCGCGCGCGTGTCGGCAGAGCAGCGCATACAGGACAGTCCAACTTGTCATTGTTGTTTTGGCTTGTTGATTTAAATAAAGTTAACTTTTTTTTTTTCATAAAGAAATACAATCAGGTGTGCTTTCAGACTGTATCCCTGCACACTGTATTGATCTATATTGATTAGGGCTGCAACTAAAGATTAATTTGATAATAGATTAATCTGTCGATTATTACTTCGATTAATCGATTAATAATCGGATAAAAGAGACAAACTACAGTTCTATCCTTTCCAGTATTTTATTGGAAGAAAAACAGCATACTGGCACCATACTTATTTTGATTATTGTTTCTCAGCTGTTTGTACATGTTGCAGTTCATAAATAAAGGTTTATAAAAAAACAAATAAACATTAAAAAAAAATGTTTTTTTAAAGATATAAAAAATTGCCTCTGCGCATGCGCATAGCATAGATCCAACGAATCGATGACTAAATTAATCGCCAACTATTTTTATAATCGATTTTAATCGATTTAATCAATTAGTTGTTGCAGCCCTAATATTGATATATAATGTATATAATGTGTTTTTATGTTGATTTAATTAAAAAAAAAAAAACAACTTTTTTTATTTTTATTTTTAATTTCTTGGTGGTTGCTGTATAGCACTTTATATTGTGTTCAAACCTTCACTAAAATATGGATGGAACACATTATTTATATTTACATTGTTTCTTATGGAGACATTTGCTTCACTATACAAACATTTCTATTTACAAACTCTGTTGAAGAACCAATTAAGTTTGTGAATCGAGGTTCCGCTGTACTATGGAGTTACTGTTGAGGGTTGCTATGATATGCTGTGATGTGATGTGATGTATCAACCAGTCTCACTGCAAACTCAGGCAGTTTTTGAAAGAACCCCCCCTTTCTTTAAAAATGAACAAGCAGCATGGATAAACAGTGGATTATTAACCCGAATGTCAATAAAACAACTTTTCAGGGCGTGCATTTGTATTACCATGGGATTGTGTGTCTTCCATGCCGTGCGTGGGACAGAAACACACAATTATTATCATCATTCCCACCATCTTGTGTGAAATGCAGCTCCGTAATTTTCATTTTCTCCCGAGGGGCTTCGTCCACGCCAAAATCCACGCGTTTTGTCTTCTCATAAAGCCCACTTGGAGTATTGGGGCGGCAGGGAGCGAGACTGGCGGTCACATATTACTCTTTATAACCGATGCTGCACAGTGCGTGGCTGCCCACAGGGTGCATCCAACCCCAAACATTGTCTGCCATTATGTCCTACTGAGGCGCAGGGGGTGGATGGAGGGCGGGAGGGGGTAAGAGCGTGGAAAAAATGTTATTTTCAAAAACAATCCCTTCCCACTCAACAATGCCATATCGAGGCTATTTCCTCTGTATTATGGTTGTGAGATTTTTTGATGCGAGGGCATTTGTCACGGCCAGCGCCGCCGTATCCAACATCAAAAAGGCAAAATTTATCCCCAGAGAGAAACTCGCTAGTTTCAAACTTTTGCCATTTACTGCCTGCCCGGTTATTTGTCAACGACTTTGGCGATATTGAGGTCGGGAGTCCCAGTCTTGCAGCTGAAAGCGAGACTAACAAAAACACACACACACACACAAAAACACACACAAACAAACACACAAACTAAGCACACAGTAGACAGTGGGAGGACACAGGCGGTGCTTAGCTTATTAAACAATGGAGATGTTGTCCTTCTCTTCCTTCGTTGAAGCAAGTTGCATTTATTTATTTTATGGATGCAGCGAACGAATATTTGAGTAATCTATCCATTAGTTTGTTCAATTAATCAAGTATTAGTTTATAGCCTCAATATGTATTTTAGGGAAAAGAGTTAAAATAAACAAAAGATGTTTGTCTAATCTTCATTACCATCCATTTATCTTCTTTGATTGCTTTTACCAACTGTATTCTTTTTTTGTACCTTCTATATAACTTACTTTACTTTTTATTGATCTTCAATTTACCTTTTTGGCCTTGTTTTACATATATTTAACATATCTTACCTTCTACAGGTAAAAGCCAGTAAATTAGAATATTTTGAAAAACTTGATTTATTTCAGTAATTGCATTCAAAAGGTGTAACTTGTACATTATATTTATTCATTGCACACAGACTGATGCATTCAAATGTTTATTTCATTTAATTTTGATGATTTGAAGTGGCAACAAATGAAAATCCAAAATTCCGTGTGTCACAAAATTAGAATATTACTTAAGGCTAATACAAAAAAGGGATTTTTAGAAATGTTGGCCAACTCAAAAGTATGAAAATGAAAAATATGAGCATGTACAATACTCAATACTTGGTTGGAGCTCCTTTTGCCTCAATTACTGCGTTAATGCGGCGTGGCATGGAGTCGATGAGTTTATGACACTGCTCAGGTGTTATGAGAGCCCAGGTTGCTCTGATAGTGGCCTTCAACTCTTCTGCGTTTTTGGGTCTGGCATTCTGCATCTTCCTTTTCACAATACCCCACAGATTTTCTATGGGGCTAAGGTCAGGGGAGTTGGCGGGCCAATTTAGAACAGAAATACCATGGTCCGTAAACCAGGCACGGGTAGATTTTGCGCTGTGTGCAGGCGCCAAGTCCTGTTGGAACTTGAAATCTCCATCTCCATAGAGCAGGTCAGCAGCAGGAAGCATGAAGTGCTCTAAAACTTGCTGGTAGACGGCTGCATTGACCCTGGATCTCAGGAAACAGAGTGGACCGACACCAGCAGATGACATGGCACCCCAAACCATCACCCAACCAAGCAAATTTTGCATTTCCTTTGGAAATCGAGGTCCCAGAGTCTGGAGGAAGACAGGAGAGGCACAGGATCCACGTTGCCTGAAGTCTAGTGTAAAGTTTCCACCATCAGTGATGGTTTGGGGTGCCATGTCATCTGCTGGTGTCGGTCCACTCTGCTTCCTGAGATCCAGGGTCAACGCAGCCGTCTACCAGCAAGTTTTAGAGCACTTCATGCTTCCTGCTGCTGACCTGCTCTATGGAGATGGAGATTTCAAGTTCCAACAGGACTTGGCGCCTGCACACAGCGCAAAATCTACCCGTGCCTGGTTTACGGACCATGGTATTTCTGTTCTAAATTGGCCCGCCAACTCCCCTGACCTTAGCCCCATAGAAAATCTGTGGGGTATTGTGAAAAGGAAGATGCAGAATGCCAGACCCAAAAACACAGAAGAGTTGAAGGCCACTATCAGAGCAACCTGGGCTCTCATAACACCTGAGCAGTGCCAGAAACTCATCGACTCCATGCCACGCCGCATTAACGCAGTAATTGAGTCAAAAAGAGCTCCAACCAAGTATTGAGTATTGTACATGCTCATATTTTTCATTTTCATACTTTTCAGTTGGCCAACATTTCTAAAAATCCCTTTTTTGTATTAGCCTTAAGTAATATTCTAATTTTGTGACACACGGAATTTTGGATTTTCATTTGTTGCCACTTCAAATCATCAAAATTAAATGAAATAAACATTTGAATGCATCAGTCTGTGTGCAATGAATAAATATAATGTACAAGTTACACCTTTTGAATGCAATTACTGAAATAAATCAAGTTTTTCAAAATATTCTAATTTACTGGCTTTTACCTGTATATTCCTTCTTTTGCATTTTATTTACATTATATTTACCTACTTTTACCTTCTATTTATCTTATTTGTGCACATAAGATGTGACTTTAAGGTTTTACTACTTACGTATAAAATACTACACGGTCTAGCTCCATCCTATCTTGTCGATTGCATTGTACCATATGTCCCGGCAAGAAATCTGCGTTCAAAGAACTCCGGCTTATTAGTGATTCCCAGAGCCCAAAAAAAGTCTGCGGGCTATAGAGCGTTTTCTATTCGGGCTCCAGTACTATGGAATGCCCTCCCGGTAACAATTAGAGATGCTACCTCAGTAGAAGCATTTAAGTCCCATCTTAAAACTAATTTGTATACTCTAGCCTTTAAATAGACCCCCCTTTTAGACCAGTTGATCTGCCGTTTCTTTTCTTTTCTCTTCTGCTCCCCTCTCCCTTGTGGAGGGGGGGGGGGAACAGGTCCTGTGGCCATGGATGAAGTGCTGGCTGTCCAGAGTCGGGACCCGGGGTGGACCGCTCGCCTGTGCATCGGCTGGGAACATCTCTGCGCTGCTGACCCGTCTCCGCTCGGGATGGTGTCCTGCTGACCCCACTATGGACTGGACTCTTACTATTATGTTGGATCCACTATGGACTGGACTCTCACAATATTATGTCAGACCCACTCGACATCCATTGCTTTCGGTCTCCCCTAGAGGGGGGGGTTACCCACATATGCGGTCCTCTCCAAGGTTTCTCATAGTCATTCACATCGACGTCCCACTGGGGTGAGTTTTTCCTTGCCCTTATGTGGGCTTTGTACCGAGGATGTCGTTGTGGCTTGTGCAGCCCTTTGAGACACTTGTGATTTAGGGCTATATAAATAAACATTGATTGATTGATTATTTCACCTTTTATTTACTTATTTTACCATCTATATTCCTTTTTTTACTTTTTAATTACCTCCTTTTTTTTTTACTACCTTAACCTTTTTTACTACCTTAACCTTCTTTTACTTCCTATTTACTTTGTTTAACCCTTTTTTTACTACCTTAACCTTTCATTTACTACCTTACCCTTCTTTTACTTCCTATTTACCTTCTTTTACCCTTTTTTTAACCTTTTATTAACCTATTTTATCTTTTATTTTCCTTTTTTTACCTTTTATATTCCTTTTTTTACCTTTTAATTACCGTCTATTTACATTTTATTTGCTACATTAACCTTTTATTTACCACCTTAACCTATTATTTATTAACTTAACCTTCTTTTGCTTCCTATTTACTTAGTTTTACCTTCTTTTCTTTTTTCTTTTTTTACCTTTTATTAACCTATTTTGTCTTTTATTTTCCTTTTTTTTTTAACTTCTTTTACCTTTTATTTGCTTTTTTTTACCTTTTATATTCCTTCTTTTACCTTTTAATTACCTTCTATTTACATTTTGTTTACTACCTTCATTTTGTTTACTATCTTTACCTCTCTTATGTACCGGTACCTTTTTTTAATTTGACATTTTATTAACTTATTTTACCTACTATATTCCTTCTATTACCTTTTATTTACCTTATTTTAACTACTTTTTACATTTTATGTACTACCTTTACCTACTTTTACCTTCTATTTACCTTTTATCGAGGGCTGTCAACGTTAACGCATGTAATTCATAAAATCATCGCATTAACATAAATAAATGAAGATTAAGGATAGTGTTTGTTTTGACCGCCGAAAAGTGGCGCGCATTATACAGGCAGTGATGACGTCACACGCCATTGTGATGATAGTTAGAGCGATGTGCTCTGCGCCCTTCAAAAGGTACCCTATTTTTCGGAGTATAAGTCGCTCTGGAGTATAAGTCGCACCGGCCGAAAATGCATAATAAAGAAGGAAACAAACATATATAAGTCACACTGGAGTATAAGTCGCATTTTTGGGTGAAATTTATTTGATAAAACCCAACACCAAAAATAGACATTTGAAAGGCAATTTAAAATAAATAAAGAATAGTGAACAACAGGCTGAATACTCCTTATTTCAAAATGTGTCACCTTCTTTTGCCTTTAATTCACTTATATTACCTACTTTTACCTTCTATTCAACTAGTTTTACCTTCTTTTATGCGGTCCGGATTTTTGTTATCATTGGACGCTTAATCGAAAAAACCCCGAATATAAATCGAACCTTTGTACTAAATAGAGATGTCCGATAATATCGGCCTGCCGATAATATCGGCCTGCCGATATTATCGGCCGATAAATGCTTTAAAATGTAATATCGGAAATTATCGGTATCGGGTTCAACCTCCCGATTTTCCCGGGAGACTCACGAATTTCAGTGCCCCTCCCGAAAATCTCCCGGGGCAACCATTCTCCCGAATTTCTCCCGATTTCCACCCGGACAACATTATTGGGGGGGGTGCCTTAAAGGCACTGCCTTTAGCGTCCTCTACAACCTGTCGTCACGTCCGCTTTTCCTCCATACAAACAGCGTGCCGGCCCACTCACATAATATATGCGGCTTTTACACACACATAAGTGAATGCCAAGCAAACTTGGTCAATAGCCATACAGGTCACACTGAGGGTGGCCATATAAACAACTTTAACACTGTTACAAATATGTGCCACACTGTGAACCCACACCAAACAAGAATGACAAACACATTTCGGGAGAACATCCGCACCGTAACACAACATAAACACAACAGAACAAATACCCAGAACCCCTTGCAGCACTAACTCTTCCGGGACGCTACAATATACACCCCCCGCCACCCCAAGGTTTGCAAGTATGCTCTAGTATACTCTGGACTGAAGCTGTGTGCCTTCATTGTTTTTGTAGCTGTTGTTTTGAGGCATGTTTAAAAAAACTTAAAAATAATAATGCACTTTGTGAAAGTCAAAGTATAGTATTTCCCATAGTTGTAGTGGGTATTAGGATTATCTCAGGGAGATCATGTCCCAAATTCCAAGCTGCTGTTTTGAGGCATGTTAAAAAAAAAAGCGCTTTGTGACTTCAATAATAAATATGGCAGTGCCATGTTGGCACTTTTTTTCCATAATTGGAGTTGAAGTTGTTCTCTTATTTTTGAAAACCTTGTTTTTAATTGATTGATTTAAACTTGTATTAGTAGATTGCACAGTACAGTACATATTCCGTACAATTGACCACTAAATGGTAACACCCGAATAAGTTTTTCAACTTCTTTAAGTCGGGGTCCACGTTAATCAATTCATGGTAAAGTTACATTGTTTAATGCATCCAGCGGGGCATCACAACAAATTTAGGCATAATAATGTGTTAATTCCACGACTGTATGTATCGTATCGGTTGATATCGGTATCGGTAATTAAGAGTTGGACAATATCGGAATATCGGCAAAAAAGCCATTATCGGACATCTCTAGTTCTAATCAAATTCATCGATCAAATCGATTAATTTACTTGCAACTCTCTTAATCTCAGGTGTTGAGGGGACTAAAAAGAGTAAAACCTTGCTAAGAACCGAATATGGGCTGGCTCAGGGTGGAGGACAGAGTAAAACAACTTGCACTGAGCCTAGTCTATAAAAACCGCTACACCTCCCTGATACCGAAGTACATGTCAAACTACTTCCTTAACGTAAATGACCGCCATAACCACAACACCAGGGGGAGCTCCACTAACCACGTTAAACCCAGATTCCGATCTAACAAATGTCTTAACTCATTCTCCTTCTATGCCACATCAATGTGGAATGCACTCCAAACAGGTGTAAAAGAAAGTGCATCTCTATCCTCCTTCAAAACCGCACTAAAAGAACACCTCCAGGCAACTTCAACCCTAAACTAACACCCTCCCTTCCACATCCCACCTCCCCGGATTGTAAATAATCAAATATAAATAATCAAATGTAGATACTTGTTCTTATGCTTTCTGATCTCTCTCACTATGTCCACTACTTGCTGTACATATCCTACCAAGTCAGTCCTACACTGTTCTAATGTCCATTTCTCTGATGATGCAATTGTTGATGACTGAAGTGTTGATATCAACCAAACCTAACCTCCCCTCCACATCCCGGATTGTAAATAATGTAAATAATTCAATGTACATACTCTGATAATTATCTTGTGTGATGACTGTATTATGATGATAGTATATATCTGTATCATGGACCCCGACTTAAACAAGTTGAAAAACTTATTCGGGTGTTACCATTTAGTGGTCAATTGTACAGAATATGTACTGTACTGTGCAATCTACGAATAAAAGTTTAAATAAATCAATCAATGGAGAGGATTAAAAAAAGCTCAGCTTGTTCCTACTGTTTTTTAAGATGTGTTGCAATGAAAAAGTAATATACCATAAATATCAATAAATATGTGAAGTACCACATTGTATTATTGCATGCATATTAAAAATAAACTAATACCATTTCCATAATACAATTAATACCCGTGTCTAGTTCAAAGACATTCCGGAATTTACAGCACTTTTCAGGCGAATGTTTATCGTTGAGGCTCAATACGTAACTTTCTAATGTCAATCTGCCTTTTTAATACAAGACACAATAATATCACGTGAATGATTATTCAAATTATTCTCACCTCAGATTCATCCGTGAAGTCATCACTTGATTTTCGGCTCTGTTTGTAGAAAAATATATTTGACATTAATTCAAAAAAGTTGCAATAAAAAAATACATGAGTGCAGCTGCTACGTTTGGATAGATATGTTAAACCTAGAGAATAAATATAGCACAGATACGCAAAAAGAGACAAAAAAGGATGAGTTTAAACCAGTTGGCGTTGTAAAAATGTATAAAAGTGGATGTATTGAGAAGCTAGTTAGCATTGACTAGCATGAAACGTCAACATTAGCATCCTAGCCTTACCTCTTCCACCACTTCCGCCATTGGTATGCTTTTAAAATATCTCCCCTGACTCGAAACCTTTTCTTGGACGTCAGCAATATCGTAATTATGATCCCGACATTGTGAAAATACCATTAACGGCGCAGAACACAGTCAAAAAGAGGTTTGTTATCATCCAAAGACTGCGCCTCTGTCCGAGGTTGAATCACATGACTGACGCGCAGGGGGTTGTGGGTAATGTAGTTAACTTGCGCAGTATCTTAAAATAGCAATAAAGGGACATTTTAGCGTTCTACCTGATGTTTCTTTGCATTGCAACGAAGGTGCATATAAATAGTTCATTATATTTGGTGTCGTATTTTATCTGAGGGAGAAAAATAAGGTATTTACTGTGATAAACAAAAATACAATTATGGGTCAGCAATTTAAAAAAGGCAAACATAAGAAAGGCAAACAGGTCTGCCATCATCCTTGCAGGGCTGAAGAGGAAAAAACATCATCCAGTCCAATATTAATAATGTATCTGCTCTGTGCTTTTTTATCAGTCATGATTATTTATTTATTTACTGCTTTCTCTTCAGCCGTCTGTTGGCCTTCAAAGGACAGGAGAGCCGTGTCAAACTTTGTGGAGTTAGCTCTCAAAAGACAAGCTTCCAATTTTTATTTTTATAAGCCTCGGTCTTCTTCGTCTTGTCTGCAATTTTTGACGAGAGGCCAACCTTCTGCGCTGACCTCCCCTCACATAAACATCTTCCTGCACAATTGTTAATATGTTGTCCCATATGTTGCACGAGGTCGCAGCCGGGTCAATTTAATTCTGCTTTTACGAAACATTCTTTATGTGCGGCCGAGGAACAGATCAAAAGATTATTTTCCTTCAGGAGTGTTTATTTATTTTGTTTTGACCGGAATGCAGCAGAGAGGAACAGCAAGGACATCTCTTACATGATTATGATATTGTGTTAACAAGCAGTACCTTCCCAATATGCCCACTACACGTAAACAAGAGCTGTGAGACTTTTTGACAGCAGCAGTCTTCTGAATTGTTAAAACTAAGCAATGTTGCTGTTATTATTTATTTTAATATATTAAATTTTTTTAAATATATATATATTTTTAATATATATTAATAATATTTAGATGAATATAAATCTTTACCCATTAAATCATAATATGAATATATATATATATATATATATATATATATATATATATATATATATATATAAATAATATAAATACATGTACAAACCCTGTTTCCATATGAGTTGGGAAATTGTGTTAGATGTAAATATAAACGGAATACAATGATTTGCAAATCCTTTTCAACCCATATTCAATTGAATGCACTACAAAGACAAGATATTTGATGTTCAAACTCATAAACTTTATTTTTTTTTGCAAATAATAATCAACTTAGAATTTCATGGCTGCAACACGTGCCAAAGTAGTTGGGAAAGGGCATGTTCACCACTGTGTTACATGGCCTTTCCTTTTAACAACACTCAGTAAACGTTTGGGAACTGAGGAGACACATTTTTGAAGCTTCTCAGGTGGAATTCTTTCCCATTCTTGCTTGATGTACAGCTTAAGTTGTTCAACAGTCCGGGGGTCTCCGTTGTGGTATTTTAGGCTTCATAATGCGCCACACATTTTCGATGGGAGACAGGTCTGGACTACAGGCAGGCCAGTCTAGTACCCGCACTCTTTTACTATGAAGCCACGTTGATGTAACACGTGGCTTGGCATTGTCTTGCTGAAATAAGCAGGGGCGTCCATGGTAACGTTGCTTGGATGGCAACATATGTTGCTCCAAAACCTGTATGTACCTTTCAGCATTAATGGTGCCTTCACAGATGTGTAAGTTACCCATGCCTTGGGCACTAATACACCCCCATACCATCACAGATGCTGGCTTTTCAACTTTGCGCCTATAACAATCCGGATGGTTCTTTTCCTCTTTGGTCCGGAGGACACGACGTCCACAGTTTCCAAAAACAATTTGAAATGTGGACTCGTCAGACCACAGAACACTTTTCCACTTTGTATCAGTCCATCTTAGATGAGCTCAGGCCCAGAGAAGCCGACGGCGTTTCTGGGTGTTGTTGATAAACAGTTTTCGCCTTGCATAGGAGAGTTTTAACTTGCACTTACAGATGTAGCGACCAACTGTAGTTACTGACAGTGGGTTTCTGAAGTGTTCCTGAGCCCATGTGGTGATATCCTTTACACACTGATGTCGCTTGTTGATGCAGTACAGCCTGAGGAATCAAAGGTCACGGGCTTAGCTGCTTACGTGCAGTGATTTCTCCAGATTCTCTGAATCCTTTGATGATATTACGGACCGTAGATGGTGAAATCCCTAAATTTCTTGCAATAGCTGGTTGAGAAAGGTTTTTCTTAAACTGTTCAACAATTTGCTCACGCATTTGTTGACAAAGTGGTGACCCTCGCCCCATTCTTGTTTGTGAATGACTGAGCATTTCATGGAATCTACTTTTATACCCAATCATGGCACCCACCTGTTCCCAATTTTCCTGTTCACCTGTGGGATGTTCCAAATAAGTGTTTGATGAGCATTCCTCAACTTTATCAGTATTTATTGCCACTTTTCCCAAATTTTTTGTCACATGTTGCTGGCATCAAATTCTAAAGTTAATGATTATTTGCAAAAAAAAAAAAGTTTATCAGTTTGAACATCAAATATGTTGTCTTTGTAGCATATTCAACTGAATATGGGTTGAAAATGATTTGCAAATCATTCTATTCCGTTTATATTTACATCTAACACAATTTCCCAACTCGTATGGAAACGGGGTTCGTACATGTAATATATGAATATTTGTTGTATTTATTTAACATGCTTCTACACAAAGACAAAGTGATGTCAAAAAAGGAATGCATAAAGAACATTTCATGTCAAACAAGTTGTTTATTACTAATTGTATGGTACAAATCAGTGAGACGGACTTGAAGCTTAAAAAAACCACACAGTGCAGCTCAAAACTGACCAAACGTACTGCTCCATGTATCCATAATAATTACATTTCATTTAAAAAAAAATGTTGGGCTTTGGTTTCGAGACTGCTGACATAAAAATCAATTAGTTGAGAGACAATAATTTCAATTTCCAAGTCTGATAAAGAGCAAACAAAGCTATTTTCAGGACACAAGACAAAATAAATACAACTAAAAAGACATGTGAGGTAAAACCTGCTGTCATTTTTTTTTTGAAAGATTGTCAACATCATGAAGTGATTTTTCTGTACAGTGTGCATAATAAAGAGAGCTTTGGTCGAGCACTGACAAAGTCAATACAAAACATAAACAAATACAAAATAATTCCCAGTAAAACTCAATTTTGTGTTGGGAGTTGTTTAGGACCGACATCAATAATTGCACATTTCTGCATTGCGGTGATGTTGATGTGGCAGGTGAGTGACAGGTGCACGCCGCATACACAAGTAGGCCCCGCCCCTTGACAACAAAACAGGAAAACTTAGAGGCTTAAAGACGAGCCTGCTGAGTCAGTCTATATTTTGGATCAAACTACATCTAAAACACGGTAGGAATTTTTTATTTAATATTTTATATGACAAAAACTAAAACAACCATTCAGTAGAAAAACGAAACACAAAAAAAACATGTTTTTACGTACATCGACACCGGAACCGGAACTCGCTATTTAAAAACAACACCGCGGACTGGCAAGTAGGATTAAAAAAAACATAGAAAAAATGCATTTATTTATTAAAAATACATTTTTGACCTTGGTCTTTCAGACAAAGTATACAATATTACACTGTTGTTGTTTTTTTTTTTTTTTATGTTTTTCTCAACGAGCGAGTCCGCGGATTTGTCTTTAAAATATCAACTTCCGGTTCCAGTGTCGACGTATGAAAACTTATTTTTGTTCTTTTTTTTCCTTCGTTTCTGCTAACTGCTGATTTAATTAAACATTTGAATATAACCGTTTTTTAAACTAGTTACCGAAAAAATAAAATAAAAAAATCGTTGATCTCAAAATTCAATGACCGGAGGATACACTGAGCAGGCTAAGGTGCAACTTAAATAAATCAAGAATAATTACACAATTTTCCTAAACTGCATTATTTTTGCATCTTTTTGATAAGATGAGACCTCAGAGAATATTATTGAACAAAATATAGAATATATCTGCTCCAAAGTGGAACTATAACTTCTGCTTTTTCCACATTTTGATTAAGCTCAAATGTCAACAATGTCAGAATGGAGGGGAGGAACATGAATAATTGGCCTATTTGAGGTGATCATAACACTGTCAAATTACTCAGTAGCTTTTACAGCAAAAAAAAAACTAAACAAGCAGCTCAGTCACCTAAATGTTACTGTAACGAAAAATGGTACGTTTTTTCCATTTACAGTAATGCACTGTAAAAACAAGGACTGTAGGTTTACAGTAAAATTCTGGCAAATTCACTGTAAAAATATCGATGTATCGTTTTTCAATTTACAGTAATGCACTGTAAAAACAACTAGCGTAGGTTTTATAAAAAAAAAGAAGTAGCAGCTCAGTTGACACAACTGTACCATAAAAATAAGAATGGTAGTTTTTCCGTTTACAGTAATGCACTGTAATAATGACAAATGTATATTTAACAGTAAAAAAAAAAACTGGCAGGACAGGCGACGGAATTTACCGTAAAAATAACAATGATACTGTTTTTCAATTTACTGTAATGCACTGTAAATATATATAAATATAAGTATATATAAGTAAAGTATAAGTATATCTGTGGATTTTATGGTAAAGAAAAACCTAAAACTTGCAGCTCAGTCGCCAGAATTTTACATGTAAAAAAAAAAGTGCTACCATTTTTCCATTTACAGTAATGCACTTTAAAACAACTGTAGATTTCACGGTAAAATTCAGTTAAAAAAAAAAACTGGCGTAGGTTTCACGGTAAAAAAGTGGCATATCAGTTGACAGTTTTACCATAAAAATAACAAAAGTAATTTCTTAATTTACAGTAAAGCACTGTAAAAGTGTCGATTTTACAGTAAAAAAAAACAAACCTGGCAGCTAAGTTGCCAGAATTTTACGGTAAAAGACTTTATATGTGAAAACATGGTACAGTTTTTCAATTTACAGTGCAGGAAAGAAACAAAACTAAAATTTTATTGTGAAAATAACAGTTTTTCAATTACAGTGGCACACTGTAAAAACAACAAGCATAGGTTTTACGGTAAAAAAAAAAAGAAAAAAGTAGGAGCTCAGTTGACAAAATTGTACCATAAAAATAACAATGATAGCTTTTCCATTTACAGCAATGCACTGTAAAAACGACAAATGTATATTTTACAGTAAAAAACAAAACTGTCAGGACAGTCGACGGAATTTACCGTAAAAATAACAATGATACTGTTTTTCAATTTACTGTAATGCACTGTAAAAATATTTGTGAAAAAAACAACTAAAACTTGCAGCTCAGTCACCAGAATTTTACTGTAAAAATAAAAGTGCTATAATTTTTCCATTTACAGTAATGCACTTTAAAACAATTGTAGATTTCACGGTAAAATTCACTGTAAAAAAAAAAAAAAAAAGAAAAAAAAAAGTAAAAACAACTAGCGTGGGTTTTACGGCAAAAAAGTGACATATCAGTTGAATTTTACTGTAAAAATAAAAAAAGTACTTTCTTAATTTACAGTAAAGCACTGTAAAAGTGTCGATTTTACATTAACAAAAACTGGCAGCTAAGTTGCCAGAATTTTAGGGTAACAGACTTCTTTACATGTGAAAACATGGTACACTTTTTCAATTAACAGCGCAGGAAAGAAAAAAACAGAATTTTAGCGTAAAAATAACAGTTTTTCAATGACAGTGGCCAACCGTAAAAACAACAAGCATGTTTCCCAGCAGGTTTGGACTGTACAATGAACACTTTTACAGTCCTTCTGGGGGAAAAATCAGCAACAATTTGAGGTCAAAGTTCTGGTGTTTGTTAAGAGTAAAATATTTTGTAGTCATTAAAATTCCTAAATAGCACAGCGGAGGAGGTTGAACACGCGAGTAGAAAGAAAGAACTGACAAGAAGTTGAGGTGAAAAGGAACCGAAAGTGAAAGGAAATGAACTTTTAAAGGGTTTTGTTGAAATATTCCATGCTTTGTTTGTTTGTTTACATATTGCCACGGCGACGCTAAAGATTTACAATGCAGCTGCTTGACATGTTTATTTATTGGTGTTTTTTTCTTTTCTTTTTTGGTTTGTTAAAAGTGAGCGGTGGAGTTTAGAAAAAGAGAAGGTCTCTGAAAGTCAGTCCTTGAGATGATGTTCTTTGGCTATCAAGACTTTGGCAACAGGATGACTCGGGAGCTCACCTTCTTTATCACCATCGTCGTCATCATCTGGTCTGCGGTGTGAAACAATGGCATGAGATCTTTGAGAAAGCTCTGTAAAAGTCGTACAAAGTCAGACTGGCAGGTGAAACACAAATAATCCTTTTTGTCAGCGTCATTTGTGGGATTCTTTTGGGAATATTTACACGGGGAGGATGCAGGAGGAGGGAAAGGATGACTTCAAGCGTCCGTCTGCAGGTACAAATGTAGAAATGTGCAGCACATTTACACTAGAAAAGTATTCTTGGATGCAACAAACTTTGGTAAATCCTCTTTTCATTTGGTTTGCTGTTTACTCCGCACGTCCGTTTGTGTCCTTGTTGCCAAAGCTTTTGCTCACACTCCATTTCTGCAACTGCATTTTTTTTATGTTTCAATTTATTGACATGAAATGATGCTGACAATTTCATTGAATAAACATTTGTGAGCAAAATGTATGTGTTTACAATTCAATGTGTACAAATTCAGGATATAGAAATTCAGTGCAGAGAAGTTAGTTTTATTGTTCTAACATTTTTTACACTGAATTTGAATTTTCATACAAAAATTTTGTATATAAAAATTCTGTGTAAAAAAACAGAAATTGTTTTTTTAATTAGTTTTATTGTTCTATCAAAAATAATAAAATAAAACTATTTAGTGCAGAAAAGTATTTGTTTTGTAGGAACTATAAAACTAACATGAAAAAAAACACATTTTCAGCACCAATTTTTTTTTTACACAGAATTTTTATACACTGAATTGTATAAAAACACTAATTCAGTATAAAAAGAATTATGCGCAAAAGAGTATTTTTTGGTTAGAACTCTAAAAATAAGACATTTTCGCACCATTTTTACACAGAATTTTAATACATAAAACTTTTGTATAACATTTTTTTATACTGCAAAAAGTTTTTTTCTTACTTTTAGAGTTCTAACGAAAGTTATTTTTTGCACAGAATTGTTTTTATACTGAATTTGCATATTTTATACAATTCTGTGTATAAAAGATACATGGGAAAAAATTGGTGCAGTAAAGGGTTTTTTTCATGTTAGTTTTATAAATACTTTTCAGCACTGCATTTATTTACACTGAATTTTCATACAATGATTTCTTAAATTTAAATTTTTTTAGCGTAAAAAAATTAGCGTATAGAATTTCTGTGCAAAAAAAAAATCAGTTAAAAAAATTGGTGCAGAAAATAATTGTTGTTAGTTTTATAGTTCCGACAAAAAATAATTTTCTGCACTGAATTTTTATACTAGTAATTTTTTTGCACTGAATTTTTATACGCTGACTTTTTTTCCACATGATTTTTATACTTATTTTTGAACTGAATTTAACTTCCTTTAGTGCGTAAAATCAGTGTATGAAAACTGAAAAATGAAAAAAAGTGTTTAAAAAAAAATCAGTTTAAAAAATGGTGCAGAAAAGTATTTTTGTCAGTTTTATAGCTCCTACAAAAAATATAATGGACTGATTTTTTTACACTGAATTTTTATACAATAAATTTTTTTGCAGTCAATTTTTATACACTGAATCTTTTTGCACTGAATCAAAATTTTTAGCGTGTAAAAAAAATCAGTGCATAACAATTTTGTGTAAAAAAATTGGTGCTGGAATTTCCTTTTGTTCAGTTATAGTTCCTACAAAAAATACTTTTCTGCACTGGCTTGTTTTACACTGTATTTTTAAACAAATATATATATTTTTTTGCACTGCATTTTTGTACACTGAAGTTGTTTTTGCACTGAAATATTTTCTTTTTACTGTGTAAAAATTCAGTATTTTGTTTTGTTTGTTCGTTTATAGTTCCTACAAAAAATAATTTTCTGCACTGTCTTGTTTTACACTGTATTTTTAAACAAATTTTTTTTTTTGCACTGCATTTTTGTACACTGAAGTTGTTTTTGCACTGAAATATTTTCTTTTTACTGTGTAAAAATTCAGTATAAAAAAAATTCAGTGAAGCAACAAATATTTTAGCAATTAATTATTTTAGACTTAATTTTTTTTTACAATGGATTTTTATACACTGAATTTTGACATACTGAATTTAATACAAAAAAATACAATAAATTAAGCATTCAGTCTAAAAAGTTGAGTGAAGTAACAAATATTTCTGCACTCTATTTTTTCACAGTGAATTTTCATACACTTATTTTTTGTATAAAAATTAAAATTAAAATTAAGTGCAAAAAAAAATTAATGCAGATAAATTCAGTGCATAAATATTTGTTGCTTTACAAATTTTTGCCCACACATTCATACTTTTCATTCATACATTCAATGAAATTGTCAGCATAATTTGCAGTAAAACAAATCAGTTGACAACATTCAAAGGCAGAAGATTGAGTGTCAAAGAAGGCTTTGGTAACGAAGAGCCAGAAGAAGCGGCGTGTTTGCTAAATAATGGACAACAGTTTTTACATCACATTGTAGTCTCTAGTCTGCTCTGGTCGGGGCTTCATGTACACGACAAGTGTGGGAATCACAAAGACAACACAAAGCTTCCGTGGGTCCGTCCGCCATCTTGCTGGCCTTGTTGTCGTTGTGGTTGTTGTTCATTTGGGCAGGTCGTCGAGGGCGTCGCCCAGCGGGTCCACGAGCGGCGCCCCCGCCGGGTCCATGTCGGGCTGTTTCAAGCGCTTGATGGTGTTCTTGAGGGCCTGCCTCTTGTTGCAGAACCACACGCGCACCACCTCCCGGTCGTAGTTGAGCTTCTCGGCTATCTCCGTCATTTCCTGTCCCGACGGGTGCGTGTTCTTCTCAAAGTGGGCGTTGAGGATCTCCAGCGCCTGCGGGGTGAACGAGGTCCGGCGCTTGCGCT
This sequence comes from Nerophis lumbriciformis, assembly GCF_033978685.3. Lineage (NCBI taxonomy): Eukaryota > Metazoa > Chordata > Actinopteri > Syngnathiformes > Syngnathidae > Nerophis > Nerophis lumbriciformis. The sequence continues at coordinate 46,219,845 of NC_084554.2, forward strand.
TTTTGGAGGGCTCGCTGCCGATAAAGTCGGTCAGGTTCTGCATGCCGGACCGGTGGCGGGCCTCAGCCTCGGCCATCCAGCGCTCCAGAACGGGCTTAATCTTCTGGGCGCTTTTAGGGGTGATGTCCAACTTCTCAAACCTGGCAGGATATAAAA
>NC_084554.2:46527500-46635000 GCF_033978685.3 Nerophis lumbriciformis
TTCTACTTCTTTTTTTTTAAAGCTCCCATTAATGCCCTTTTAGCCTTCATTTTAGTACTGTTATTGCACTGGAGAATAATACAATCTGTTGATCAACTTGACATACATTTGCATCACTGAACTCTGCTAAGCAATGTGCTCTACATACAACACACAAAGACAAAGATATGTTTCAAAGGGCCAATTTATTTCAGGCCAGAACAAATTGACAAAACTATTTTAAATAGCTGCAACATAACATACATAAGTAACAAACAGCATAATAACACTAACACTAACCACGTTAAACCCAGATTCCGAACTAATAAAGGTCTTAACTCATTCTCTTTCTATGCCACTTCAATATGGAATGCATTCCCAACAGGTGTAAAAGAAAGGGCATCTCTATCCTCCTTCAAAACCGCACTAAAAGAACACCAGTCCTCCAGGCAACTACAACCCTAAACTAACACCCTCCCTTCCACATAATACCTCTTCGGATTGTAAATAATCAAATGTAGACACTTTTTCTTATACTTTCTGATCTCTCTCTCTGTGTCCACTACTTGCTGTACATATCCTACCAAGTCAGTCCTACACTGTTTCAATGTCCATTTCTCTGATGATGCAATTGTTGATGACTGAAGTGTTGATACCAACCAAACCTAACCCCCCCCCCCCTCCATATCCCACACCCCGGATTGTAAATAATGTAAATAATTCAATGTATATACCCTGATGATTATCTTGTGTGATGACTGTATTATGATGTTAGTATATATTTGATAGTATATATCTGTATCATGAATCAGTGGACCCCGACTTAAACAAGTTAAAAAACTTATTTGGGTGTTACCATTTAGTGGTCAATTGTACGGAATATGTACTGTACTGTGCAATCTACTAATAAAAGTTTCAATCAATCAATCAACAACATAGCTGTAAAGCTGGCTTCACCTAAGGAAGGCACACGTGACATACACAGAGCCTAACCAGGCAGATTTGAATTGTTGTTTTGGGCAGTAGACGGGATCTTTGATCCAAGACACAACTTACATTTAACTAAAATGTTCTTTTCTTTGTGCTCGACAAAAGAAAAGAAGTGAGAATATCTCATACTTGCCAACCCTCCCGAATTTCACTGCCTCTCCCTGGGACAACCATTCTCCAAATTTCTGCCGATTTCCAGCCGGACTTAAGGCACGCCCCCTCCCGGTCTGTGCGGATCTGAGTGGGGACAGCCTGTCGTCACGTCCGCTTGGCCAACCAAAAAGTAACCACAGAACACTATACCGTATAGGCGTATAGTGTTCTGTGGTTACTTTTTTGTTGGCCAACGGTTGTATTGCGCACCCCCCTCCCTCCCCTCCCCTTCCCACACTCAGACACACAGTCACACGCACACACAGAGAGCGCAGAGGAAGAATCAGAAGCACGTCTCTGCTTCGCTGGAATAAAACACACTCAGATCCTCAGTTTCTAGCCGATACTACATAAAAAATAACGTAAAATAACGCAGTAACGCATCATGTAGTAACGGTAACTGAGTTATTGACTATAAAAAAATAACGCGTTAGATTACTAGTTACCGCCGAAACTAACGGCGTTACAGTAACGCGTTACAAAGTAACGCGTTAGTCCCAACACTGGTGACGAGCCACATTGAATGGTGTGGCAGACCACTTTGGATGATGTGGCAGACCACTTTGGATGATGTGGCAGACCACTTTGGATGATGTGGCAGACCACTTTGGATGATGTAGCTGTGCACTTCAGAACATTAAGGCCACTTTAAACGATATGGCGGACCAAATAAATGATGTAGCGGACCATTTAAAATAAAGTAGCAGAATACATTAAATGATGTGGCAGTATGTGGCGGACTACGTAAATGACGTGGCGGACCACTTGAAAGAATGTGGCAGGCCAATTTAAAAGATATGGCGGATCACGTATATGATGTGACGGACCATTTAAAATAATGCGGCAGAATACATAAAATTATGTGGCGGACCACTTGAAATAATGTGGTAAGCCATTTTAAATTATGTGGCGGGCTATTTTAAATGATGTAGCTGGGCACTTCAAATCACGTGGGGGAGGGGGGGGGGGGGTTCGCATTAAATGATAGTGCGGCAACACATAAATAATGTAGCGGATCACATAAAACTATAGCAGGCCACATAAATAATGTGGCGGATCACATTAAACTACATGGCGGAACACATAAAACTATGTGGCGGGCCACATAAATAAAACTATGTGGCGGATCACACAAATAAAACTATGTGGCAGACCACATAAATAAAACTATGTGGCAGACCACATAAATAAAACTATGTGGCGTATCACACAAATAAAACTATGTGGCAGACCACATAAATAAAACTACGTGGCAGGCCACATAAATTATGTGGCGTATCACACAAATAAAACTATGTGGCAGGCCACATAAATAATGTGACGGATCACACAAATAAAACTATGTGGCAGACCACATAAATAAAACTATGTGGCAGGCCACATAAATAAAGTGGCGGATCACACAAATAAAACTATGTGGCAGGCCATATAAATAATGTGGCGGATCACACAAATAAAACTATGTGGCAGGCCACGTAAATAATGTGGCGGATCACACAAATAAAACTATGTGGCAGACCACATAAATAAAACTATGTGGCAGGCCACATAAATAATGTGGCGGATCACACAAATAAAACTATGTGGCGGATCACACAAATAAAACTATGTGGCAGACCACATAAATAAAACTATGTGGCAGGCCACATAAATAATGTGGCTGATCACACAAATAAAACTATGTGGCAGACCACACAAATAAAACTATGTGGCAGGCCACATAAATAATGTGGCGGATCACACAAATAAAACTATGTGGCAGGCCACATAAATAATGTGGCGGACCACATAAATAATGTGGCGGATCACACAAATAAAACTATGTGGCAGACCACATAAATAAAACTACGTGGCAGGCCACATAAATTATGTGGCGTATCACACAAATAAAACTATGTGGCAGACCACATAAATAAAACTATGTGGCAGGCCACATAAATAATGTGGCGGATCACACAAATAAAACTATGTGGCAGGCCACATAAATAATGTGACGGATCACACAAATAAAACTATGTGGCAGACCACATAAATAAAACTATGTGGCAGGCCACATAAATAAAGTGGCGGATCACACAAATAAAACTATGTGGCAGGCCATATAAATAATGTGGCGGATCACACAAATAAAACTATGTGGCAGACCACATAAATAAAACTATGTGGCAGGCCACGTAAATAATGTGGCGGATCACACAAATAAAACTATGTGGCAGACCACATAAATAAAACTATGTGGCAGGCCACATAAATAATGTGGCGGATCACACAAATAAAACTATGTGGCGGATCACACAAATAAAACTATGTGGCAGACCACATAAATAAAACTATGTGGCAGGCCACATAAATAATGTGGCTGATCACACAAATAAAACTATGTGGCAGACCACACAAATAAAACTATGTGGCAGGCCACATAAATAATGTGGCGGATCACACAAATAAAACTATGTGGCAGGCCACATAAATAATGTGGCGGACCACATAAATAATGTGGCGGATCACACAAATAAAACTATGTGGCAGGCCACATAAATAATGTGGCGGATCACACAAATAAAACTATGTGGCAGACCACATAAATAAAACTATGAGGCAGGCCACATAAATAATGTGGCGGATCACACAAATAAAACTATGTGGCAGGCCACATAAATAATGTGGCAGGCCACATAAATAAAACTACGTTGCAGGTCACATAAATAATGTGGCGGATCACACAAATAAAACTATGTGGCAGACCACATAAATAAAACTATGAGGCAGGCCACATAAATAATGTGGCGGATCACACAAATAAAACTATGTGGCAGGCCACATAAATAATGTGGCAGGCCACATAAATAAAACTACGTTGCAGGTCACATAAATAATGTGGCGGATCACACAAATAAAACTATGTGGCAGGCCACTTAAATAATGTGGCGGATCACACAAATAAAACTATGTGGCAGGCCACATAAATAATGTGGCGGATCACACAAATAAAACTATGTGGCAGGCCACATAAATAATGTGGCGGATCACACAAATAAAACTGTGGCAGACCACATAAATAATGTGGCAGACCACACAAATAAAACTATGTGGCAGGCCACATAATTAATGTAGCGGATCACACAAATAAAACTATGTGGCAGGCCACATAAATAATGTGGCGGATCACACAAATAAAACTATGTGGCGGATCACACAAATAAAACTATGTGGCAGACCACATAAATAAAACTATGTGGCAGACCACATAAATAAAACTATGTGGCAGGCCACATAAATAATGTGGCGGATCACACAAATAAAACTATGTGGCAGGCCACATAAATAATGTGGCGGATCACACAAATAAAACTATGTGGCAGGTCACATAAATAATGTGGCGGATCACACAAATAAAACTATGTGGCAGGCCACATAAATAATGTGGCGGATCACACAAATAAAACTATGTGGCAGGCCACATAAATAATGTGGCGGATCACACAAATAAAACTATGTGGCAGGCCACATAAATAATGTGGCGGATCACACAAATAAAACTATGTGGCAGGCCACATAAATAATGTGGCGGATCACACAAATAAAACTATGTGGCAGGTCACATAAATAATGTGGCGGACCACATAAATAAAACTATGAGGCAGGCCACATAAATAATGTGGCGGATCACACAAATAAAACTATGTGGCAGGCCACATAAATTATGTGGCGGACCACATAAATAAAACTTTGTGGCAGGTCACATAAATAATGTGGCGGACCACATAAATAATGTGGCGGACCACATAAATAAAACTATGAGGCAGGCCACATAAATAATGTGGCGTATCACACAAATAAAACTATGTGGCAGACCACATAAATAAAACTATGTGGCAGGCCACATAAATAATATGGCGGATCACACAAATAAAACTATGTGGCGAGCCAGTGAAAATGAGTGGCAGGCCAAGTAAAAATATGTGGCAGCTACTTAAAAGATGTGGCGGGCCACTTCAAATGATGTGGGGAACCAGACCCACCTGTGCTGACATCAACATAGTCACTGTATAATAATGTAGAATTATAATATTTCAAGTCATTGAGTCACCTGGAGTTGCTGCTGTCCAGGCTGCTCAGTGTCATCAGTGTAAGGTGGCTTCCATAACTGGATCTTCTCCTGTTTCAGCAGGTTCTTTAGCTTGGCCGCTATGTTCTGGTCCGCCATCATGCTGAGACAAGACGACAAACACACAAACTTAAACAAAGTCGCTCTGTGACGTCAGCAAACACAACAACAAAGACAACAGCTGCAAGCGTCTTCCTGCCTACATGACAGCAAGATTGGGTCTGCCGGCGCCGAGGAGGAAGACCCTTTGGAACTTTCACTTTCAGTTCGTGCTTCGTTCCTTAGCCGAGTATGCTAACATGACAACGTCACAACGCTTCGCTTCGAACAAAGCTCGTGTAGTTGGACAGAATAAAACAAGATGCACATCGTAAAGTATGCCTTCAGTCACCGTGGAAGCTTCGCGCCAGTCAGCAAGATGATGAGGACGTGATAAAGACGTGACAATTGCTAAAAGATCTTGAATTGAATTTAAACCTTCCAGTTTCGTCGACAGTGCAACAGCGCCTTCGAAGAATAGCTTAAATAACATAAGCTCTCACTCGGACCGCCTTTCAGAACCTGGTCACCCAATACAAGCCATGTTTGTTCGGAGTGACACCTCATCTCTCGAAACGATCTTTAGTCCTATCCGGAAACATGGTTTGACCTAAAAAAAATATACAACGATTTAGTTTTATTTTAAATTTACTCTTTATCTTTTCTAGCTTTACAATATTGATAGAAGGTTACGTTCGGTACATAAAACGTCAAACGTTTGCAGAGTTGTTTTTAAAGACCGACTGCCATTACGTCACGTCCTGTTTACTTCTTTTGCTCACACGTGAGCGTTCAGTAAATGTTCCTCACCGGGTCCGCCACAAGGTGGCAGTAGTGGCCCAAAGAAACATATTGGCATACACACAAACACACAGTGGCATCAAACTTGAATTAATGAAAAGCCAAATTATTTCCAAACATATGACTTCTATTACTTTTGCCTGCTAAGCCTTGGACAATCATTTCCAGGCTTAACATGCATAAACAAACTGCAAAACATTAGAATGTAATCTGATTACTATATATTCTAAAGCAGGGGTGTCCAAACTTTTTCCACTGAGGGCCAAACACTGAAAAAACAAATGTTTTCATATTAAATATGTTTTTAACTCTTAGGGCTGTCCTCAAGTTTGGTGAATGTTAAATGTCCCAGAGACGCGATATGGTCTCTTTCATGAAAGTTTTAAAAGTAAGTCATAAGACATTATTATTTTTTTACTTATATATATTTTATATATAAGTAAATATTTTAATGCCCTTTTTGTCAAAGAAAACCCTGTTTCTTAGGGGGGGAAACACAAAACATGCAATATTTTCCCCAAAATGGAATATATGATGTGAAGTAATAGGACACTTAACTAGGTCAATAATTCATAACAACTTTGATTTTGATTCATTTTTTTTGGAGCAATGGTGATGTTTAAAAAAAAACAAAAAAAAACATCACACTAAAAAGGTACCTGGGATCCACTCATCCATAAAAATGTCGAATAAGTCTTTCTTTTTTTCAACACCACATCAGTTTTCTATTTGTCAACTCTACTTGTTTAGAAATGTTTTTTGTTTTTTTGTTTGTCCCTTTTGTCATCGTAAACTTTGTTTTTTGATGGCAAAAACACAAAATATGTGATATTTTCCCCAAAAGAATTTCAGGAGCGGAGTAAATGAGGTGAAGTAATTGGAGCCTTAAATAGGTCAATAATTCATACCAAACATTGATTTATATTCATGATTATTTTTTGAGCAATGACAGGTTAAGAAAAAAAATCTCACTAAAAGGTCCCTGGGATCCAAAAAGGGCCCACTCATAAAAATGTCTCATATGTCCTATTTTTAAATTTTATTTTTTACTTCCAACATCAGCTCTATTTGTGGATATCATTTAATTTTTATAATTCTTTGAAATTTTTGTTTTATGTCCTTTTTGTCATAGAACACTTTGTTTTTTGATGGCAAAAACACAAAATATGCAATATTTTCCCCCAAAATAATTTCAAAAGTGGAGTAAATGAGGTGAAGTATTTGGACCCTTAAATGGGTCAATAATTCATAACAACATTGATTTATATTCATGATTATTTTTTGAGCAATGACAGGTTTAGAAAAAAAATCTCACTAAAAAGGTCCCTGGGATCCAAAAAGGGCCCACTCATAAAAATGTCTAATATGTCCTATTTTTAAATTGCATTTTTTACTTCCAACACTTACATCTCCAAATCAACATCAGCTCTATTTGTGGATATAAATAAATTTTTATAATTCTTTGAAATGTTTTTTGTTTGTTTTATGTCCTTTTTGTCATAGAAAACTTTGTTTTTGATGGCAAAAACAAAAAATATGCAATATTTTCCCCCTAAATAATTTCAAAAGTGGAGTAAATGAGGTGAAGTATTTGGACCCTTAAATAGGTCAATAATTCATAACAACATTGATTTATATTCATGATTATTTTTTGAGCAATGACAGGTTTAGAAAAAAAATCTCACTAAAAGGTCCCTGGGATCCAAAAAGGGCCCACTCATAAAAATGTCTAATCAGTCTTATTTTTTATTTATTTTATTTACTTCCAACATTTAAATCTCTAGATCAACTTCAGCTCTATCTGTTGATATAATTTAATTTTTATAATTCCTTAAAATGTTTTTTGTTTGTTTTATGTCCCTTTTGTCATAGTAAAGTTTGTTTTTTGATGGTAAAAACACAAAATATGCAATATTTTCCTCCAAAATAATTTTAGAAGCGGAGTAAATGAGGTAAAGTAATTGGAGCCTTAAATAGGTCAATAATTCATAACAACATTGATTTATATTCATACTTGCCAACCCTCCCGGATTTTCCGGGAGACTCCCGAAATTCAGCGCCTCTCCCGAAAACCTCCCGGGACAAATTTTCTCCCGAAAATCTCCCGAAATTCTGGCGGAGCTGGAGGCCACGCCCCCTCCAGGTTTATTGTTAGGCAGTTTCATTAATGTCCTCCCAGCGTGGCAACAACACATAACAACAGCAGTCACGTTTTGTCTACCATAAAGCAGTTCGTCTGCCGTAAACAGCAATGTTGTGACACTCTTAAACAGGACAATACTGCCCTCTACTGTACATGCATATGCATGATATATATATATATATATATATATATATGAAAATACTTGACTATATATATATATATATGAAATATTTTACTTCACCAAGTCAAGTATTTCACATTAGAAATACTTGACTTGGTGAATTCTAGCTGTAAATATACTCCTCCCCTCGTAACCACGCCCCCAACCACGCCCCCACCCCACCCCCGACCACGCCCCCCGCCACCCTCCACCTCCCGAAATCGGAGGTCTCAAGGTTGGCAAGTATGATTTATATTCATGATTATTTTTTGAGCAATGACAGGTTTAGAAAAAAAATCTCACTAAAAAGGTCCCTGGGATCCAAAAAGGGCCCACTTATAAAAATGTCTAATCAGTCCTATTTTATTTATTTTTTTACTTCCAACATTTAAATCTCTAGATCAACATCAGCTTCATCTGTTGATATATATTTTTTTAATTCTTTAAATGTTTTTTTGTTTGTTTTATTGTTTTATAGTGTTTTTTGATGGCAACAGCACAAAATATGCAATACTTTCCCCAAAAAATATTACAAAGTGGACTATTTGATGTGAAGTAATTGGAGCCTTAAATAGGTCAATAATTCAACATTGGTTTTAATTGATTATTATTTTTTGAGAAATGACAACTTTAAAAAAAAAAAACAGCCTGCGTGGCAAATTTGTGTTATTAAGAGTCGACATTGCAACTTTTTCTCGCCACATTTCACCTGTTAGCTCTTTTTTTTGTGTGTCATAGTATTATCGGAATGTGCCGTGGGCCGTTAAAAAAATTAGCTGCCCGGGCCGCACTTTGGACACCCTTGCTCTAAAGAGTAGTGTAAAAGTTAAACAGACTAACGCCTTGTTGATTTGAGCCCAGTGCATGCTGGGAGACATTCTACCTTCTTACAAAGACCAGCTGGTGGGATTGAGACCTGACAGGAAGGCCGTCATTTGTTCAGGTGTTTTCCTCCGCCGACCATCCAGCGTGGGTAGTCATTAGCCAGTCAGGAAAGACGGGTCCACTCTCGGCGTTTCGTGGAAGTCTAGCGCTGGTTCTGTCACTCAGCCGCCATGCGGTGCGTTCAGGGGATTGCAACCTGTCCTTCAAAATGAAATGTGAGAGGTCAAATTGTGCCGAGCGTGCACTTTTCTTCTACGTGTTGACGACTGTCAGGTCACACATTGTTTTTAGAATGAAGAAGTCGGGTTTTACCACAACAGTCTCAGTCCGAGCGAGACCCTCTGCGGACGTCTTTCTGGCAGGTGATGTGGCGAGCGTAGCGACCAATCATCAATCATCAAAACCTTGTCCTGTTTCGTTTCTTCGCTCGTCTTTGACCTGGGTCACGGGGTTGATGATCCTTGTGTCATTCTTGATGCCGTGCACGCAATGAATTGTGGGTAGCTGACCACTTTGCCCACGGGTAAGCTGGCAGGCGCTTGCTTTGTCACGCGCCGAGGACGTACCGTTCTGCAGCAAAAATGCGGGGACGTGCGCGCGGGGCCTCAGAGTTCAGGTGAAGTTCACCGCGCGGCGTATGTAGGACAGCGCGCCGTCGAACGGGGGCCGCCGCGTCCAACATCCCCGCGTAACCCCACTGATCTAAATGCGAGCGCAGGGTGAGCGGGTTCAAAGATGCACACAATGCTGCGTTCAGGGTCCGCCGGGAATAAGCAGCTCCGCCACTGCCGTCGACTTGTGAGAGCGTTTGAAGCCCTGTGAAGCGGCAGGCGGCGCTCTCATTATTCCCCCACTCATGACCTGCCTTTAACACCTGCAGACGCAGTGCATCATGGGTCGCGCATGTCACAGCGACAGTACCCACAATGCACTGGGAGAGGAAGAGAGGTCAAAGGTGACAAACAACCCCCCTCCAAATAAGAGAGGCTTTGGAAGTAAACTTCAGCAATCACGTGACTCCGCCTCCTCGTGTCCTGACTCGACTCGCCGCTTTCATTTGAAGGCGATGAAGCGAGTCCCAGAGGAGCCCAAGTGGCGGCGAGACAAAAGGATCGATGCCCCGCCTCTCTTCAAAGTCCACTCTCCTGAATTGACCCGCCGCCGTTCACCTGAGGCGTCCTCCCGCACATTAAACCGATTCAAATGCGGCGAGCGGCGTTTCAAAGCCCACCGAACGTCGCGGCGATTAAATATTCATAGACTAATCTTTGCCTTGTTTTCTCACGCCGCAAAGCTCCGCCCACCAGAGACTCCTCGGTAGGCTCCGTCCTCATTTACATTCTCGCCACTGCGGCGGAATGTCAATGTGGGGGTGGGCTTGGGGGGTGTTCACGTGTCCTCACATGACTTCTGCTTTACATGCCATTACCTGAGGACACCCTCCAGCAGCTCGCCACTTTCTCTTCTTCCCGCAGAGTGAGACATCCCGCCTGTGGATGGACAATCACCCGGCTGAGCGCTTCCCTCAGTGACGTCACAGGCGGCCGCCGTGGAAATAAACGCGCGTCGCGTACAAAAAAAGCGTCTGCGCGTCGGCACGCTCTGTACATTTTTTTTGCCCAAAGTGGAAACAGATTGAGGGGGATCGTGTTACGCCAGCTTCCTGTTCCTCGCTTCCTCGTTAACGATGCGCACACCTGCTTCTGATTAACGGCGAGGGCACAGGTCAGACGGCGACATCGCCCGCTCCGATTGGCTGCAAACGAGGACGCGGTCTCACTCCCGGCTCGTTAAAAAAACGCCCCAGTCAGCTCATCCGTGACATCATTATTGCGGCTTTTAATTTGCGATAATTACAGGCTACCGGACACGCCGCAGTGCATCACACTGGAAAAGCTCCTTTTCTAGCCACATCTGCTGGCGTCTTCCGGGTGTTGAAACTTCTGGTCGTCATGGAAACAGCTACACTAAATAAACAAGGGGAGATCCCCGCGCTGGGCCACTTGCGTAACGCAGCACGGTGGCCTGTGTGGTTAGCATGAGAGATGTGACGTTCATGAACGAGTCGAGTCTTTTGATTGGTTCTTTTAGACCAGGGGTCGGCAACCCAAAATGTTGAAGGAGCCACATTGGACTAAAAATACAAAAACAAATCTGTCTGGAGCCACAAAAAATTAAAAGCCATATTACATTCAGATAGTGTGTCATGAGATATACATTGAATTAAGAGCACATAAAGGAAACTAAATGACCTCAAATATACCTACAAATGAGGCATAATGATGCAATATGTACATATAGCTAGCCTAAATAGTATGTTAGTATCGATTAGCTTGCAGTCATGCAGTTACCAAATATGCCCGATTAGAACTCCACACAAGTCAATAACATCAACAAAACTCACCTTTGTGCATTCACGCACAACATTAACAGTTTGGTGGACAAAATGAGACAGAAAAAGAAGTGGCATAAAACACGTCCTAGAAAGTCGGAGAAAGTTATACATGTAAACAAACTACGATGAGTTCAAGGACCGCCAAAATTAGTAGGACAAAACGGCGCTCGCCAAATACTTGAATCAGTGAAGCATGTTTAATATAAACAGTGTGCTTTATAACAATTAGGGAGGTTTGTGTCATGTTTGTCCTCCTACAGAAACCATATTAAAACAAAAAATATATTTTTCCCCCTCATCTTTTTCCATTTTTCATACATTTTTGAAAAAGCTCCAGAGAGCCACTACTGCGGCGCTAAAGAGCCGCATGCGGCTCTAGAGCCGCGGGTTGCCGACCCCCGTTTTAGACCAACAATGATAACCGATTTGCACTCAGACACATTGTCACCCGACTGGCACCTGGACTAAAACATGAAACATAAAAATAATAATAATACTACTTTTTTTTGTTTATCTATTTTTATTTTATTTACCGTATTTTCCGGATTATGAGCTGCTACTTTTTTCCCACACTTTGAACCCTGCGATTTATAAAACGGTGCTGCTAATTTATTGATTTTTCTTCGCTGACAGCCATAATGTTTTGTTTTCAACAAATACTTTTCATATAACACAGACAGAGACACTGAAAAGGTGTGTTATTGTTTGTGCTAAGGCGCCATCTTTTTATGACAAGTTCGCTCACTGCAGGTGCTGCGAGTTGAAAATGTACTTCCTGCTTTGTGCCGTCCACAGCGTTTTTGCTCGAAAGGATTCTTCATTCATCACTCCCAGCAATGTTTGTAAAGTTTACAATCCAACTAAAACTATTCTTACTTACTAAACCGTCCCATGTGTGATGTCTGTCGGAGTGTTTTCATGCATACTTGTATGTGCTATTGTAATGTAATTAAGCTAGCGTCGTTAGCATTAGCGAATATGCTAACACGTTTACAAGTGTCTGTGTTAGTATTATTAACTTACAATGGTATTTTTTTGTAAGGTTTCAATTTTGTAAATTTACCAAAACGTCACCATCGAGTTATTGAGTCTGTTTAGCTGATTGGTGAGCTAGTGGGTCCATGATGATGACTTCTGTTTTGTTTGATCATCCGTTTTACTGCCGTGTTACAGACACTGTTGGGAAATAAATGCAAATAAACATCTACAAACTAAATAGTCAAGCTAAATACAGGTGCGCAATATATCCTGGAAAATACGGGAGTTAGTCTTTTTTATTTGGATTCACTTTTTGGGTTAATTTTTCTGATGTAGGTCAAGCGTACACACGAGATAAGGTCGTACAATTTTGCATTTACATTTTTTATTATGTGCTAATTATTAGTGTGAATCTTTGGGCACTTACGATTCAATCCGATTCACGGGGTGACGATTCGATTCAGAATCTACTCTCAACACGATTCTCGATTCAAACCGATTCTCGCAATGTATTATTTGGTATAATAATTATAGTGAAACTTTTTCAAAACAGTACTAAACCAAACTATTGGAGTGTGAATACTTGGAAACCCTAGGGTGAAGATTCGATTCAGAATCGTTTCTTGATTCAAACGGATTCTCACAATATATTATTTGGTATAATAATGACACTTTTCCAAAAATGGTTACAGGTTAAAAAAAGCTATTTAGGGTTGCATGGATCTGACCTAAACTTATTTTTAAAATTAGATTCTTGTTTTGATTTAAATTTCTTTTTTTTTTAATCGATTTTTTAAATTAATGAATCGGAAAGAATAAGACTCACGATTCAGATAAGAATTCCTTTATTGTGCATCCCTACTAATTTTATTCTAACTTTATTTACACTTTTATATAGATGTATACATTTGCTTGTTTTGTGTATTTTTATTTGTATTATTAAAATGCTACTAAGTTCTTTAGGTTAGGGAAAATTCTAAATAGTGACATCGCTGTCAAATCATGGGCATCTTGGACCGCCTTGAGGAATATTTACAGTAAAAACAAAAAATAAGTATAATTATTGCCAATATTTCAGAATATTTCTTACCAATACAGTAATATTTGTGTACATTTAAATTATACTGATTCACATCTTATCTTCTAACGGCTACCAGTGGTTATTTAGTTGCGAAAAAACAGTCAAAAAAAGAACTATAATAACTAGGGGTGCAAAAAAAAAATCAATTCACACCCGAAATGCGATTCTTATTAATCCGATTCTTAATTTTAAAAAATCCATAAAAAAATAATACATTTTTGAAAATATATTTCTTAGGCCATCTTTATTCAATCTGAAGGGGCTTTTCTAACCTGTACCCAGTTTTGGAAAAGTTTAATTGTAATTATTATACCAAATAATACATTGAGAGAATCGTGTCTGAATCGAGAATTGTGTTGTATCGAGAATCAATTCGGAATCCAATTGTCACCCCCGGAATAGAAATTGGATCGAATCGTTCGATGTCACACCCCTAAAAATACAGAGACAGTTTTTTAAACGACTCTTTTAAAGGAACGGCTCCACAAGATCCGGCTTAAAAGCCATTTGTAATTAGCATAGGGGTGTCCAAAAAGCGGCCAGTGGACCATTTTCAGCCCACATATAATTCTACAGGAAGTTGATATTTCTTCAATGTCACACACAACAAGCAGGTGAGACAGGGAATTCCTCTGTGTTGACTAACAGAGAAAAATGAACGCAAACGACACCTTGACGTAGTCTCGGTGTGTCCAAAGTGATGCCCGGGGGTCCATATGCAGCCCGCAGCTCGAGTTTATTTGGCCCGTAACATATTGTCGGAAAAACAGTTGAAATGTTAAAAAAAAGAGCAAAAATACATAATGTAATGAGAAAAAGCTAAACGTTTGAAATAATTTGCGGCCCACAGCTCAAATGTTGTTTTGTTGGCCTGCAGCATATTGTCGGGAAAATCTGTGAAAATGTGAGATAAAAGAGTGAAAAGATACAAGGTAATGAGAATAAGCAGAAATGTTGATACTTAAAAAAATAAAATAAAAAAATGATTATCGTTAAGTTAAAAAAAAATTTAAAATGAAAAAAAATCATAAAAATAAAACATTAAATACAATAAAAAATAATTGTCGGGAAAATCTGTGAAAATGTGAGATAAAAGAGTGAAAAGATACAATGTAATGAGAATAAGCAGAAATGTTGATACTTAAAAAAATAAAATAAAAAAAATGATTACCGTTAAGTTAAAAAAAAATTAAAAATGAAAAAAAATCATAAAAATAAAACATTAAACACAATAAAAAATAATTGTCGGGAAAATCTGTGAAAATGTGAGATAAAAGAGTGAAAAGATACAATTTAATGAGAATAAGCAGAAATGTTGATACTTAAAAAAATAAAATTAAAAAAATGATCATCGTTAAGTTAAAAAAAAATGAAAAATTAAAAAAAATCATAAAAATAAAACATTAAATACAATAAAAAATAATTGTCGGGAAAATCTGTGAAAATGTGAGATAAAAGAGTGAAAAGATACAATGTAATGAGAATAAGCAGAAATGTTGATACTTAAAAAAATAAAAAAAAATTTTTTTTTACCGTTAAGTTAAAACATTTTTAAAAATAAAAAAAAAAATCATAAAAATAAAACATTAAATACAATAAAAAATAATCATGCATTTTAATACTAATACAAATATATTTTGTCACATATAACACAAAGCTGACACAGTTTTGTCAATATATATACTCTGTCAATATATATACTCTTTGTATATATATATATATATATATATATATATATATATATATATATATATATATGACAAAGTGTAGTTTGTGTCATATATATGTATGTATATGTATACATATATATATACGTATACATATATACTGTATATACGGCGGAACAGGGGTTAGTGCGTGTGCCTCACAATAAGAAATAAGAAGGTCCTGGGATCAGGGTCTTTCTGTGTGGAGTTTGAATGTTCTCGCACCTGGCGACAGGTTAAATGGCAACACTAAATGGGCCCTAGTGTGTGAATGTGAGTGTGAATGTTGTCTGTCTATCTGTGTTGGCCCTGTGATAAGGTGGCGACTTGTCCAGAGTATACGCCGCCTTCCGCCCGAATGTGCAGTTACACAATCGTATAATTATTATTATTATCGTTCATATTATTATTACTATCATTATTACCGGTATATTCTTACAAAAACAGGCTCACAACATTTTGTTAGAAATACCAACAGCAAGCAATTTAGCTTAATGTGAAAAAAAAAAGTTTTGATACTAAGTAATCATAATAATATACTATGTCACCTATAAAACAAAGTTTTGTCTTTATCAAAATGGTTCCCACATACTTCAACTTTTCAGTATGTGGCCCTTGGTGGAGTCACACCTGTGTGTAGTGTTTGTGTCACTCTCACTTCAAAATGCGTCATCAGGCTGCCATCTTGTTGACGTCGTCCCGGCGATGGCGATGAAGGGAGGAGACATGACATGCAAAGCAAGAGAAAGAGTTCATTGGCATCAGCAAGTTTTTCAAAATAAAAGGAAGCGATGACGAAGAACTCCAAGCGTGCACTCAAGCACTTCACGGAGAGAAAAACACGTCACAATCTTCTGGGAAGAGAAACAATCTGAAGTAGTTAAATGTTTGTGTTTGATGAAACGCTGAATCAGCAGCCACAGAACACACACACACATTTCGCCAGAAGTGTGTGTATGTGTGTGTGAGCAGGACAAAGGAGCTCAGTCAGGTGATGGGATCAAACAAGGCCTCTGCAAGTTCACATTGAGCAGAACCAGGAGGGAACTTGTTGGAGTCACAAAGTCCGGCTGGGAAACCGCATCCTTCTCCCGCCTCCTCCCCTCTGGCTGTCTCCCATTATTTCCTGCCCGCCTTTGGACACTTTGCATATGGCGCTTTGGCGTGGACACACACTGACCTCACAAGCTTTTCCCCAACACACACACACACACACAGGAGTGTTGTCTGGTAACCGAGATCACCAGTCTGCGGTCGCCATGAGTGCACGTGATGACTGGTCAGTATCCGTGGCACCGCCCTCCTCCACCGTGAGCTAGCAGGGAATTTTACCACAGGAAGTTGTGACACGTCAACTTTTCTTTTCTTCCAAAATCGAGTCACTCGGGGATCTTCCCGACAGCTCCTTGACAGGAAGTCACCGATGATGTGATCCAACCTTTCCAATGAAGCTCACAGCTTTGAATCCCACACAAGCTAAATCAGGATTTTCATTGAGGGCCACGTCGTAATTATGGTGTCCTTCAAGGGCCGCTTGTTACAGTGAATATAAATGAATATATTACTATAGAAGCCTCGTTACACAATTTGCATAAGCATCTCTCTTTGATGGATAACATGCTTTGAAATCGTAAGTCAAGGTGATGAGCAGATATTAAAGTATTTATTTTTTGAAGTGAAGTTAGGTGAAGTGAATTATATTTATATAGCGCTTTTCTCTAGTGACTCAAAGTGCTAAACATAATAAAACCCATTATCTAAGTTACATTTAAACCAGTGTGGGTGGCACTGGGAGCAGGTGGGTAAAGTGCCTTGCCCAAGGACACAACGGCAGTGACTAGGATGGCGGAAGTGGGGATTGAACCTGGAACACTCAAGTTGCTGGCACGGCCGCTCTACCAACCACTGTAAACTATCTGATTAATTAATCAATATTAAAGTGTAGAACATACTGTATACAATTGCATGCAATACATTTTTTGGTTAAAATTGAAAGAACAAATATATTTAGCCAGAAATTCCAGCCTTTCGCAGGCCACATTATATAATGTGGCAGGTATAATAAAATAATGTGGCAGACCTCATAAAACATGTGGTAGGCCAATTAAACAATGTGGCACACCACGTAAATGATATGGCAGGCCACATAAAATAATGTGGCAGACCACATAAATGATGTAGTAGGCCACATAAAACAATGTGACGGACCGGACCACATAAATTATGTTGTAGGCCTTGTAAAAATTAAGATACCTTTTTTGGCAGGTCACATAAAAAAATGTAGCAAACCACATTAAATGATATGGCGAGTCACATAAAATAACGGGGCAGACCACATAAATTATATGGCAGGCCACATAAAATAATGTGGCAGACCATATAAATGATGTGGTAGGCCACATAAATAATGTGGCGGACCACATAAATGATGTGGTAGGCCATGTAAAAAATATTGTGGCGGACCAGATACATTTTATGGCAGACCACATAAATGATGTAGTAGGCCACATAAAACAATGTGACGGACCGGACCACATAAATTATGTTGTAGGCCTTGTAAAAATGAATGTGGCAGACCAGATACATTTTATGGCAGGTCACATAAAAAAATGTAGCAAACCACATTAAATGATATGGCGAGTCACATAAAATAACGGGGCAGACCACATAAATGATATGGCAGGCCACGTAAAATAATTTGGCAGACCATATAAATGATGTGGTAGGCCACATAAATAATGTGGCGGACCACATAAGTGATGTGGTAGGCCATGTAAAAAATATTGTGGCGGACCAGATACATTTTATGGCAGGTCACATAAAATAATGTGGCACATCACATAAATGAGGCAGGCTAATTAATGGTGTGGCAGGCCACATAAATGATATGGCAGGCCACATAAAATAATGTGGCAGACCATATAAATGATGTGGTAGGCCACATAAATAATGTGGCGGACCACATAAATGATGTGGTAGGCCATGTAAAAAATATTGTGGCGGACCAGATACATTTTATGGCAGACCACATAAATGATGTAGTAGGCCACATAAAACAATGTGACGGACCGGACCACATAAATTATGTTGTAGGCCTTGTAAAAATTAATGTGGCAGACCAGATACATTTTATGGCAGGTCACATAAAAAAATGTAGCAAACCACATTAAATGATATGAAGACTCACATAAAATAACGGGGCAGACCACATAAATGATATGGCAGGCCACATAAAATAATGTGGCAGACCATATAAATGATGTGGTAGGCCACATAAATAATGTGGCGGACCACATAAATGATGTGGTAGGCCATGTAAAAAATATTGTGGCGGACCAGATACATTTTATGGCAGGTCACATAAAATAATGTGGCACATCACATAAATGAGGCAGGCTAATTAATGGTGTGGCAGGCCACATAAATGATATGGCAGGCCACATAAAATAATGTGGCAGACCACATAAATGATGTGGTAGGCCACATAAATAATGTGGCGGACCACATAAATGATGTGGTAGGCCATGTAAAAAATATTGTGGCGGACCAGATACATTTTATGGCAGACCACATAAATGATGTAGTAGGCCACATAAAACAATGTGACGGACCGGACCACATACATTATGTTGTAGGCCTTGTAAAAATTAATGTGGCAGACCAGATACATTTTATGGCAGGTCACATAAAAAAATGTAGCAAACCACATTAAATGATATGAAGAGTCACATAAAATAACGGGGCAGACCACATAAATGATATGGCAGGCCACATAAAATAATGTGGCAGACCATATAAATGAAGTGGTAGGCCACATAAATAATGTGGCGGACCACATAAATGATGTGGTAGGCCACATAAAATATTGTGGCAGACCATATAAATGATGTGGTACGCCACATAAATAATGTGGCGGACCACATAAATGATGTGGTAGGCCATGTAAAAAACATTGTGGCGGACCAGATACATTTTATGGCAGGCCACATAAAATAATGTGGCAGACCACATAAATGATGTAGTAGACCACATAAAACAATGTGACGGACCAGACCACATAAATTATGTTGTAGGCCCTGTAAAAATTAATGTGGCAGACCAGATACATTTTATGGCAGGTCACATAAAAAAATGTAGCAAACCACATTAAATGATATGGCGAGTCACATAAAATAACGGGGCAGACCACATAAATGATATGGTAGGCCACATAAAATAAAGTGGCAGACCATATAAATGATGTGGTAGGCCACATAAATAATGTGGCGGACCACATAAATGATGTGGTAGGCCATGTAAAAAATATTGTGGCGGACCAGATACATTTTATGGCAGGTCACATAAAATAATGTGGCAGATCACATAAATGAGGCAGGCTAATTAATGGTGTGGCAGGCCATATAAATGATATGGCAGGCCACATAAAATAAAGTGGCGGAACAAAAAAATTATATGACAGGCCAAATAAAATGTTGTAACTGAACACATTAAATGATATCGCGCGTCACATTAAATGATATATTTGGTCGTCTTGTTAAATAATGTGGCGGACCACATCAAATAATTTGGAAGGCCACGTAAGATATCGTAGCGGACCACATAAATGTTATGTGGCGGACACATAAATGATGTGGTAGGCCATATGAAAAATTATGTGACGAGCCAAATACATTTTATGGCAGGCCACATAAAGTAATTGAATGACACGGCGGGTCACATAAAATAATGCGACACACCACATAAATGATGTAGTAGCCTGTGGCGGACCAAATAAATGATAAGGCAGGTTACATAAATGATGTGGCAAGCCACATAAAATGAAGTGGCAAGCCACATAAAATGAAGTGGCAAGCCACATAAAATAATGTTTTGGCCCACATAAAATGACATGCCAGGCCACATAAATTAATGATGTAGCTGAACACATTAAATGACATGGCGGGTCACATTAACTGCTATATCTGGCCGCCTTGTTAAATAATTTGGCAGACCAGATCAAATAATTTGGCAGGCCACGTAAGATATTGTGGCGGACCATGTAAATGTAATGTGGCGGACCACAAATGTTATGTGCAGGCCACATAAATAATGGAACGGTCCACATAAAATTACATGGCAGGCCAATGGCGGGCCAGGTTTGGCCCCCAGGCCTTGAGCTTGACACCTGTGAGCTCCATGCAGGCCAGCCATGTGAAACACTACACTACCAGCTATCCAGTTCTCTCAGCACAATGTGACGGGTGGAGACGACAGCTTACATCCCCTAGATGGCGTACTTTCATCTGCATTCAGAAGCAGAACCAGAGAAGGTCAGAGGTCAAAGAGTAAAGTTGCCACACTGTTAGTATTTGAGGGCAAACATGAACAGGGAGAGAGGAAAGCCCGAGTTGCCTTCTCGCGTGTTCTGACTCGCCCTGCCTCACAACACACGTCGTGCATTACGCTTCGTCTTTGAGGCCTCCATGACTAAAAAAGACGCCACGGGGCGCGATGTCTGAGAGAGCGTGTAGACGAGTGGCGAGTCACGCAAAAATGTAAACCTTTACGCCCCGATGACGTCGCAGCAGACGTCTGGTGGCTTTTCCAACGTCTCGTCGACGTTCTCGTTCGGTACCGAGTGTCAAACCAGACAGAATCCTGTGAAACAGACTTACATCATCAAAATCTTCCAACACATTTTGAGATTATTTGGAACATATAATCGTTTTTGTGTGGCGTAACGTGTTTATATGTGCTGTTGTTGCAAAGGTTTTTTTTTCTGGTCTCTCACCTGGACAGTAGAAGGTTGTGGACATACACCGAGAAGTTGGTCAACTTTGATGTTCAACTTCTTCATCTAAACAGGAAGATATCAACATCCCATTAGTCGGCATCCCACTGAGAGCAGACATTGTACAGTAAGTGATTGTTTTATTATGTTCGCAGTTTGTATTTCTTGTTTAGCTACATGCCACTTAGTGTTTCACTAAAGCTGGATCTGATTAGCACACAGCTTCTAAAACAGTGGTTCTTAACCTGGGTTCGATCGAACCTTAGGGGTTCGGTGAGTCGGCCTCAGGGGTTCGGCAGAGCCTCCGCCGCAGCGGTCAAGACACAACAGACTCATGAATTGATTAACGTGGACCCCTATTTAATTAAACAAGTTGAAGAACTTATTCGGGTGTTACCATTTAGTGGTCAAATGTACGGAATATGTACTGTACTGTGCAATCTACTAATAAAAGTTTCAATCAATCCATCCATCCATCCATCTTCTTCTGCTTATCCGAGGTCGGGTCGCGGGGGCAGCAGCCTAAGCAGGGAAGCCCAGACTTCCCTCTCCCCAGCCACTTCGTCCAGCTCCTCCCGGGGGATCCCGAGGCGTTCCCAGTCCCCAGTCTTCCCAACGTGTCCTGGGTCTTCCCCGTGGCCTCCTACCGGTCGGACGTGCCCTAAACACCTCCCGAGGGAGGCGATCGGGTGGCATCCTTACCAGATGCCCGAACCACCTAATCTGGCTCCTCTCGATGTGGAGGAGCAGCGGCTTTACTTTGAGCTTCCCCCGGATGGCAGAGCTTCTCACCCTATCTCTAAGGGAGAGCCCTGCCACCCGGCGGAGGAAACTCATTTCGGCCGCTTGTACCCGTGATCTTGTCCTTTTGGTCATAACCCAAAGCTCATGACCATAGGTGAGGATGGGAACGTAGATCGACCGGTAAATTGAGAGCTTTGCCTTCCGGCTCAGCTCCTTCTTCACCACAACGGATCGATACAGCGTCCGCATTACAATCAATCGTGTAAATACAAACTTCTCCCTATCGGTGTATCTGAACTGTAAAGTTAAAATTTGAATGACAATAAAAAGGAAGTCTAAGTCTAAGTATTTTGGATACCCCCAAACAATGTTCCCTCTAATTTTCCATCTGATTTGCAGGTGTGTAAATAGTTGTGAGTTCATGCACTGTGTTGGTTTTGTTCTTTGAACAAGGTGATGTTCATGCACGGTTCATTTTGTGCACTAGTAAAAAAAACATATAACTTTGTCTTGAATTTGAAAAAAAATAAAAATAAAACATTTTATTTTTCACTAAAAAAAGGGTTCGGTGAATGTGCATATGAAACTGGTGGGGTTCGGTACCTCCAACAAGGTTAAGAACCAATGTTCTCAAAGGGCGCCGAAAAAAGGGGGTAAAGGAGACGGATTCTAGGGGCCCATGATGGAGGGGGGCCCAGAGAGGCCCCTAATGATGATGAAATTATAATACAGAAAAAATAATGACACTGCGTTGGGGGCCCTGTAAAGATTCTTTTCATGGGGCCCAAAATCCCTAGCGGCGCCCCT
Organism: Nerophis lumbriciformis; assembly: GCF_033978685.3. Classification (NCBI taxonomy): domain Eukaryota; kingdom Metazoa; phylum Chordata; class Actinopteri; order Syngnathiformes; family Syngnathidae; genus Nerophis; species Nerophis lumbriciformis. Next base: position 46,550,240 of record NC_084554.2, read on the forward strand.
GACTGTTCTAAAATTTGTAGATCATCCTCCATACATTCAGGCTCAAAAATCTAAGTTTCTGGATCATCATTTGTCCTAGAGTAGTCTTTGTTGTCTCTCATGGAGTCTGCCATAACTAGAAGTGTTGTTGTTGAAGGGAAAAGTGAACGTTGTGATGCTTCTTTGTGAAATTATTACGCCGCCATATGCTTAAAATTAGAAACATACGTAAATATTACATGTTACTCCATTACATATATACTTACAGCATGTATATAAAACGTTGATAGAGGCTTTTGGATGTTTTTAGAGCGCTTTATAGCCATTACCTCCATTATTACCGGTAGCTTTAGTTACGATTTAGAATGCATAAAAAAAAGAAAAACGTGTTCTTATCTTACATAAAGATTGTGACTGATCGGCAAAATTGCCCCAAACAAACGCTGCCATTTTACTGAAAGACTCTGTTAAAGACGGCCGACACTTGTTCCCCTTTGACCAGAACCACCTGTGCCTCACAGAACATCAGTGAGTACTGTATGGAATGTACAGCATGTTAGCATCAATGCTAATGGCTTCACTCAGGGCTCGATGGCAGGTCAAGGTGGGTGGCCGTCTGCCTCGAGCACATATTCCACTGCCACCGATGCAGACACAGGAAAGATGATGTCACACTAAATAAACGCAGACGGACAGACGGGGAGAGTCAGACGATGTCGTCGCAGAAGTTCAGACGGCAGATTGGGGGGGGGCTTGGGAAGGAGGTGGGGGGTGCTTGAGGGGTGTGTTGGGAAAGAAAGAGAGAAGGTAAAAGTTGTGAGTCAGAAAGAGAGAGAGCGACGGAGATGGAGGTCTAACAACAGTGGGAGGCGGCCAGGGACAAGAGCAGCGAGGAGAGAGAGTGAGGCCCCGCCTACCGGGCTCAAAGCATTCAACTAGTGCGCCAAGGATCCATTCAGCTGAGAAGGAAGAGGAGAGGAAGTGGAATAACTTCAGTCGCTCCTGCAGCTTTCATTCATCTTCTTTGTCTTCTTTCTCGTCCCGCCTCCACGCCGTGCCGCCATCTGTCCCTGAATCAGCAGCACCGCCGCGACCACGCGTTTCCTCTCTCACACTTTTTCCCGGAACTTTTCACTCTCCAAACTTGCCAGACTCTCAACTTGAGTCTTCCCGCCACCATGTCCGCCTTCGCCCTGCTCGGCTGCGCCGTCCTGCTGCTGCTCCAGAGCTGCCGCTCGTCCTCGGACCTGACGCCGCGCTCCCTGACGGTCTACCCTCATCGGCAGCCCGACTCCGCCTCCGGCGCCCACTGTCCCTCTTGCGCCCTGGCCAGGATGCGCAGGAGCGAGGGGGGTCCGGCGGCGGCGGAGGACGACGCGGCGGGTCACGGGGAAGAGGAGGAGGCGCAGCCGGATGTGGTGGAGGCGGTGAAGAGGCACATCCTCAACATGCTGCACCTCCAGGACCGGCCCAACATCACTCGACCCGTGCCGCGCGCCGCCCTCCTCAACGCCCTGCGCAAGCTGCACGTGGGCCGCGTCGCCGAGGACGGCAGCGTGCACATCGAGGGGGAGACCGAGGGGAGAAGGCGGGGAGGTCGGGGGGGCGGTGGTGCAGGAGGAGGGGGGGGAGGTGGAGCGGCGGCGGCGGCGACTCGGATGCGAGACGACGACGCGCAAGACACGACGGAGATTATCACCTTCGCCGAGGCTGGTGAGTGAGTGTGTGCGAGAGCGAGTATGAATGTGGATATGCAGGTGGAATTAAGCAGGTGGGCGGCGCACACACACACACACACACACACACACACACACACACACACACACACACACACACACACACACACAGTAAGTGTGTAATCACCTCCTGCTGTTTTCTAAGAATACTTCATTATCCACTTAAACACATAGATTTGTGTGTGTGTGTGGGGGGGGACACTGAAACATCAAAACACTCAGGTGGAGAACAGGTGTTGACCTTTGACCCCCAACTGCAAAAGCAGGCTTAGGGTGCACCCTGGACTCCAAACAAGCTACCTGTATGCTAAGTGCTGCTAACGCGCGCGCTGACACGGTCTCTGTCGGCTTCAAGTTCCCGAGACGGGCGCTACGCTTTAGTAGTCGTGCTCAAACTCCCCACTGGAGGGCGCCGTACTTCAAACATCTCTGGCCACTGCTAAGCGTGTGTTTGATGTGAGGAGCTTTAAATAGAAGCGGATATTAAAAAAAAAAAAAGAAAAAAAAAAGTTTTGTTGTTGTTGTGCACTTGAACACAACCCGCCGTGAGAATACTTTGCACCCAGTGTCTTTGTCGGGGACAAGTGATGCGTTCAGGGACTCGGTAATTAATTGGGAGGAGAGACGACTGGATTCTTGGCGGCGGCGTGGACGTCCCGTTTAGCGGGTCACTCACAAAATATGTGTGTGTCAGTCCTTCTGGTCTTTGCTGGGCCGTGTCCGCCCGGCACACAGAGGACAATTAGGCTAATTGGACTTAATTGAACACATCATTAGCGACATTCCACAGAGCACTTTCATCTCTGAGCTGCTCCATGTCGCCCATGTTGGCCGGCCCATAGACGCCCATTGTTGCTCCTCAGCTGGGATGCAAACTAGCAACCCTCCAGGGAGGGAAAAAAAAATGAACTGGCCATCTTCTTTGCCCATCAGCCTGCTGACCTGCTTCTATCTTTTCCCTTCCTTTGGCGTTCTCTTTCTCACGCCACAGCTCACTTCCTGTGACGCCAGCGGGCTTCCTGCGCGACTGGGTTGTTTGGATGTTTTGATGTGGAGCGGCTGCCAAAGATGTTCGATAGCTGTGGCCACGACTCGCTCGTAGCAGACGTTGACAGTGGTCTTTAGGCTTCTTGAGCAACCAGATGCGAGCAGGCACAGGTGGGGGCGTGGCTCTCGTCGACGGTTTCACGTTATTATGTGTCTCGTTTAGACGGCGGGCACGCAGGTGAACTTAGCCCAGGTTCGGAGGGCGTGTGCGGTTTCTGGGAAAGCAGTCACAGTGAGACATCTGTGTTGTGTCCTTCTGAGATGAGTCTGTCCCTGCATGACCTTTCACGTTAGCTTAGCATCATGACAGATGGCAGCATCATGGCGACTTCACTCCAATGAGCTGACAACGTGATCCTTTTAGCTCGATGCCTAGCACTCTCGTTTTCAATGTGAAGACCCAGGTTCGAGCCTCGGGCAGGACGCGGGGGTTCATTAGCTTAGCACAGGGGTGTCCAAAGTGCGGCCAATAACTCTTTCTTTAACAAAGCGCGGCACGATCGTTAGCATTTTAATATTAGCATGCTAGTTTTTTTGTTCATTTTTACAAGGTATAAACGTCAGCATAAATATGTTGTTAATTCACAAATGCCTGTTAGCATGCTGACTAGAGATGTCCGATAATATCGGCCTGCCTGATAAATGCTTTAAAATGTAATATCGGAAATTATCGGTATCGTTTTTTTTTTTTATCGGTATCGTTTTTTTTATTTTTTTATTAAATCAACATAAAAAACACAAGATACACTGACAATTAGTGAACCAACCCAAAAAACCTCCCTCCCCCATTCACACTCATTCACACTCATTCACACAAAAGGGTTGTTTCTTTCTGTTTTTAATATTGTGGTTCCTACATTATATATCAATATATATCAATACAGTCTGCAGGGATACAGTCCGTAAGCACACATGATTGTGCGTGCTGCTGGTCCACTAATAGTACTAACCTTTAACAGTTAATTTGACTCCATCCATCCATCCATTTTCTACCGCTTATTCCCTTTGGGGTCGCGGGGGGCGCTGGAGCCTACTCATTTTCATTAATTACTAGTTTCTATGTAACTGTTTTTAAAATGTTTTTAATTTATTTATCTTATTCTTTTTTTTTTTTTTTTTAAAAGGACCTTATCTTCACCATACCTGGTTGTCCAAATTAGGCATAATAATGTGTTAATTCCACGACTGTATATATCAGTATCGGTTGATATCGGTATCGGTTGATATCAGTATCGGTAATTAAGGGTTTGGTCAAGATCGGAATATCGGATATCGGCAAAATGCCATTATCGGACATCACTAATGCTCACGTTAGTATTAGAGCTGTGAATCTTTGGGCAACACATGATTCGATTCGATTCTTGGGGGTAACAAATCGATTCAGAAGGAGGTTCCAGTTCTATGGTTCAACACTTTCCTCCATAAAATAGATAAGCAGCTCTGATAAATGTCCATATTACGTCAAAGAAAACTAGTTTTGCTTCATAAAATTCTACCCAAACATTTAATAAAGTCAAATAAAAATAAGGCAACAACTTCTAAAGTAAATCTGTACAGCAGATATGAACATCTACAGTTAAGTACCCATGATTGTCACACACACACTAGGTGTGGCGAAATTATTCTCTGCATTTGACCCATCACCCTTGACCACCCACTGGGAGGTGAGGGGAGCAGTGAGCAGCAGCGGTGGCCGCGCCCGGGAATCATTTTTGGTGATTTAACCCCCAATTCCAACCCTTGATGCTGAGTGCCAAGCAGGGAGGTAATGGGTCCCATTTTTTTTTATAGTCTTTGGTATGACTCGGCCGGGGTTTGAACTCACGACCTACCAATCTCAGGGCGGACACTCTAACCACTAGGCCACTGAGCAGAGGCAGGACAGGACAGATTAAAAACAATAATGAATTAAAAAATGATAATAAATATATCCATCCATTTTCTACCGCTTATTCCTTTTGGGGTACAGCTCAGCTACAATATTTTTTTTTTTCTTCAAAAAAAAAATCGATTTTTGATAACTTTTTAAAATCAATTAAGAATCATTACATATAAGAATCGCGATTCATTTAAAATAAATATTTTTTGACAGACTTAGTATGCTAGATTTTTTTTAAATCTTATTTTGTCGGTATACCCATATATACACATTTTGGCAATTGATGCATGCTAGCGTTAACATCCTAGCATTTTAAACAATGTTTTCAAGTAAACACCTCAGAGTAATATATTTTGGTACTTGACGCATGCAACAGTTAGCATTTCCACATTAGCATGCTAGCTTCTTTTTAGCTAATTTAGCAGGTGGACACTTCAGTGTCATATATTTTGGTATTTCAATAATGCTAACTGTAATAATGCAATTGTTAGCATTTTAGCAAGCCAGCTTTTTTTATGTCATTTTGCTCATATTTTTTGGTTCCTTGACACCATCTGGCCAGCGTGCTAACTTATCATTTCAGTTCGGCTTTGGCTCTTCTGCATTCACAGGAACTTTCTACTAAAATTGCATTTTCTTGTTCTTTGAAAAAACATCTACCGTATTTTTCGGACTATAAGTCGCATTTTTTTTCATAGTTTGGCCGGGGGTGTGACTTATACTCGGGAGCGACTTATGTGTGAAATTATTAACACATTACCGTAAAATATCAAATAATATTATTTAGCTCATTCACGTAAGAGACTAGACGTATAAGATTTCATGGGATTTAGCGATTAGGAGTGACAGATTGTTTGGTAAATGTATAGCATGTTCTATATGTTAGTTATTTGAATGACTCTTACCATAATATGTTACGTTAACATACCAGGCACGCAGTGACGTGCGGTCACTGGAGGCAGGTGAGGCCATCATGGAAAGAAAAAAAATGTAAAAAGAAAAAAAATGTATTAAATTGTTATATGTATTCAGTGATTATACTATAAAGTTATTTTCCATTTAACTTCACCAGTTTTAGATTATTTTTATTCAAAATCGCTGAATTTTCACATTTGCCGTTCAAATACTGAGAAGAGACGGTGCGGTGATCAGCAGCCAGTTGAGGCACGTCACTCAATGCCTCAACATGGATTGCGCAATGACTCGGCTAACTGCTGGCCTGCTGTGCAGTGAGACCGTATTGCTATATGAATTATATTATACATTTCCATAGTTTAGTTAGCTGATGTATTTAATGTACAGTGTATTTTGTCAACAACTGTATGTGTGTAACGTATTTCTTGTGCTGAGCGATCATAAAACTGCTGCGAAGACGCACTGGCTGATGCTCGCAGTAATCCCGCCTCCTGGTGCCGGTTATTGCACCCCCCGACGGGAGCGCCACACCAACCAAAGCCACACCCAAACCCTCCACGTGCAAGACCGAATCCACCCAAAAAAACTTAACAAGAAGCCAAAAAGTGCAAAAACAACAATGCTCGCGCCGGAGGAGCCGTACGTGAACGACTGCAGGGACACAACATTAGGTACACCTGCAGACTGCAGCACAGATTTCATATTTCATTCATTCACAACTCCTCCAACACGAACACCACTGTTCCCGCACTTATAAGTAAAGGTAAGACCATAATAACCTTTTTTTTAATTAAATGTGCCTTTTTGTGTGCTACAGTTTGTATGTGTAAAGTTAAAGTTAAGTTAAAGTAGCAATGATTGTCACACACACACTAGGTGTGGTGAAATTTGTCATCTGCATTTGACCCATCCCCTTGTTCACCTCTTGGGAGGTGAGGGGAGCAGTGGGCAGCAGCGGCGCCGCGCCCGGGAATCATTTTTGGTGATTTAACCCCCAATTCCAACCCTTGATGCTGAGTGCCAAGCAGGGAAGAATGCTGGTATGAGCTTTTAAACATAACCCGTTAACTGCTGCCAATCAAATGGTGAATAAGATACTCTTTAGGGTTCATATGTTTGTAAATCTGACTGTGATGAAGTCAGTGCCTCACCAGCCATCAACCTCACCGCACGTCACTGCAGGCACGTTCGCAGTTGGTTATTTATGCCTCATATAACGTACACTTATTCAGCCTGTTGTTCACTATTCTTTATTTATTTTAAATTGCCTTTCAAATGTCTATTCTTGGTGTTGGCTTTTATCAAATAAATTTCCCCCAAAAATGCGACTTATACTCCAGTGCGACTTATATATGTTTTTTTCCTTCTTTATTATGCATTTTCGGCCGGTGCAACTTATACTCCGAAAAATACGGTATATATTGTACTGATTCTGAAGGTCCAATCTAGCAAAATGGCCCCAGCATCATTTGATTTGTCAGTCTGTGGCCCTCAGTTGGCAAGCTAACTTGAGCTGGCCAAATACATGCACATGTACAGTACAGATGTGCACACATGACTGCTATTGGTCAGCGATTGACAGGTGACAAGTGACTGAGCTGATTGGTTGTGATGGGTGTGGCTTCCCCATAAGGAGTGTAAACATCTTTTCTTTTCCTGTCTGGGAATAATCCCGTCTGTCTCCGTGCTTTGATCCACCCGAGTGGAAAAGCTCACCATGAATAAGCCGCAGAGAGATGGATGTTTTTTTCCGTTGTGTTTCGGGCGTGAGTCCTCTTTTCCTCAGATGATGAGAGCAAATTTGGCGTTTGGGACATTCCTCTTGTCAGGCGAAGCTGCTGGCCACTTTTGTTTACCAGCTGTTTAATGGAGGATTTTCCTGCATTTTTTTTGCCGTGTGTATCTGCTTACATAAATGTGTGTGTGGATACATACGTGTGTGTGTGTGTGTGTGTGTGTGTGCGTGCATGTCCACTCACATGTGGTGCCAATAAGGCGGAGAGGGCGTCGACTCTGGAGCCATTTGTGTCCTTTGAGCCTGACAGTCGTCAATAACGGAATGGCAGCTTTCCGATTCTCAAGAACAACAAGATGCTTTTCATGTGGTTTTCTTGTTTTCCATTGAGGACAAGGGACAAATGTGCGATCCACATCACACTCAGCTGCGCTAATTTTTACAAGACAGCACGTTAGAAGGAGGCTCGCTGCTGGTGCGGCGAAGGCCATAAATCACCTTGCTGCTGCACATGTGTGTATGTGTGTGTGTGTGTGTGTGTGTGTGTGTGTGTGTGTGTGTGTGTGACACTCACACACAAAAAGTGCTGCTTGTACGTTTGCGTCAGGTCAATGGGACACGCTTTAGGTCAACACCCTCCGCCCAGCACGCTGACTTAAGGTTAGCCCCCACCTCGACCCCCCCATGTCCACTCTCGTTGGACTTACTACCGCTTGCTACGTTGACAAGAGTTCAGCCTTTTGAAAAAGTTAAGCGATCATGTGCGCCAGTGTTTCTGCACCATTGTTGGGCCACCAAATATGTGTTTCTCAGCTGTGGTCCGTATGGGCTGCAGCAGTACTCAGTTGTAATACACTTTCCCACCACTTGTGGCAGTACAATGCAAATTATTTGCCACTGGCCAAGGTTTCAAATGTTATTTCTAGAAATGTCCCTAGTTTTAAGAGCCATATACTTATCTTTAATTTTAGCATGAATAACTTTAGTAATTACACTTTATAACTATATTTTGCCAATATTTTTAGTAAATGTTTTGGTTAATGAACCTTTTAACTATCTTTTTAATCCAATTTGTATCCTTTCATGATGTTGCCCCTGTTGTTTTTTTTAATTATTGTTTTAATTCACCTTTGTGATTTGTATCTGTAAAAAGCGCTTTTTAAATTGCATTTCCTTACAAATTTACTCACTAGTTTAAAAATGTTAAAATTGAGAAAATAACTATTAAAATAGGATATTTTAATTTTTAAAGTTAAAGTTTAAGTTAAAGTTCCAATGATTGTCACACACACACTAGGTGTGGTGAAATGTGTCCTCTACATTTGACCCCATCCCTATGTTCACCCCTTGGGAGGTGAGGGGAGCAGTGAGCAGCAGCGTGCGCTGTGCTCGGGAATCATTTGGTGACTTAATGATTTAACCCCCAATTCCAACTAATTTACTCACTAGTTTAAAAATGTTAAACTTGAGAAAATAACTAATAAAATAGGATATTTTAGATTTTCGACACATAGAAAATGTTGTTGAAAGATTCTGCAACATCCCAAGGATGTTTTATTTAAGAATTACAAGTTGGGGTCGGATCGGTTTAGAATTGGAAATGTATTATGTATTATTATTGTATTGTTATGTGTTATTTTCATGGACTGACTATAATTAAAAAAAATTTTTTTTAAATAAAACAAAAACAGAATTACATGTTGAATAATGCTTGTTTTGTTCAGAATAAAATATTTATTTCTACTTTAAGGCCTTGTTCTCACTGCAGGTCAATTCATTTATCAAATTATTTCATGTCCGTGTAAACAGTGCAATTTTTGAATTTTTCATGTAGGACCCAGGCCTCTTTCGTATGTGGATATAAATCGGATTAATATGCGATGTGTCCTCAATGTGGACGCTGCCAAGCTCAGGTCGCATTCATCCGACCAGAACATCATCAAAAACCGATAAGCGTCATAATTAATAGACAATTAATTATGACTGCTTGCCGCAGACAGCAAAATATCCCGTAAAACTGCAAAAGCCAAAATACTTACCTATGCGAAATAATTAGCTTTAAAAAATTTGGACTTTGATTGCACAAAATCCTTGAAATTGCCACAAATGCGCCAGTACTGAGACCGACTAGAGTGGAAGCCATTTTTACTTCCGTAAACACTGCAGTACGTGCGATGTCATGATGTCACGTCTGCATGCAAGTCAGATTGCATTCACATTAGAAATCTCAGGGTTTTTTTTGTAATGTAAACGGCCCACAATAACACCCGAACTGGACATCCGACCCCGCAGTGTGAACGTAGTGTAAAAGTCCTGCTAATTTCTGGGTATACAAATCTAATTTCAAGATGTCTTATCAAGTAAAATTAACTAAATGCATTCACAGATAATTTTACTAGTTTTCAGTATTTTTTCCTTAAATCGAGTCTTTTCATCTGATATTTGGTCAGCTCTTTTTTGCAGTGTGATGACAATCTCAAACAAACAGAAGAAGTCTGGAGCTGAAGTCATAGAGAAGTTTCTTTAGCGCAAAAAGTATGACTAAAGTGGTGAAGCTGTTTTATTTGCACTTTAATTTTATTTACAGTTTAGTTATTATTTAGTTTATTTATATTAGCGCAACATAACATTTGTTTGGGCCCCTCTGTAATTTTAGGCCCTGAGGTCAAAAAGGTTAAGAACCCCTGATGTATGCTACCACGTGGGCAATGTTTCCCACAGTGAGGCGTTCAAGGTCGTCTGATCGCGTAGTACAAGACAAACATAGTAAATGTGCATCAGTTGCCGTCGTTACCTGACAACGCCGTGCCGACGCTCCGACGTAGATGCGTTTCCTGCGTTGCACATTCCGGCCTCGGTCAGACCTGGCAAGAGGGGGAGAGAGGGGTTAGGCGGTGCGTTCACTGACACGCTCCTTGTAAGCCGCAAACAGCGGCACACGAGTCCGCTGAGAGACAATGAATGAACACAGAGGCACGGTGGCTGTGATGTAAGCGAGATAATCGCCTCCGAATAGCCGCTAAAATTGTGTTAATGGCCCGCCTCCGCACACGCTCTCTCACACGACTCGGCAGAGCGTCGCTGACATCCGCCAAAGTCCCAGTCGTGACTCGGACTTTGTGTATTTGTGTTCATGACGCCCACCAGTGGGACATTGCAGGGAGGAGAAGATTGTTATGTAAGAAGGTGACCACTGATGAGCCTGAAGGCCTCTTGGGGACCAATGCAAAGTGCTTGTGTGTGTTGCCATGGTTACCTACCTGCGTCTGATTGTTCCTCGGTCTTTCAGGTGAGGCCCGGGATGTGGTGACATTCGTCCTGTCCAAGGATGGCGGCGGCGCCGAGGAGTCGCTGGTGGAGCAAGCAAACGTGTGGCTCTTCCTGCGATTGGCCAAGAACAACCGCAGCCGCGCCAAGGTCGCCATCCGCCTCCTCCAGCACGGCGCGGGATCCTCCTCGCCGCAGGACGACGTCCTCCTGGCGGAGAAAACGGTGGACACTCGACGCAGCGGCTGGCACACCTTCCCGGTGTCGGCGGCGGTCCAGGCGCTGCTGGAGCGTGCAGACGGCGCGGAGTTAAGCGTCAGGGTTTCCTGTCCGCTCTGCGCCGGCGTCGGCGCCACGCCGGTGCTCGTCTCCGGCGGCGGGGACACGACTCAGCGCGGCAGCCAACGGGAACAATCCCACCGGCCCTTCCTGATGGCGGTGGTGCGGCCGGAGGACGGCGGGGAAGCGCGGCGGCGCAGGAAGCGCGGCCTGGAGTGCGACGGGAAGGTGCGCGTCTGCTGCAAGCGGCAGTTTTACGTCAACTTCAAAGACATCGGCTGGAACGACTGGATCATCGCACCGAGCGGCTACCACGCCAACTACTGCGAGGGCGAGTGTCCGTCCCACATGACCAGCATCACAGGCTCGGCGCTGTCCTTCCACTCGTCGGTCATCAGCCAGTACCGCATGCGGGGCTACAGCCCCTTCCAGAACTCGCGCTCGTGCTGCGTGCCCACGCGGCTGCGCGCCATGTCCATGCTCTACTACAACGCCGAGCAGAAGATCATCAAGCAGGACATCCAGAAAATGATCGTGGACGAGTGCGGATGCTCCTAGACGCCGGCGAACCCCGCGGGGACGTCAGAACCGAGCCAGGTGCCGGGTCACGTCGGGGTCGCTCTCCTCCGTCCTTGTGGCACTTTCAGACAAAGAGAAGAAGAAGAAAAAAAAAAAAAAAAAGAATATTAATATATTTTTGTTAAGAACGGAGTGGGCGTGGCCTATTTATGTGGCTGAGGCCATGTTGGAGCTTGCGTGACGGCGAGTCTGACACACAACAAACTATGCAACTATGTTTGATGTATTAGCTTCTATTCCTTTCTGTTTGTCCACTCTTTTGTACACGTACCAGGAAGTAAGATGTGTGTGTGTGCGTGCGTGTGTGTGTGTGTGTGTGTGCGTGCGTGTGTGTTGAGATTACTTGAATGAAACAAGTTGGCTTGGCTGCTGGAACCAAACACTTCTGTTACCATGGTTACCCTGTTGATATTCAAATGTTTACTGTCACTAAATATATTAATAATATTATTGTTCATGTTAATAATAATAATAATAATTATTGTTTAGCTGCATTTGTGTTGTTTTTTTTTTATATATGTGTTGTTATTTGAGTACAAATGTTTTTGCACTATAGCGAGACTCCAGGTCAAAAGGTTTGATCCCCGTCTTAAAATGTAAAAATGTCTGCGGACATTAGCTTAGCGATGAGCTAACTGCCATGCAACAATTGGGACTGCTCAAACGTTCACCAGCTTTTTAGTTCTTTTGAGACACCAAAGAGGCTCGTGTGTGTGTGTGTGTGTGTGTGTGTGTGCATGTGTATGAGTGTCACAAGGTGAAGACGCTGGCAAGTGAAAAAGACTGGTGTTTAGCTGACTTTATGTCCCTCCTCCTCCAGTGGGTCTGGGTTCATTCTTGCCTCATTCCTCACTTTAAGCGAGAGTGAAGAAAAAATGCACTGCCGACCTAAAAAGACCTGATAAGTCCGAAAAAGAAAGAGATGATACCGTATTATCTGCGCACAAATTCTACCTGTTGGTCGTTTGAGCACAATGCAGCGAGTTCTGAATAGTCCCACTCCTTAATGCTTCAGTCACACGCAGGATTCTCACAGGAATGAGGTGAGAATGCAACCCTTACCGACTGCACGTTTCGCACAACGCTTTACTCTCTGCCAACACTATCGGTCTGTTTTCGGAGGGACATTTTCGAGGATTTCACCAAAAATGTTTTGTTTGTGCTCCTTTCTTACTCTTCCCAACATCTTGGACATGCTCACGGGCCCCCCCGAGCAAAATGAATAAAAACACAGTCTAATAAATAAAGAGTAAAAGTGTTGTGTTGTCGACACTGAACGACGACAACAAAAAAAAGACGAAGAATAAAAAGCCTATTTTTTATTCTGTAAATATGGAAATCATGGCTTTGTTGTACAAATGTGCTTGTGACATTTTATGATCTAATTTATTGGACTTTTCTGCTTCACATTAAAGTTTAAAAGAAGAAACACAAACGTCTGATTTTTTTCTGCCTCCAGATGTTCCACAACGTGTCCCACTATTTTAAAAGACATTAAAAAACATGACAGGAAACGACATCGTACATTTTTAGCTGAGACCAGCAAAACTCCTCACTTATTGCCGCTATATTATCACATTTGGATGTATATCAAGCCATTCGACGCCTGGTTCTTCACAAACATGCAGTGCCAGTAAATAAACAGAGAATCGAGATTGACCGACACTGTATGTGCCGATAGTAACCTTTTATGGAGATTAATTTGTCTCTTTATTACATTTTGAACACTGAATTAATGTAACTGAATGTTTTCCGTTTGAATTTTGTGTACTGAATTTTTTTAATTATTATTAAATCATGCAGACAATTTCATTGAATAAAACATTGTGAGCAAAATCTGTGTGTAAAAAGTCAGTTAAACAGAATTCTGTGTATAAAAATGCAATATATAAAAATTCAGTGTGTAAATATTCAGTCTAAAAAAAATCAGAGTAAAAAAAATTCAGTGGATAAAAATATGGTGTGATAAAAATTTTGTGTGATAAAAAATGTAATATAAACAAATATGGTGTAAAAAATCAGTGTAAAAAAAATTCAGTGGGAAAAATTTCAGTGTAATAAAATTTCAGTGCATAAAAATTCAAAGTAAAAAGAATTCAAAGTATAAAAATACGCTGTGATAAAAATTCAGTGCGATAAAAAATTTAATGTATAAAATATGGTGTAAAAAAATTCAGTATATAAAAATTCAGTGAGAAAAAATGCAGTGTAATAAAAATTCAGTGGTGAAAATTTCAATGTATAGAAATTCAGTGTGTAAATATTAGGTCTAAAAAAATTCAGCGTATAAAAATACGGTGTGATAAAAATTCAGTGTGATAACAAATGTTATATATAAAAAATATGGTGTAAAAAATCAGTGTAAAGTTCAGTGTAAAAACTGAAGTGCAAAAATATTCAGTGTAAAAAATTTAGTGCAGAAAAATTCAGTCTAAAAAAATTCAGTGTAAGAAATTAAGTGCAAAAAAAATTCACATTAAAAAATTCAGTGAAACAAATTCAGTGAAAAAAATTGCAGTGTAATAAAAATTCAGTGCTAAAAATTTCAATGTCTAAAAATTCAGTGTGTAAATATTCAGTCTAAAAAAATTCAGAGTAAAAAAAATTCAGTGTATAAAAATACGGTGTGATAAAACAAATTAATATATAAAAATATGGTGTAAATAATTGTAAAAATTGAAGTGCAAAAAAATGAAGTGTAAAAAATTAAGTGCAAAAAATTCAGTGTAAAAAAATAAGTGCAAAAAAATTCAGTGCAAAAAAAGTCCAGTGTATAAAAACTCAGTGGGAAAAGTTGCAATGTAATAATAATTCAGTGCTAAAAAATTCAATGTATAAAAATTCAGTGTGTAAATATTCAGTCTAAAAAAAAATAGTATGAAAAAAAAAGGTGTGATAAAAATTCTGTGTGATAAAAAATGTAATATATAAAAATATGGTGTAAAAAAAATTCAGTGCAAAAACTGAAGTGCAAAAAAAATCAGTGCAGAAAAATTCAGTGTAAAAAATGAAGTGCAAAAAAAACAAAGTGTAAAAAAATCAGTGCAGAAATATTTGTTGCTTCGAAACTCAAGACTCCCTTCAATTAAATTAAGACTGATCCTGTCTCAGAACAAGCCAATGAGGTGAGTTGTGAAGCAACTAATATTTCTGCACTGATTTTTATACACTGAATTCTAAAACACTGTATTTTAGCAACCGAATTTTTAAACATGCACATTTTGCTCACAATTTTTTTGTTTGATGACATTAAAATGAAATTTAATTTGATATTAAAAAAATTCAGCTACATAAATTTAGTGTAAAAAAGAAAGACTAAGTAATAAATACACAAATTAACCTCCATAACCTTTGACCTTTCTACTGATCACAGTTAAAGTGTTGCTTGGCCTTAGCTTTGGCACCACCATCAGGTCGCTGACCACATTCTCAGTTCAGATAAAGCACGACGCACGTGCACGTGCACGCTGACGCACAATCGCAATCTGCTGCGTGTTTTTTAATTTCCTGTTCTGCTCACTTTACTCAGCGTTTGACAAAATAGGATTAAGAGTGTTTAATGAAAGAGGAAATGACACACACACACACCTCATGTGACCTGCTCTCATGTCCTCCTCCTCAGTGTCCTCATCCTGTCATCGCTAGCATGATGAGAGGCGGGGCCAGAGTGAGTTTCTGCACTGTGCAGTTCACGTCGGGTCAGAAAACTTTCTTTCTGCGATCAGAAAAGTGTAAGCGTCCGACCATCTGTGTGTGAGCGCGTGTGGGTCAGATGGTCCGTCTAGACACGCGTGCGCCCCGATCAGTCTGTGGCGTGTCTACGTCTCGTCAGTCTAGTGAGTGCAGCGAATCAGCTTCGGGCGTCGACCTGTCTCACGCCGACGGCGGTGCGCCCACACGTCCCGTCGTCGCGGACGCGCGCACACAAACTGGCACACGGTGATGAGTCACGCTGTGAATCACGGGGACTGCGACTTAGCCAAGAATTGTCTGATTGTTTACATTTTGTGGCGTATTTGCAGCAAAGTAATCCTTTCGTTCCTATTGTGACCTTTGACCTCTGACGCCTTCCGCCTGAACTGACCTTGGCTCTGCTTCCGGATGATCCACAGGGGATAATAAATCTAGTTTATGCTTCGGCGTAGTCACTCCACTTTCCTTTGCAAAGTCATTGTGAACCATTCAAAGTTCTGGGTTATGCAATACTACGCCAGAACACTAGGAGCACTGTTGATTCAAAATCGGAGGAGAGGAGATTGAGAGAAGAAGTCGATAAAGGGAGGATATAGAGCATGGGTGACGAAAGTACGGCCCGTATCGTGTTTTTTATTGGCCCGCGACACATTCTAAAGACAGAATCAAAACATCCCAGACTGGAACATTACACAAAAAAACTAGAAGAAGCAATTTTGGGGAAAAAATGCTGAAATGGGCAAGCCCCTGAAATGCGTAGGCCGAACTAAAATGCTATTGTTACTAGAGATAAATGCTTTAAAATTATCGGTATTGGTTTCAACCTTATCGGTATCGGTTTCAAAAAGTAAAATGTATGACTTTTTAAAACGCCGCTGTGTACACGGACGTAGGGAGAAGTTCAGAGCGCCACTAAACCTTAAAGGCACTGCCTTTGCGTGCCAGCCCAGTAACATAACATCTACGGCTTATCACACACACGAGTGAATGCAAGGCATACTTGGTCAATATCCATACAAGTCACACTGAGGGTGGCCGTATAAACAACTTTAACACTGTTACAAATATGCGCCACACTGTGAACCCACACCAAACAAGAATGACAAACACATTTCGGGAGAACATCCGCACCGTAACACAACATAAACACAACAGAACAAATACCCAGAAGCCCTTGCAGCACTAACTCTTCCGGGACGCTACAATATACACCCCCCGCCCCCCACCTCAACCCCGCCCACCTCAACCTCCTCATGCTCTCCCAGGGAGAGCATGTCCCAAATTCCAAGCTGCTGTTTTGAGGCAGGTTAAAAAAAACGATGCACTTTGTGACTTCAATAATAAATATGGCAGTGCCATGTTAGCATTTTTTTCCATAACTTAACTTGATTTATTTTGGAAAACCTTGTTACATTGTTTAATGCATCCAGCGGGGCATCACAACAAAATTAGGCATTATAATGTGTTAATTCCACGACTGTATATATCGGTATCGGTTGATATCGGAATCGGTAATTAAGAGTTGGACAATATCGGAATATCGGATATCGGCAAAAAAACCATTATCGGACATCTCTAATTGTTACCATGCTGACAGTTAGTACTGAGTCAAGTACCAAGTCATAGGACTATGAAGCGTATGCAAGTAAAATGAGCTAAAAAGGTTAGCATGTATCAAGTACCAAGTTAGATGACTCTGAGGTCTTCAACTACAAAATTGGCACACACAAAAAAAAGTCAGCATGCTAAGGTAATTATGCTAGAATGGTAATGTTATAGCATGTTAACAGTTAGCATGTGTCAAGTACCAAGTTATATGACTCTGAGGTGTTCAGCTTCAAAATTGGCTAAAAAAGTAAGCACACTAATGTTAGCAATGCCAATGTTGGCATGCTGACAGTTAGCATGCGAACACTTTGCATGAGTCAAGTCCCAAGTTATATGACTATGAGGTGTTCAACTGCAAAATTGGAAGAAAAAAAAAGTCAGCATGCTAAGGTAACTATGCTAATGTTATAGCTTGCTATTAGTTGGCATGTGCCAAGTTATATGACTCTGAGGTGTTCAGCTTCAAAATTGGCTAAAAAGGTAAGCACACTAACGTTAGCATGTTAATGTTGGCATGCTGATAGTTAGCATGCTAACAGTTAGCATGTGTCTAGTACCAAGTTATAAGAGTCTGAGGTTTTCGGCTGCCAAATTGGCTGAAAATGTAAGCATGCTAACAGTTAGCAAGTTATAGCAGTTGAAGCATTCGGCTGTAAAATTGGCTGAAAATGTAAGCACGCTAATATTAGCATGTTAACACGCGACTGTTAGCGTGCTAACTGTTAGCATGTGTCAAGTATCAAGTTATATACTGTATGAGTCTGAGGCGTACGTGGCATTATTGGCTAAAAAAGTCAGCCTGCTAATGTTCGTAATGCTGCCTGGACCAATACTACTGTTGTGTTGGTAAATGTTGTAAAAATGTAGCCATTTTTATGCTTGAAAATGCTTAATTTAGAAAAATTACGTAGAATATGCTTTGTTACCAACAACACAAAGCTAAGATATGAATGTTCAGATAGTTTAGCACATACTTGCCAACCTTGAGACCTCCGAATTCGGGAGGTGGGGGTGGGGGTGTGGTCGGGGGTGGGGCGGGGCGTGGTTGGGGGCGTGGTTAAGAGGGGAGGAGTATATTGACAGCGAGAATTCACCAAGTCAAGTATTTCATACAAATATATATATATATATATATATATATATATATATATATGTATATATATATATCCATCCATCCATTTTCTACCGCTTATTCCCTTTGGAGTCGCGGGGGGCGCTGGAGCCTATCTCAGCTACAATCGGGCGGAAGGCGGGGTACACCCTGGACAAGTCGCCACCTCATCGCAGGGCTATATATATATATATATATATATATATATATTTATATATATATATATATATATATATATATATAGATATATATATATAGATATCTACATCCTGAAAATATGCAAACAAAACTGTGGTTAGATAATTGATACTTCAAACTTGCATAAATAAATATTAAGGAATATAACATAACTTGGCTTCTGAGAGTTTCAAAATGTAATGAATAAAATGCTAAAGTTGTTGATAAACAAGCAATTATTTTAATAATTAAATATGGTCATTTTAAATGAATTATTATGATAATTTAAAATCAATTATTTCAAATATGTTTATTTTAATGTATAATTCTATGGCTGGTTGTAATAAGGAGTCACAAAAAAATACAAATAAAAATACAATTAATTTTGATGTTTTTAGCAAAATATAGTAAAAATGTATTTAGTTTTTTTTTTTTTTTTAATTAATAAATATATTTATTTTTAGGTAAAATAAACATAATAATACAATTTATCTCTAGTCTGGATGATTTAGTTCTTGTCACCCTGTTGTCCTCCCGTCATGAAAAAAGGCTGTCCTCACTCAGGTCCGCATGGAGCTGGAGGGGGCGTGGCTTCCAGCTCCGGCTGAAAATCGGGAGATTTTCGGGAGAATATTTGTCCCGGGAGGTTTTGGGGAGAGGCGCTGAATTTCGGGAGTCTCCCGGAAAATTCGGGAGGGTTGGCAAGTATGGTTTAGCATATATCGATTGACCTATAATGTATTGGTTTTAGTATCTTCAATGTACAAAATGTAACAAAGTGGCCCCTGCATCTTAAAATGTTTCTTTATGCGGCCCTCGCTGGTAAAAGTTTGGAAACTCCTGATGCCTGATGTCTGATGTCCCATGGCCCCGCCCTCCCTCTTTAAATAAATAAACACTAGCAGAAACATATCAAACATTTGTGTTTATAAAGCTCGGAGTTGCAAAGTACATAGAACAATCCTGAATATGCTGTAAATACTCCATGGACGAACTCCAAGAACATCTGAGTGCTAAAGAATCTTCCACAAGTCAAACTGGGCTGAGAAAAATGAAGGAAGCTGACGACATGACAGCCAGCTAATAGCTGTTCTTTGTGTCTGTACGGGTGGGGCACCCGGGAGGGGGTTCCCTCCTCAGAGGCCGACTATTACTCCGAGCAGAACAAGAAGAGAACATTTGTCAATATTCCGCGGTGGGGGCCACACGCCACTCGTCCACACAAGCTGGCTAATAAGGTGACACTTCACTGATCCAACCATCGTCAACCAAGCCATGTTTACATGGACAGAATTCATCCGAATAAAGGCCCAATCTGATTAAAAATGCTACATAGAAACACGTAAATCGGACGAATCCAATCCGATACCGTCTATTCGGCGAGAAATATTATTCCGAACAGATGTTCATTGCCGACGTGTGGTTTCTTCTTCGACTAATTCCGATTAAAAAGACAACCCAGATGGTTTATTCTGATTACCGTATTTTTTGGACTATAAGTCGCAGTTTTTTTTATAGTTTGGCGGGGGGTGCGACTTATACTCAGGAGCGACTTATGTGTGAAATTATTAACACACTACCGTAAAATATCAAATAATATTATTTCGCTCATTCACGTAAGAGACTAGACCAGGGGTCGGCAACCTTTACCAGTCAAAGAGCCATTTTGACCAGTTTCACAAATTAAAGTAAACAATGGGAGCCACAAAAATTTTTTGAAATTTAAAATGAAATAACACAGCATACAAAGTTTTGTTTTTTTTGCTTTATACTATGTATAAACCAGGGGTCTCAGACACGCGGGCCCACACGCTATTATGGAATTAGAATGCTAGTGCGCCACTAGCGCTAGTCAGCGTCATGCGTGCTGTGATGGTACAGCATTTAGCACCCACTACAACCAGCGTGCATGATAAGCCAGACGTTGTATGAGGCTTCCACTTACTAGCATAGGTGACAGCAAGGCATACTTGGTCAACAACCACACAGGTTACACTGACGGTGGCGGTATAAAAAAAACTTTAACACTCTTACTAATAATGCGCCACACTGTGAACCCACACCAAACAAGAATGACAAACACATTTCGGGAGAACATCTGCACCGTAACACAACATAAACACAACAGAACAAATACCCAGAATCCCATGCAGCCCTAACTCTTCCGGGCTACATTATACACCCCCGCTACCAAACCCTGCCCACCTCAACCGACGCACAGAGGGGGGGGGAGGGGGGGTTGATGTGTGAGGGAGCAGGGTTGGGGTGGGGGCGGGGTTTGGTGGTAGCAGGGGTGTATAATGTAGCCCGGAAGAGTCGCTGCATGGGATTCTGGGTATTTGTTCTGTTGTGTTTATGTTGTGTTAAGGTGCAGATGTTCTCCCGAAATGTGTTTGTCATCCTTGTTTGGTTTTGGTTCAAAGTGTGGCGCATTATTAGTAAAAGTGTTAAAGTTGTTTTATATGGTCACCGTCTGTGTAACCTGTGTGGCTGTTGACCAAGTATGCCTACGTGTGCAAGCAGGAAATGCATACTGTATAACAGGGGGTTGGGCTGGCACACTGTTAATACAGATTGTAGAGGGCGCCAAATGCTGTACCATCATGGCATGCCCTTATTATAACTGTAAGGGTGAAAATCGGAGAATACCAATCCCGGGAGTTTTCTGCGAGAGGCACTGAAATCCGGAAGTCTTCGGGGAAAATCGGGGGGGTCGGCAAGTGAACTGCTGAGCCACATCAGAGTGATCAAAGAGCCGCATGCGGTTCCGGAGCCGTGGGTTGCCGACCCCTGGACTAGACGTATAAGATTTCATGGGATTTAGCGATTAGGAGTGACAGATTGTTTGGTAAACGTATAGCATGTTCTATATGTTATAGTTATTTGAATGACTCTTACCATAATATGTTACGTTAACATACCAGTTGGTTATTTATGCCTCATATAACGTACACTTATTCAGCCTGTTGCTCACTATTCTTTATTTATTTTAAATTGCCTTTCAAATGTCTATTCTTGGTGTTGGGTTTTATCAAATAAAAAATGCGACTTATACTCCAGTGCGACTAATATATGTTTTTTTTCCTTCTTTATTATGCATTTTCGGCCGGTGCGACTTATACTCCGGAGCGCCTTATACTCCGAAAAATACGGTAAACGCTTGGCCAAGTATACGCACATCGAGATTGGATCAATTTACCGTATATTTTGGACCATAGGGCGCACCGGATTATAAGGCGCACCGCCGATGAGCGGGTCTAGTCAGGTCTATTTTCATACAAAAGGCGCACCGGATTATAAGGCGCATTAAAGGGGTCATATATATATATATATATATATATATATATATATATATATATATATATATATATATATATATATATATATATATATATATATATATATATATATATATATATATATATATTTGTTTTATAAACTGAAAACATTTCCTTGTGGTCTACATAACATGTAATGGTGGTTATGTCGTCAACTGACCAAAAACTGTTTTTATCATCTCAGAAATATTTCTAAAGTGAGAAATTTATTGTCAAAATTGGATCTCGAAATGAAATGGTCTCGCATTGACTATTGCAATTCTCTTTTCGCTCTCTTCAACAAATCAACGCTAAAGAGACTTCAGACTGTACAAAATGCAGCTGCCAGACTTTTGACCGGTGCACCCAGAACGGCCTATATCACCCATGTTTTATCCAGTCTTCATTGGCTTCCAGTTAAATTCCGCACTGAGTTTAAGATTTTAGTCCTGACATTCCGTGTGTTGCATGGTGAGGCCCCTCAGTACATCACTGACTTGTTATGCCCCTACTCTTCAGGGCGCACCCTCCGGTCTTCAGGCCAGGGTCTTCTAATGATCCCAAAAACATGTTTTAAAACCCATGGAGACCTGGCATTCCAGGCTAAAGCTCCCAGACTCTGGAACAACTTGCACCAGTCCCTCCGTGATCTTGACTGTGTTGAAACTTTTAAGAAACATTTGAAAACTTCTCTTTTTAGTAAAGCTTTTAGTTAATGCACCTTTTAACTATCATTTTTAATCCACTTTGTATCCTTTTCATGATGTTGTCCCTGTTGTTTTAAATTGAATTGTTGTTTTACTTCACCTATGTTTTGTACAGCGCTTTGTGATTTTATCTGTGAAAAGCGCTTTATAAATAAAATGTACTTACTTACTTAGGTCAAAATGTTGCATAGATGATGTTTTACAGACCATCTTCAGGCTGCTTTCTGACATTTGCTTCAGGATGCGCCGTTTTGTGGGCAGTCTTATTTACGTGGCTCACCTTCGGCAGCGTCTTCTCTCCGTCATGTTTGTTGTAGCGGTGTAGCGTGCAAGGACGGGAGTGGAAGAAGTGTCACTAACTGTTTTAATGACATTCAGACTTTACTTCAATAAATAACGGAGCAGCAGCTCCTCATCCGTGGCTCACTAGTGCAACAACAATGCCGGAAATGTGTCCCGTGAAAATAACTATGGAATAAATAACTTGGGTGAATAATGTCAACTCACTACACCGGTATGTTTTAGCACTTTTATGGCGAGTTTACTGACAGATATAAGTAAGAACTTTACACTACTTTATATTAGAAATGGCAACAGCGGAGGATGATTGTCACATACTGTAACAAGAAGAGAGAGGAAAAGAAGAAGCTTATCGACTACGGCGTCATCACAGACAACAAAGGCGGACGCACGCAAATTTTCAGGACTTATGCAGATCCCAAATACAGATCAGCAGGTACCAGAAGGTAAGAAAAGTTTATTTTGCATAATATTGCGAAACAAAACGCCAGATAATATGTCTTACCTTATACACACACCATAATAATACTCGTATGTTGAAGCACAGTACAATCCATCAAGCGGTGCGGCTTCATAGCTTACCAAAGTCGTACTAAAACATTTTGATAGATTTTCGAGCGCTGTGTGTTATGTTTTATATTTTCAATGGAACATTGAACTCCTCTCTGAGCTGCCACCTTAACGTGGTAGAGGAGTTTGCGTGTCCCAATGATCCTAGGAGCTATGTTGTCCGGGGGCTTCTATGCCCCCTGGTAGGGTCTCCCAAGGCAAACTGGTCCTAGGTGAGGGATCAGACAAAGAGCAGCTCGAAGATCTCTATGAAGAACACTGACAAGGAACCCAGATTTCCCTCGCCCGGACGCGGGCCACCGGGGCCCCCCTCTGGAGCCAGGCCCGGAGGTGGGGCACGATGGCGAGCGCCTGGTGGCCGGGCCTGTCCCCATGGGGCCCGGCCGGGCACAGCCCGAAGAGGCAACGTGGGTCCCCCCTCCAATGGGCTCACCACCCATAGCAGGGGTCATAGAGGTCGGGTGCGATGTGAGCTGGGCGGCAGCCGAAGGCAGGGCACTTGGCGGTCCGATCCTCGGCTACAGAAGCTAGCTCTTGGGACGTGGAACGTCACCTCGCTGGGGGGGAAGGAGCCTGAGCTAGTGCGCGAGGTGGAGAAGTTCCGGCTAGATATAGTCGGACTCACTTCGACGCACAGCAACCAGTTCTCTCGAGAGGGTGGACTCTCTTCCACTCTGGCGTTGCCGGCAGTGAGAGGCGACGGGCTGGGGTGGCAATTCGAGAGGAGCCAGATGAGGTGGTTCGGGCATCTGGTCAGGATGCCACCCGAACGCCTCCCTAGGGAGGTGTTTAGGGCACGTCCGACCGGTAGGAGGCCGCGGGGAAGACCCAGGACACGTTGGGAAGACTATGTCTCCCGGCTGGCCTGGGAACGCCTCGGGGTCCCACAGGAGAGCTGGACGAAGTGGCTGGGGAGAGGGAAGTCTGGGCTTCCCTGCTTAGGCTGCTGCCCCCGCGACCCGACCTCGGATAAGCGGAAGAAGATGGATGAATGGATGGACATATAAAATGTTTGTGTTGTTTGCTTGAGTCATATATTTTTAGTGTGCATTCCTTTACTAAAATAGAGAGTTTTGTCGAGACCAGAACTAATTATTCATGTTTATAATGTTTTTATGGGGTACTCTGCTTCACTATACAAACTTTTCCATTTACGAACCATGTTTGAGAACCACCGATTAAGTTTAAAAATCGAGGCTCCACTGTAATCCATTTGGGACACGGCCTACTGCAGGTTTGACGGCAACATGAGAGCCCGGAGAGTCAACCTGAGTGTCTTCGGACAATAAGAGGTTCCTTTCAAAAAGCTGGTGAGAAGTTTAGAGAGAAGACAAGCGGTCCCAGTTAAAAGTAATAACGGGAGTGATGGTTCCACCGGGAGCGCTGAGTCACTCTGGCTGACCCGCGCGTGACTTGCGGGTCTGGGAAAGACATCGGAAACGTCGTCCACAGACACAAAGAGAAGAAAAGACGATCAGCAAGCGGGAGAAAGTGAATAACAACTTTTTTTTCCCCTGCTTCTTTTAATCCCTCTTACCTACAAATGTGTGCAGTGCCACTGAAGGTCACACACACCCATACTTGCCAACCTTGAGACCTCCGATTTCGGGAGGTGGGGGGCGTGGTCAGGGGCGGGGCGGGGCGTGGTTGGGGGCATGGTTAAGAGTGGAGGAGTATATTGACAGCTAGAATTCACCAAGTCAAGTATTTCATACATAAATATATATATATATATATATATATATATATATATATATATATATATATATTTATATCCTGAAAATGTGCAAACAAAACTGTGTTTAGATAATTGATACTTCAAACTTACATAAATAAATCTTAAGGAATATAACATAACTTGGCTTCTGAGAGCTTCAAAATGTAATGAATAAAATGCTAAATTTGTTGATAAACAAGCAATTATTTTAATAATTAAATATGGTAATTTTAAATGAATTATGATCATTTAAAATTAATTATTTCAAATATTTTTATTTTAAAGTATAATTCTATGGCTGGATGTAATAAGGAGTCAGAAAAAATACAAATAAAAATACAATTAATTTTGATGTTTTTAGCAAAATATAGTAAAAATGTATTTCGTTTTTGTTTTTTTTAATTAGTAAATATATTTATTTTTAGGTAAGATAAACATAATAATACAATTTATCTCTAGTATGGATGATTTAGTTCTTGTCACCCTGTTGTCTTCCCGTCTGAAAAAAGGCTGTCCTCACTCAGGTGCGCATGGAGCTGGAGGGGGCGTGGCCTCCAGCTCCGGCTGAAAATCGGGAGATTTTCGGGAGAATATTTGTCCCGGGAGGTTTTCGGGAGAGGCGCTGAATTTCGTGAGTCTCCCGGAAAATTCGGGAGGGTTGGCAAGTATGCACACACCTGTGCTCTCAGAGAAAGATTTACAACATGGCCGCCAAGTGCTAATGAGTGCCGAGGGAGAAGCCTGGCTTTAAATGAAAAAAGGAGGCGTGGTCAATTCTGTCAGAGCCATCAAGTACGACCAGTAAGACTTCTTTTTTTTTCTTCTTTTTTTTTATATATATCCTTCATTTAGCCGCCCTGTTACACGTTTAAGGGGCTCCGCTTCAGCTGGGTTTAGCGGCCATTTGGGCATTTTGGGGGCTTCCTCCCATGATTCCAGGACATCAGACAAACACACATCTGTACTTTATAAGGCGGACCAAGACGGAATAAACAAAGCATGATGATTCACACTCTGTGACGATGAGGACGCACAGCTGTATTATGACGGCCAGCGCCCAGCGAGTGTAAACAGAACATACACACACAGTAAAAGGATGAGTTTAACAGTCAAATATCTGGAAAGAATTCACCAGCTGGAGATATATGATATGCTAATTGAGTGTGTGTCAAGCCGCCTGTGCGGGTAAAGAGCAGTGTTAAAGGTCTGGAGGATGAGCATATTATACGTCCAGTTCAAATGTTCTGCATATAAAAGTAACAGTCGACTAATTGGCACACGGTGCTGTACGCTTTTCACATGTCAGCGCAGCTGAAAGAACAGAGACTGGAATGTTCCATCGTGAGACGAACAAAACTATGTCCTGACCCTCACAATTCCATTCTCCGTCAATTAGGGAGCGAGCGGAGGCATTGTGTCCGTTTGTTTTGCTGTTGTTTGTCGCAACTTTGAACTCCGTCCGTCAGAGTTCAGCCGGAGGTCGGGGGTGCAGACGGGGCTGCGGCGCGGTGGTGCGGTGTTGGGGGGGGGGAGGTGCTAATTGGGTCGAGAGTCTGACGAGTGGATAGCAAAGACGGGAAAGCACATAAAAAGACGCGTGGTAGTGGGTTTTTATTGCGTACACGAGACCGGAAGTCAACCATGACGCTAATTACAGACTGTGCTAACGACGTCATGGACGCGTTCGAAATTGAAAGATGGAGTAGGGCAGGAGTGTCCACAGTGCGGCCCGTGGCACAAGCGTTAGGATTCTAATATTAGCATGGGAGATTTTGCAGGTATACACCCATCCATCCATCCATTTTCTACCGCTTATTCCCTTTTGGGGTCGCGGGGGGCGCTGGAGCCTATCTCAGCTACAATCGGGCGGAAGGCGGGGTACACCCTGGACAAGTCGCCATCTCATCGCAGGGCCAACACAGATAGACAGACAACATTCACACTCACATTCACACACTAGGGCCAATTTAGTGTTGCCAATCAACCTATCCCCAGGTGCATGTCTTTGGAGGTGGGAGGAAGCCGGAGTACCCGGAGGGAACCCACGCAGTCACGGGGAGAACATGCAAACTCCACACAGAAAGATCCCGAGCCCGCAATTGAACCCAAGACTACTCAGGACCTTCGTATTGTGAGGCAGATGCACTAACCCCTCTGCCACCGTGCTGCCCGCAGGTATACACCTTAGCATGAAATATTTTAAAGTTAAAGTTAAAGGACCGATGATTGTCACACACACACTAGGTGCGGTGAGATTATCCTCTGCATTTGACCCATCACCCTCACCCTCTGGGAGGTGAGGGGAGCAGTGAGCAGCAGCGGTGGCCGCACCCGGGAATCATTTTGGTGATTTGGTGATGAAGACGGCATGGCGAAGTGGCCGTGCCAGCAATCGGAGGGTTGCTGGTTACTGGGGTTCAAGCCCCACTTTCTACCATCCTAGTCACTTCCGTTGTGTCCTTGGGCAAGACACTTCACCCTTGCTCCTGATGGGTGCTGGTTAGCGCCTTGCATGGCAGCTCCCGCCATCAGTGTGTGAATGTGTGTGTGAATGTGGAAATACTGTCAAAGCGCTTTGAGTACCTTGAAGGTAGAAAAGCGCTATACAAGTATAACCCATTTATCATTTATTTATCATTCAACCCCCAATTCCAACCCTTGATGCTGAGTGCCAAGCAGGGAGGTAATGGGTCCCTTTTTCATAGTCTTTGGTATGACTCGGCCGGGGTTTGAACTCACGACCTACCGATCTCAGGGCGGAAACTCTAACCACTAGGCCACTGAGCAGGTTTTGCTACTTGACGAATGCTACCTTTTAGCATGCTAATGTTAATAGGCTAACCTTTTAGGTACGTTTTATAGGGATAGACCAGAGTCATATCTTGGTGTTTGATGCATGCTAATGATAGCATGCTTGCATTTTTAACCAATTTTTATATATTTTGGTCCTCTAGTATTTTAGCACGCTAGTTTTTTTTGGGGGGGGGGGGGGCAAATACAGCAGATATACACCACAGTGTAATATTTTGGTATGTCACTTATGCTAAGTGTAAACATGCTTTTGTTAGCATCATATCTTTTTTTAATTTTTGAAGGTATACACCTCAGCATTCAATATTTTGTTACTTGATGAATGCTACTTGTTAGCATTTTGACATCAATAGGCTTTTTTTGGTATTTGATGTATGTTTTTCATCTCATTCATTTTTTCATTTTAGCATGCTAGCATTTCAAACTAATTTGTAAGGTTTACATCGCGGAGTAATATACTTTTGAACTTGATGTATGCTGCAGTTAGCATTTTAGAATGCTACATTTTTTAGCTAATTTAGCGGGTTTACACCTCCGCGTCATATATTTTGGTATTTTACCAATGCTAATTGTAAGCATGCTATTGTTAGCATGCTAGCTTTATTAGGAGATTTTGTAGGTATACACCTCAGTGAAGTGAAGTGAATTATATTTATATAGCGCTTTTCTCAAGTGACTCAAAGCGCTTTACATTGTGAAACCCAATATCTAATTTACATTTTTAAACCAGTGTGGGTGGCACTGGGAGCAGGTGGGTAAAGTGTCTTGCCCAAGGACACAACGGCAGTGACTAGGATGGCGGAAGCGGGGATCGAACCTGCAACCCTCAAGTTGCTGGCACGGCCGCTCTACCAACCGAGCTATACCGCCCCACGTCACAGTGTCAAATATTTTGTTACTTGACGAATGCTACCTGTAAGCATGTCACGTTAATAGGCTAACCTTTTTCGCTAATTGTATAGATATACACCAGGGTCATATTTTGGCACATGATGTATGTTAATTTTAGCATTTTTAACACATTTTTAAAGGTATACATCTCAGAGTAATATATTTTGGCACTTGACCCGTACTACAGTTAGCATTTTAGCATTCTAACTTCTTTAGCTAGTTTAGCAGGCATACACGTCAGTGTCATATATTTTGGGATTTCACTAATACTAACAGTACGCATGCTAATGTTTGCATGTTAGTGTACTGTTAGTGTGATAGGTTTTTTTTCAATGTTGCAGTTATACACCTCAGCGTCAAATATTTTGTTACTTGACAAATGCTACCTGTTAGCACATTAACGTTCATAGACCAACTTTTTCAGCTCCTTTTGTAGGTATAGAGAGTCATATTTCGGTACTTGATCTATGCTAATGTTAGCATGCACGCATTTTTAACAAATGTTTCAGGTATACATTGCAGAGTAATATATGTTGGTACTTGATGCATTCTAGTTAGAGATGGCCGATAAATGCTTTAAAATGTAATATCGGAAATGATCGGTATCGTTTTTTTTATTATCGGTATCGTTTTTGTTTTGTTTTTATTTTTTATTAAATCAACATAAAAAACACAAGATACACTTACAATTAGTGCACCAACCCAAAAAACCTCCCTCCCCCATTTACACTCATTCACAATCATTCACACAAAAGTAACAGTTAATTTTACTCATTTCCATTAATTACCGCATTTTTCGGAGTATAAGTCGCACCGGAGTATAAGTCGCACCTGCCGAAAATGCATAATAAAGAAGGAAAAAAACATACATAAATCGTACTGGAGCCCGGCCAAACTATGAAAAAAACTGCAACTTATAGTCCGAAAAATACGGTACTAGTTTCTATATAACTGTTTTTGTATTGTTTTACTTTCTTTTTTATTCAAGAAAATGTTTTTAATTTATTTATCTTATTTTATTTTATAATTTTTTTTTAAAAAGGACCTTATCTTCACCATACCTGGTTGTCCAAATTAGGCATAATAATGTATTAATTCCACGACTGTATATATCGGTATCGGTTGATATCGGTATCGGTAATTAAGAGTTGGACAATATCGGAATATCGGATATCGGCAAAAAAAAAACATTATCGGACATCCCTAATTCCATCCATCCATCCATTTTCTATTTCACGAATGCTAACTATAAGCATGCTATTGTTAGCATGTTAGCATAATACTGTTTGCATGCTCGCTTTTTTAGCTCATTTTGCTCATATTTTTATGACTTGATGCTGTCACGTTGGGGGGTCGCAGCTCGCTGCGGGGTTGTTCTTCCAACGCAAAAACACAGCTCCGGACGACAGCGTGAAGGTAGGCTAGGATTTATTAACATAAATCACGCACTACCACAAACATAAACAATATAACAACAACAAAAAAAAGGCAAGCGTGCCTAAAACGCAAGTGAGGCTAATCTTTAGCAGAAGCTATGGCATGGACATGGAAACTTCCTTGGTCAGAGCAAGACATAAACAGGTGTGACATCAAAACAACGCAGGCAGAACGAGTGATGAACAAAGCTAGGCTTAAATAACAGTGACATGATTGGTGACAGGTGTGTGTGAGTCCGAACGTGAAACAGGTGCGTGACGTGACAGGTGAAAACTAATGATTGCTATGGTGACAAAACAAAACAAAAAGTCCAAAAACAAAACCGAACATGAATGAAACAAAACATGATCACACAGACATGACAGATGCTATCTAGCTAGCGTGCTAACTGTTAGCCTTTCAGTTTGGCTTTGGCTCTTCAGCATTCACACAATATTTCTACCCAACTTGCATTTTCTTCTTCTTTGAAAAAAAACTATATATCGTACTTGCTTTGAAGGTGAAAACTACCAAAATAGCCCCCGGGTCCTTAGCGGAAAATATTAGGGCACCCCTGGAGTAGCGCTTTTAAAAAGCATGAAGGGATGACATTAGGCCAGGCCAGGGAGGAAGAGCGGAGTGGACAAAGGGCGGGGTCCTAATGAGGCTCATTAGCGCTCCAAACAAGGAAGAGTGAGTCACCTTTAAACTGTGAACTGCAACGCTGGGCACGCTTCGTTGCTTCTGCCTTCCGGAATCCTTCCTGGACCCACATGCACAAAAAAAAAAGTTAGACAGAAAAACTAAACAACTCCCATCTTAAATCTTCTGCTTTTAAGCGTGTGTGTTTTGATCACAGCCATAATGTAGCATAAACATGCTCTGTTTGTTGCTAAGCAGGGATTTCCACAGGAAATACAGGAAGTCATAAAGCAACCGCCGTCATTTGGATGTGAATAATGATGAGCTTTGACAATATTTGAAATCAATTCTAAACGCCCATCTCACAGTTGCACTAAGGTGAGCATCAATCAGCCAATGAGGTCGCAGTTTGACAGGCCGCCAGGTGGCTTTGTCATCGGCGTTTTCTGAACCGATGCACCTTTTTCTGCCGTCCAAGCGGCGAGCAGACGCTCCAGGGGTAAGTCACAACATTTCAAATTGGCTCTGCTGGATCCATCTAGTTTCCTGTGACGGCGAGAACAACTGGCTGCCGTGGCGACGCGCAGCACACATCCTGTCCGGCCCAGGTGTGCGCGCGCGCGTGTGTGTGTGTGTGTGAGAGGGTGAAGCCCATCTTCATATTGGCGGCATCGAGGTGTGTTTTAATGTGAACTCCAGCTGCTGCAGCTGCACGCCGCCTCGATCCCTGCGGCTAACGCCAGGAAGTGTTTTCCAGAGAAACTCCCCCTGGACGTCATATGAGGGAGTCCCGGATAATGTGCGTGTGCGTGTGTGTGTGAGTGTGTGAGAGAGCACTTGCACTTGGCACCACACAGCCTATTCTCTCCAAGATCAAAGCTGCGCTATTGAGCTGCGCATTTAAAATAATATATATCAAATTAATGGTGTTGTGATGTCAAATGTTTCAAATAAAAAAGGTCACATCATCAGTAAAAAACTTTTTTTTTTTCTACTTCGAACATGTCAGACTTGGATTTCGCTTTTGTGAGTCTCTAAGCGGGTCTCCAGCTGCAGCTGTAAGCCTTCAAAATAAAAGTATCATTGATGTCAGAGCGCCTGTGTTCGGCATCAGGACGTACAAAAGCCTTCAGTTCCTGCACACACGCTCCAGATGTCAGGCAGTGAGGGACATTTAAAGAGCTGACGACTTACGTACATCCGAATTTCTCTCACACACTTGCCGGGGTCACGGCTCAGGCAGCCAGCCGGCCGCTCAACGCCCTGGCGAGGACGAGGTGAGGCGTCCGCCGCGGCGTCCCGCTTGCAAGGTCGTGCTCGTCGGAAAGAGGGGCGGGGGGGCTAGGAGAACAAGGGTTGGCATTAGCATACAGGCTGGCTGCACTAAAAGTTAGTGAACAGTTGCTAAAGTCATCCAAAAAAGGAAATTTGATACCATTTCAGCAGCTGGACGGAATCAAAGTGGCGGCACGCTAACGTGACAGCCAGCAGAAATGTAAACTCAGCTGTCAGATCTGTCGCCGCCGAGAGGATGAAAGCGGCTTCAAGCTGATCGGCTGATAACTTTTTATTGTTTGCGTTACAAAGTGGACCGAAAACCAATCAGCACACTCTGTTCTGGGCCACCGCCCCCGACGCCAGGAGAGCCGTGATGACGTCATCGCTGTAGGCCAAGGCGTGGCGCAGCACCTGCACCGTGTGCTGGCCAATCACAGGGGGAGGCGTGGGCTCGCGGTTGGAGAAGCTACTGTAGCGGACGGCGGGACCTGACAACAACAAAACATGACACAGCACAAAAACATGTCATCACAGTCGTCCCTCGCCACGTTGCACTTCCAAGTTTGCTTTCGAAGGGGTGTCAAACTCGTTTTTAATTGAGGGCCACGTCGCAGTTAGGGCTGCCCTCAGAGGGCTGCTTGTAACAGTGAATAAAATATGAATATAAATGTATAAGGATTTGCCAATGCATTTAATCATTATATATATATATATATATATATATATATATATATATATATATATATATATATATAGATTAAATGTATATATATATAAATCTATAGACTAGCAGGTCAGTCAGCAGAATTTTACTGTAGAATTTACAGTGTTTTTTTTTAAAATAATAATAATACCTGGGATTTATATAGCGCTTTTCTAAGTACCCAAAGTGAAGTGTCCCGCCCAAGGACACAATGGCAGCGATTTTTGGATGGTAAGAGGCGGGGAGCGAACCTGCAACCCTCAGGTTTCTGGCACGGTTGCTCTACCCACTACGCCATGCCATGACCAAATTTCAACGGTCAAATCAATGTCAGAACCCAACATTGATTAAACGTCAAAAAGTATGTTGTTTCAACATTCTATTTGTGTTGCAGAATATTGGTTGGGAAATTACCAAATTTCAATGGTCAAATCAACGTCAGAACCCAACATTGATTGAACGTATTTGTGTTGGAGACTATTGGTTGGGAAATGACCAAATTTCAACGGTCAAATCAACGTCACAGCTCGACATTGAATAAATGTCGTCAAAAAGCATGTTGTTTGAACGTTGTATTTGTATTGTAGAATATTAGTTGGGAAATGACCAAAATTCAATGGTCAAATCAACGTCACAATCCAATTGATTAAATGTTGTCAAAAAGCATGTTGTTTCAATGTTGTCCTTTAAAACTGACTTTGAAACAACGTTGCAAAATAGTTGTATTTGTTTTGTAGAATATTAGCTGGGAAATGACCAAATTTCAACGGTCAAATCAACTTCAGAACCTAACATTGATTAAATGTTGTCAAAAAGTATGTTATTTCAACATTCTATTTGTGTTGTAGAATATTAGTTGGGAAATGACCAAATTTCAATGGTCAAATCAACGTCAGAACCCAACATTGATTGAACGTATTTGTGTTGGAGACTATTGGTTGGGAAATGACCAAATTTCAACGGTCAAATCAACGTCACAGCTCGACATTGAATAAATGTCGTCAAAAAGCATGTTGTTTGAACTATGTATTTGTATTGTAGAATATTAGTTGGGAAATGACCAAAATTCTACGGTCAAATCAACGTCACAACCCAATTGATTAAACGTTGTCAAAAAGCATGTTGTTTCAACGTTGTACGTTGTCCTTTAAAACTGACTTTGAAACAACGTTGCAAAATAGTTGTATTTGTTTTGTAGAATATTAGTTGGGAAATGACCAAATTTCAACGGTCAAATCAATGTCAGAACCTAACATTGATTAAACGTTGTCAAAAAGCATGTTTTTCAACCTCGTACGTTGTCCTTTAAAACTGACTTTGAAACAACGTTGCAAAATAGTTGTATTTGTTTTGTAGAATATTAGTTGGGAAATGACCAAACTTCAACGGTCAAATCAATGTCAGAACCCAACATTGATTAAACGTCAAAAAGTATGTTGTTTCAACATTCTATTTGTGTTGTAGAATATTGGTTGGGAAATGACCAAAATTTCAATGGTCAAATCAACGTCAGAACCCAACATTGATTGAACGTATTTGTGTTGGAGACTATTGGTTGGGAAATGACCAAATTTCAACGGTCAAATCAACATCACAGCTCGACATTGAATAAATGTCGTCAAAAAGCATGTTGTTTGAACTATGTATTTGTATTGTAGAATAGTAGTTGGGAAATGACCAAAATTAAACGGTCAAATCAACGTCAGAAGCCAACATTGATTAAACGTTGTCAAAAAGCATGTTGTTTCAACGTTGTACGTTGTCCTTTAAAGCTGACTTTGAAACAACGTTGCAAAATAGTTGTATTTGTTTTGTAGAATATTAGTTGGGAAATGACCAAATTTCAACGGTCAAATCAATGTCAGAACCTAACATTGATTAAACGTTGTCAAAAAGTATGTTGTTTCAACATTCTATTTGTGTTGTAGAATATTGGTTGGGAAATGACCAAATTTCAATGGTCAAATCAACGTCAGAACCCAACATTGATTGAACGTATTTGTGTTGGAGACTATTGGTTGGGAAATGACCAAATTTCAATGGTCAAATCAACGTCAGAACCCAACATTGATTGAACGTATTTGTGTTGGAGACTATTGGTTGGGAAATGACCAAATTTCAACGGTCAAATCAACGTCACAGCTCGACATTGAATAAATGTCGTCAAAAAGCATGTTGTTTGAACTATGTATTTGTATTGTAGAATATTAGTTGGGAAATGACCAAAATTCAACGGTCAAATCAACGTCACAACCCAATTGATTAAACGTTGTCAAAAAGCATGTTGTTTCAACGTTGTACGTTGTCCTTTAAAACTGACTTTGAAACAACGTTGCAAAATAGTTGTATTTGTTTTGTAGAATATTAGTTGGGAAATGACCAAATTTCAACGGTCAAATCAATGTCAGAACCTAACATTGATTAAACGTTGTCAAAAAGTATGTTGTTTCAACATTCTATTTGTGTTGTAGAATATTGATTGGGAAATGACCAAATTTCAATTGTCAAATCAACGTCACAACCCAACCATGATTTAACGTTGTCAAAAAGCATGTTTTTCAACCTCGTACGTTGTCCTTTAAAACTGACTTTGAAACAACGTTGCAAAATAGTTGTATTTGTTTTGTAGAATATTAGTTGGGAAATGACCAAACTTCAACGGTCAAATCAATGTCAGAACCCAACATTGATTAAACGTCAAAAAGTATGTTGTTTCAACATTCTATTTGTGTTGTAGAATATTGGTTGGGAAATGACCAAAATTTCAATGGTCAAATCAACGTCAGAACCCAACATTGATTGAACGTATTTGTGTTGGAGACTATTGGTTGGGAAATGACCAAATTTCAACGGTCAAATCAACGTCACAGCTCGACATTGAATAAATGTCGTCAAAAAGCATGTTGTTTGAACTATGTATTTGTATTGTAGAATAGTAGTTGGGAAATGACCAAAATTAAACGGTCAAATCAACGTCAGAAGCCAACATTGATTAAACGTTGTCAAAAAGTATGTTGTTTCAACATTCTATTTGTGTAGTAGAATATTGGTTGGGAAATGACCAAATTTCAATGGTAAAATCAACGTCACAACCCAACATTGATTGCACGTATTTGTGTTGGAGACTATTGGTTGGGAAATGACCAAATCTCAACGGTTAAATCAACGTCACAGCTCGACATTGAATAAATGTCGTCAAAAAGCATGTTGTTTGAACTATGTATTTGTATTGTAGAATATTAGTTGGGAAATGACCAAAATTCAATGATCAAATCAACGTCACAACCCAATTGATTAAACGTCGTCAAAAAGCATGTTGTTTCAACGTTATGTATGAGTTGCTCAACGTCAGGACCTAATTCAACAAGTTCTCAACGTTGTTTTAATGTCTTGCGCCTGCTGGGCAGTGACCTTGTTTCCCTCCTCGCTTCATTGATTATCTGACAACGCTTCCTCTCCAGCGAGACAAATAAAAGCGGAAACAAAAACAACTTGAAGACGTCGGCGGGAACAAACTGTTTTTTTAAAGAAAGGAAACAAAAAAGTGCAGCGGTCGTAAGCGGTGTGTGTGTGAGGGGGAAATAATTCAGCAATATTGGAAGTAATGGTTGAGTTCATTCAACACATTATATTTGTTGTTCCACCTCAGCCAGGAAAAACCTGAAGAAAAGCCATGCTAGCGCCCTCTTCAGGATGGACCCGATTGGCCCCGCGTGGAGAATGTTGAGCCGTGCACTTCAACGTCACGGCCACTTGAAGCCAACGCTCCGTGAAGTTTTGTGCTTCGCTCAAGCCCAGTTTGGGATGAGACGTTTTATCACACGGCAGCGCCGCCGCTGCCGATTATGAACGGCTTCCTGCAGCGTCGCACAGGAAGCAGGAAGTCAGATGAGAAGACAAACTGCTTCCTCTGTGTGGAAAGGTGCTGAGATCCATCAAACTGTGCGTGCGCATGTGTGTGTGTGTGTGTGTGTGTGTGTGTGTGTGTGTGTGCGCGCTCACCAGGCACAGCGATGCATCCTGCGGTGGGATGGTTCATCTCCTGGATGAGTCCATTATGTTTCACCTGCAGACAAACAGTACCACTGGTCTTTTTAGCTGTCAATCACAGGCGCCAGTGGGGCGTGACGCAGGGCGGAGGTCATAAGTCAGGTTGGAGTCGCCCCCTGTTGGACAATACAAACATTGAACACTGCGCCCAGGCTAATAGCTGCCAAATAACAGCTGCACAACAGCTGGTCCAGATGCGGTTGCGA
Source organism: Nerophis lumbriciformis (assembly GCF_033978685.3). Lineage (NCBI taxonomy): Eukaryota > Metazoa > Chordata > Actinopteri > Syngnathiformes > Syngnathidae > Nerophis > Nerophis lumbriciformis. The sequence continues at coordinate 46,586,853 of NC_084554.2, forward strand.
GACAGTGGAAAATGGTCTTCAGGTTGTTTGAGAACAAAGTCTATATTGAAATGTATTTTGACAATAAGAAAAATTCGAAGAATCATTTTGGTTTTGGCTACTGAGTCTTAAGTTTCCCCTGGTTTGATCCTCCCTTGAGCATCGTAGTGTGTGAGTGTGTTTGATGTGTGTGCACTGGTGATTACATGCATGTGTGTGTGCCATGCTATCTGCTTGTTATGCAGGGTATCATTACATCCATATGGCCGTCACACACACACACACTCTCACACACAACTCTTGTTCTTCTCAAACGTTTTCCAGCTCGTCATCAAAACAAAAGTCATCCCAGTCAGAAAGTCGTAAAGATCAAAGGGAAAACGATGCGTCTTCGTGTTGGCCGCTCCTGTCGCACCTGTCCTGTGCGTGCAGGCTTCCTTTCTTTTCCACCACTTTCATCCTTCCTTCCCTCGTGCACAAGCAGGCTGTTACAAACGCAGCGAGCATCTGTATGGCTGGCGTGCAGTCGCACACATCATCGGCGCTTCAGTGACACATCGTCAGCCAGACATCAAGGAGGTCAACCACGGACAATTGTTCTGACTCTGTACAGGCGCTACAGTTTTAGACATGTTATATATACATTGTAACCTCGATTTACGAACCCCTATATTTGCGAGCTACAAACTTTTAGATCACGTCAAATATGTCTCTGTGTGCGAACGCTTCATTCATTCATTTTGTGCTTGCTCGTACTGAAGAGATTGAGGAAGCGGGCTTCATACCACAGCAAGTTTTTAATTTTAATTTTAATTTTAATTCCCTCCTCTCTGAGCTGCCACCTTACCGTGGTAGAGGAGTTTGCGTGTCCCAATGATCCTAGGAGCTATGTTGTCCGGGGGTTTCTATGCCCCCTGGTAGGGTCTCCCAAGGCAAACTGGTCCTAGGTGAGGGATCACACAAAGAGCAGCTCGAAGACCTCGATGAAGAACACAAACCAAGGACCCAGATTTCCCTCGCCCGTTCGCGGGTCACCGGGGCCCCCCTCTGGAGCCAGGCCCGGAGGTGGGGCACGATGGCGAGCGCCTGGTGGCCGGGCCTGTCCCCATGGGGCCCGGCCGGGCACAGCCCGAAGAGGCAACGTGGGTCCCCCCTCCAATGGGCTCACCACCCATAGCAGGGGCCATAGAGGTCGGGTGCAGTGTGAGCTGGGCGGCAGCCGAGGGCAGGGCACTTGGCGGTCCGATCCTCGGCTACATAAGCTGGCTCTTGGGACGTGGAACGTCACTTCGCTGGGGGGGAAGGAGCCTGAGCTAGTGCGTGAGGTGGAGAAGTTCCGGCTAGATATAGTCGGACTCACTTCGACGCACAGCAAGGGCTCTGGAACCACTTCTCTTGAGAGGGGCTGGACTCTCTTCCACTCTGGCATTGCCGGCAGTGAGAGGCGACGGGCTGGGGTGGTAATTCTTGTTGCCCCTCGGCTCAAAGCCTGCACGTTGGAGTTCAACCCGGTGGACGAGAGGGTAGCTTCCCTCCGCCTTCGGGTGGGGGGACGGGTCCTGACTGTTGTTTGCGTTTACGCGCCAAACGGCAGCTCAGAGTACCCACCCTTTTTGGATTCACTCGAGGGAGTACTGGAGAGTGCTCCCCCGGGTGATTCCCTCGTTATACTGGGGGACTTCAACGCTCATGTTGGCAGCGACAGTGAAACCTGGAGAGGTGTGATTGGGAAGAATGGCCGCCCGGATCTGAACCCGAGTGGTGTTCTGTTATTGGACTTTTGTGCTCGTCACAGATTGTCGATAACAAACACCATGTTCAAACATAAAGGTGTCCATATGTGCACTTGGCACCAGGACACCCTAGGCCGCGGTTCCATGATCGACTTTGTAGTTGTGTCATCGGATTTGCGGCCTCATGTTTTGGACACTCGGGTGAAGAGAGGGGCGGAGCTTTCTACCGATCACCACCTGGTGGTGAGTTGGCTGCGATGGTGGGGGAGGATGCCGGACAGACCTGGCAGGCCCAAACGCATTGTGAGGGTTTGCTGGGAACGCCTGGCAGAGTCTCCTGTCAGAGAGAGTTTCAATTCCCACCTCCGGAAGAACTTTGAACATGTCACGAGGGAGGTGCTGGACATTGAGTCCGAGTGGACAATGTTCCGTACCTCTATTGTCGAGGCGGCCGATTGGAGCTGTGGCCGCAAGATAGTTGGTGCCTGTCGTGGCGGTAATCCTAGAACCCGTTGGTGGACGCTGGCGGTGAGGGATGCCGTCAGGCTTAAGAAGGAGTCCTATCGGGTTCTTTTGGCTCATGGGACTCCTGAGGCAGCAGACAGGTACCGACAGGCCAAGCGGTGTGCGGCTTCAGCGGTCGCGGAGGCAAAAACTCGGACATGGGAGGAGTTCGGGGAGGCCATGGAAAAAGACTTCCGGACGGCTTCGAAGCAATTCTGGACCACCATCCGCCGCCTCAGGAAGGGGAAGCAGTGCAGTGTCAACACCGTGTATGGTGGGGATGGTGCTCTGCTGACCTCGACTGCGGATGTTGTGGATCGGTGGAGGGAATACTTCGAAGACCTCCTCAATCCTACCAGCACGTCTTCCTATGAGGAAGCAGGGCCTGGGGAATCTGTGGTGGGCTCTCCTATTTCTGGGGCTGAGGTTGTCGAGGTAGTTAAAAAGCTCCTCGGTGGCAAGGCCCCGGGGGTGGATGAGATCCGCCCGGAGTTCCTTAAGGCTCTGGATGTTGTGGGGCTGTCTTGGTTGACAAGACTCTGCAACATCGCGTGGACATCGGGGGCGGTACCTCTGGATTGGCAGACCGGGGTGGTGGTTCCTCTCTTTAAGAAGGGGAACCGGAGGGTGTGTTCCAACTATCGTGGGATCACACTCCTCAGCCTTCCCGGTAAGGTCTATTCAGGTGTACTGGAGAGGAGGCTACGCCGGATAGTCGAACCTCGGATTCAGGAGGAACAGTGTGGTTTTCGTCCTGGTCGTGGAACTGTGGACCAGCTCTATACTCTCGGCAGGGTCCTTGAGGGTGCATGGGAGTTTGCCCAACCAGTCTACATGTGCTTTGTGGACTTGGAGAAGGCATTCGACCGTGTACCCCGGGAAGTCCTGTGGGGAGTGCTCAGAGAGTATGGGGTAACGGACTGTCTTATTGTGGCAGTTCGCTCCCTGTATGATCAGTGTCAGAGCTTGGTCCGCATTGCCGGCAGTAAGTCGGACACGTTTCCGGTGAGGGTTGGACTCCGCCAAGGCTGCCCTTTGCCACCGATTCTGTTCATAACCTTTATGGACAGAATTTCTAGGCGCAGTCAGGGCATTGAGGGGATCTGGTTTGGTGGCTGCAGGATTAGGTCACTGCTATTTGCAGATGATGTGGTCCTGATGGCTTCCTCCGGCCAAGATCTTCAGCTCTCACTGGATCGGTTCGCAGCCGAGTGTGAAGCGACTGGGATGGGAATCAGCACCTCCAAGTCCGAGTCCATGGTTCTCTCCCGGAAAAGGGTGGAGTGCCATCTCCGGGTTGGGGAGGAGATCTTGCCCCAAGTGGAGGAGTTCAAGTACCTCGGAGTCTTGTTCACGAGTGAGGGAAGAGTGGATCGTGAGATCGACAGGCGGATCGGTGCGGCGTCTTCAGTAATGCGGACGCTGTATCGATCCGTTGTGGTGAAGAAGGAGCTGAGCCGGAAGGCAAAGCTCTCGATTTACCGGTCGATGTACGTTCCCATCCTCACCTATGGTCATGAGCTTTGGGTTATGACCGAAAGGACAAGATCACGGGTACAAGCGGCCGAAATTAGTTTCCTCCGCCGAGTGGCGGGGCTCTCCCTTAGAGATAGGGTGAGAAGCTCTGTCATTCGGGGGGAGCTCAAAGTAAAGCCGCTGCTCCTCCACATCGAGAGGAGCCAGATGAGGTGGTTCGGGCATCTGGTCAGGATGCCACCCGAACGCCTCCCTAGGAAGGTGTTTCGGGCACGTCCGACCGGTAGGAGGCCACGGGGAAGACCCAGGACACGCTGGGAAGACTATCTCTCCCGGCTGGCTTGGGAACGCTCGGAATCCCCCGGGAGGAGCTGGACGAAGTGGCTGGGGAGAGGGAAGTCTGGGCTTCCCTGCTTAAGCTGCTGCCCCCGCGACCCGACCTCGGATAAGCGGAAGAAGATGGATGGATGGATGGATGTTTATTTTAATGTACCGGTATAATTCTATGGCTGGATGTAATAAGGAGTCAGAAAAAATACAAATAAAAATACAATTAATTTTGATGTTTTTAGCAAAATATAGTAAAATTGTATTTAGTTTTTTTTTTTTAATTAATAAATATATTTATTTTTAGGTAAGATAAACATAATAATACAATTTATCTCTAGTATGGATGATTTAGTTCTTGTCACCCTGTTGTCTTCCTGTAGTGAAAAAAGGCTGTCCTCACTCAGGTCCGCATGGAGCTGGAGGGGGCGTGGCCTCCAGCTCCGGCTGAAAATCGAGAGATTTTCGGGAGAATATTTGTCCCGGGAGGTTTTCGGGTGAGGCGCTGAATTTCGGGAGTCTCCCGGAAAATTCGGGAGGGTTGGCAAGTATGTCTAGGGGAGACCTAATGCAATGGATGTCGAGTGGGTCTGACATAATATTGCGAGAGTCCAGTCCATTAAACGATAAAATTCGATTTGGTGAGATGAAATCGAATCAGTAACTTCAGCAAAAAAATAAACCAGTGTGACTGTTAAATAAATACTGGATATTGGACACTGCAGGTGAAGTTTCCTATATTTCTGTTATTTGTAGTAAGGGAATTATGTATCAATGAATTAGGGATACAAACAAGCAAGTAAACAAGTAATGGCCAATGCATTCACCCTTTTTTAATAAAGTGCAACCAACACTTTAGTAGGAATTAAATGGTTAATGGTCTGTATTTATATAGCACATTTACAATACCTGGAATAATACCCAAAACGCTTATTATACATTTAGAACAATGTTTTTCAACCACTGTGCCGCGGCACTCTAGTGTGCCGTGAGATATTGTCTGGTGTGCCGTGGGAAATTATGCAACTTCACCTAATTGATCCAAAAACAATCCATCCATTTTCTACCGCTTGTCCCTTTTTGGGGTAGCGGGAGGTGCTGGAGCCTGCATTCGGGCGGAAGGTGGCGTACACCCTGGACAAGTCGCCACCTCATGGCAGGGCCAAATATTTTTTGCAAATCAATAATTATAATAATGTGCCGTTGTCTAGTGCAGTGTTTTTCAACCTTTTTTGGCATGTAAAAGGTATCCATCCATCCATTTTCTACCGCTTGTCCCTTTTGGGGTATGTAACGCTTAAACCAAAAATGAACAAAAAGCAAGTCCCGCTAGGAAAAGGCACTGAAGCATGGCTATGCAAAACAAAAGTAAAACTGAACTGGCTACAAAGTAAACAAAAACAGAATGCTGGACGACAGCAAAAACTTACAGCGTGTGGAGCAGGGCGACAGCGTCCACAAAGTACATCCGTAAACGACATGACAATCAATAATGTCCCCACAAAGAAGGATGGCGTACGCACAACTGAAATAGTCTTGATTGCAAAAAAAAAAGCAGGTGTGGGCAATAGCACTCAAAGGAAGGCAAACAGGAAGGGTCACCAAATTAACAGCGCAAGACAGAAACTAAAGCACTACACACAGGAAACAACAACACACTCAAAATAAGGCATAAAAACCTGGTGGAGTTTCATTTTTTAACCTTTTCCGCTGTTGGTGTGCCTCTGTATTTTTTTAATGAAAGAAATATGCTTTGGCTCAAAAAAGGTTGAAAAACACTGATTTAGAACATACTCATAATCTGTTGCTCAAATTTGATGACCTTGTTAAATATAATACATTAATAATCTTATATAAAGCATTTAACAAATTATTGCCGCCTTATCTACAACGTTTTTTTTATAAGACGAGTGCAGGCTCATAACTTGAGAGGCCTTGGATATTTCTTATTGCTGAGAGCTCAAACCACTCGTAAACGTTTTTGTGTGTCTGTATGCGGAGTAAAACTATGGAACAAACTGGACTTACAACACAAGCAATGCCAAACTATTAATGGATTTAAACTATTATACAAACATGGGGTCTGGTTCAAATATAGAGATGAGGGTCTTTAATTTGACCTGCTGTTGTACTCTGTCTCAAAGTGTTAACATTTGCTCAACGTTTCCTTACTATTATTGCTATGTTGTCTATTACCATTGTTGGTATATTCATTATTCCTACATTGTTGATACAAATTATTGTTACAGTGTAATAATTATTATAACCTGTGGTAATGTCACTATGATACAACATCTGTATTATAATCCTTGAACAAAGTAAGAGTGAAACTCATGTGAATAATCACTGAATGGAGAACTGGGGGTGGGATTAAATAAATTATCTTCTTCCCACTTCCTTTCAGGCAAAACTGGACAATCATGCACTATATTAATGTATATTATTAAGTGTTGTCAACTTGTACTTCTTTATGTCATTGCCTGAAATAAACAAATAAATGAAAAAAGAAAAAAAAATTGTGACGAGAGCTGACTTTTCTGGCAAAAAAGATGTCAAAGCGGACTTATTTCACAGCGGAGAAGACACTACCGCTCGTTCAGCGGGGCCTCTTCCAAGGGGAGCACACACACACACACACACACACACACACACACACACACACACACACACACACACACACACACACACACACACACACCACACACACACACACACACATACACACACACACACACACACACACACACACACACACACACACACACACACACACACACACACACACACACACACACACACACACGGCCCGTCCCCCGCCTACTCTCTTCTCTCCCAATAGGACCTTTGCCGATAATATATTAAGGGGATCTTACTTTTTTAAATGTTTATTGTTGTAGCAATAGGGTAAGAATTTTTGAGATTTCTGATCGTTTGTGAGGGCACCAAAGGGACTTCTGTGTGTGCCTGTGCTGGCAGAGCAGTGCATACAACACAGTACAGCTTGTTTGTTTGATATAAAGTACTGTATAGCAGGGGTTCTTAACCTTTTTGATCTCAGGGCCCAACTTTTCCACCACAGAGGGGCTCAAGGCCCACTCAAATATTAACACTGAATTAGTACTCTTACTTTTGATTTGAATTGTATTCTATAATTATATCTAACCTACTTACACTTTAACAGGCTAAACCTCCATCCATTCATCCATCTTCTTCCGCTTATCCGAAGTCGGGTCGCGGGGGCAGTAGCCTAAGCAGAAAAGACCAGACTTCCCTCTGCCCAGCTACTTTGTCCATCTTTTCCCGGGGGATCCCGAGGCGTTCCCCGGCCAGCTTGGAGACAATGTCTCTACACCGTGTCCTGGGTCTTCCCATGGTCTCCTACCGGTCGGACACGGCGCAGGGAGGTGTTCGAGGAGCATTTTGACCAGGCTAAACCTAAAAAGTAAAAACCTAAAACCTAAAAATAAAGACTAATCAAATATACTGCAAAGGAAGGGGACTTATAAAAATTGATAAAAAATAAATAAATGTACATATAAAAACGCAGTGCTAAATAGAACAAATTCTAACTAAATTAATCATAAATAATAATAATATATGTTTCTTAAATAAAGTGTCAATATATTCATGTTCAAATGAAAATGAAATGAATGAATGAAAATATAGCTTCATCATTTTTGTGCTTAAAGGGGAACATTATCACAATTTCAGAATGGTTAAAACCATTAAAAATCAGTTCCCACTGGCTTATTATATTTTTTGAAGTTTTTTTTCAAAATTTTACCCATCACGCAATATCCCTAAAAAAAGCTTCAAAGTGCCTGATTTTAACCATCGTTATATACACCCGTCCATTTTCCTGTGACGTCACATAGTGAAGCCAACACAAACAAACATGGCGGAAAGAACAGCAAGCTATAGCGACATTAGCTCGGATTCAGACTCGGATTTCAGCGGCTTAAGCGATTCAACAGATTACGAATGTATTGAAACGGATGGTTGTAGTGTGGAGGCAGGTAGCGAAAACGAAATTGAAGAAGAAACTGAAGCTATTGAGCCATATCGGTTTGAACCGTATGCAAGCGAAACCGACGAAAACGACACGACAGCCAGCGACACGGGAGAAAGCGAGGACGAATTCGGCGATCGCCTTCTAACCAACGATTGGTATGTGTTTGTTTGGCATTAAAGGAAACTAACAACTATGAACTAGGTTTACAGCATATGAAATACATTTAGCAACAACATGCACTTTGAGAGTGCAGACAGCCCAATTTTCATCAATTAATATATTCTGTAGACATACCCTCATCCGCGCTCTTTTCCTGAAAGCTGATCTGTCCAGTTTTGGAGTTGATGTCAGCAGGCCAGGGAAGCTAGGGTCGATAGGGGGTTTAGCTTGCTCGTCTGCGGGAACAAACTGCCGCCATTGCTTGCCGTGCTACCGAGGTCCTTTGTCCCTGAATTGCTCACACACTCCGGCAGATTCAATGGGGGTCTGGCGGCAGATTTCTTTGACTTTATCGTTGGAAATGCATCTGCTTTGAGTGTCGCAGGATATCCACACATTCTTGCCATCTCTGTCGTAGCATAGCTTTCGTCGGTAAAGTGTGCGGAACAAACGTCCAATTTCTTGCCACTTTCGCATCTTTGGGCCACTGGTGCAACTTGAATCCGTCCCTGTTCGTGTTGTTACACCCTCCGACAACACACCGACGAGGCATGATGTCTCCAAGGTACGGAAAACAGTCGAAAAAACGGAAAATAACAGAGCTGATTTGACTCGGTGTTTGAGAAAATGGCGGATTGCTTCCCGATGTGACGCCACGTTGTGACGTCATCGCTCCGAGAGCGAATATTAGAAAGGTCTTTAATTCGCCAAAATTCACCCATTTAGAGTTCGGAAATCGGTTAAAAAAATATATGGTCTTTTTTCTGCAACATCAAGGTATATATTGACGCTTACAAAGGTCTGGTGATAATGTTCCCATTTAAGAAACTTCCCTATAACTTTGATATTGTCATTACTGCCACAAGTGGTGGAAAAGTGTATTACAACTGAGTACCACTGGGACCCATTCAGACCACAGCTGTGAATTAGATATTTTTAGGTGGCCCTCTAGGGGGCTATTGTGACCTAACAATGGGCCCTATGGCTAAGAAACACTGTAAGTGTGCTGTATATTGTGTTCAAAGTGTACTAATCTTAACTAAAATATGGACTTTTGTCAAGGCTGGAACACATTATTAATATATAGTTTTTCTTATGGAGAAATTTGCTTCACTATACAAACTTTTCGATTTACAAACCCTGTTCAAGAACCAATTAAGTTTGTAATTAGAGGTTCCACTGTAAACACAGTGGGGAAAATAAGTATTTGATCACTTGCTGATTTTGTAAGCCCTCACAAAAGCAGGAGCAGTACATAATTTTTGGGGTGCACGATAATTATCGGGTCATATGAGGAATAATGATGTCACACCGATTAAGCCGATAATAAATTTTGCTTTCCTTTTTTCCTACATGCCCTTCTTGTAGTAAAAACTACCCCTGAGCTCATTGTAAACAAACATGCCGTCGATCGTGTGGGACCTCTTCACTGTTATAGAGGAAGGCTTATTGTGTGCTATTTACACCAAATATTCTGCAAGCTTTCCACAAGGAGGGAAAATAAAAATCGCACTTTAACACATCAAACCTCAGAGACCTGAAAGGCAGCCGAAGTAGACACCTGTTGCAAAAGAAGCTGCCCCGAAGTCAGCCGCTGAAAAAGCACTGGGGCTTGTTCCTCTCGCCAGGTGTTTGAAAAAAGCAAAACATTTGCCGGACAACCCAAGGGCGAAAGCGATCTTTGATTTAAAAGTTCATGGAAATGATAGCGCTGGATGACTAGCGCCTTACCGCCATGGCTTTTGTTAGGACAAATAGACAGGTACACTTGGTCAAATACATCTTGACATCACATGGACAAAGATAAGACCTTCTGGAGGAAAGTTCTGTGGTCAGATGAAACAAAAATTAATCTGTTTGGCCACAATATGTTTGGAGGAGAAAAGGTGAGGTCTTTAATCCCAGGAACACCACACATACCGTCAAGCATGGTGGTGGTAGTATTATGCTTTGGGCCTGTTTTGCTGCCAATGGAACTGGTGCTTTACAGAGAGTAAATGGGACAATGAAAAAGGAGGATTACCTCCATATTCTTCAGGACAACCTAAAATCATCAGCCCGGAGGTTGGGTCTTGGGCGCAGTTGGGTGTTCCAACAGGACAATGACCCCAAACACACGTCAAAAGTGGTAAAGGAATGGCTAAATCAGGCTAGAATTAAGGTTTTAGAATGGCCTTCCCAAAGTCCTGACTTAAACGTGTGGACAATGCTGAAGAAACAAGTCGATGTCAGAAAACCAACACATTTAGCTGAACTGCACCAATTTTGTAAAGAGGAAGTGGTCAAAAATTCAACCAGAAGCTTGCCAGATGCTTGTGGATGGCTACCAAAAGCGCCTTATTGCAGTGAAACTTGTCAAAGGACATGTAAACAAATATTAACATTGCTGTATGTATACTTTTGACCCAGCAGATTTGGTGACATTTTCAGTAAACCCATAATGAATTCAAAGAAGAACCAAAGTTCATGAATGTTTTCTGTGACCAAAAAGTATGTGCTCCAATCACTCTATCACAAAAAAATAAGAGTTGTAGAAATTATTGGAAACTCAAGACAGCCATGACATTATGTTCTTTACAAGTGTATGTAAACTTTTGACCACGACTGTATGTACACATATATACAGACATATATATACATATATCCATCCATCCATCCATTTTCTACCGCATGTCCCTTTCGGGGTCGTGGGCGGTGCTGGAGCCTATTGACACAGAGGTAGATCTTGCTTTGGTTTTTGGCCGAGAGCAGGGATCTTGGGCTCGAAAAGGTTGGTGACCACTGTCCATACTTGCCAACCCTCCCGGATTTTCCGGGAGACTCACGAAATTCAGCACCTCTCCCGAAAACCTCCCGGGACAAATTTTCTCCCGAAAATCTCCCGAAATTCAGGCGGAGCTGGAGGCCACGCCCCCTCCAGCTCCATGCGGACCTGAGTGACGTGTTGACAGCCTGTTCTCACGTCTGCTTTCCCACAATATAAACAGCATGCCTGCCCAATCACATTATAACTGTAGAATGATCGAGGGCGAGTTCTTGGTTTCTTATGTGGGTTTATTGTTAGGCAGTTTCATTAACGTCCTCCAATCGCGGTAACAACACACAACAACAGCAGTCAAGTTTTCGTCTACCGTAAACAGAGGTGGGTAGAGTAGCCAGAAATTGTACTCAAGTAAGAGTACTGTTACTTTAGAGATTTATTACTCAAGTAAAAGTAAGGAGTAGTCACCCAAATATTTACTTGAGTAAAAGTAAAAAGTATGTTGTGAAAAAACTACTCAAGTACTGAGTAACTGATGAGTAACATACACACACACACACATATACATATATATATATATATATATATATATATATATATATATATATATATATATATATATATACATACATATACATTGATATATACAGTATATAATTTATATGTATTTATTTTGCTGTTTTTGTTTACATGTTAAAGGTGTTTTAATGAATATACATGCATGTTTAACACATATAGATTCCTTTCTTTCATGAAGACAAGAATATAAGTTGGTGTATTACCTGATTCCGATGACTTGCGTTGATTGTAATCAGACAGTAGTGCTGATAAAGTCCACGTTTTCAAATGGAGGAGAAGAAAAGTTCCTCCTTTCTGTCTAATACCACATGAAAGTGGTGGGTTTTTCGCATCTTATTTGTCCAGCTTCCATATTCGTTTTTATACACTTTACAAGAAATACATTGGCGGCAAACTCCGTAGCTTGCTAGCTTGTTTGCGCTGGCTTTCGGAGACTCTTATTTTGAAAGCGCAGGCGCGATGGAGCGGCACTTTTATTGTGAAGACAGGAACTGTGCAGTCAGTCTTTAGGCTTTTGACGGGAAGTACGGTTGAAATTAAAAAAAAGGGTATTTTTTCCTTCACATTTTTGATTGATTGATTGGAACTTTTATTAGTAGATTGCACAGTACAGTACATATTCCGTACAATTGACCACTAAATGGTAACACCCCAATAAGTTTTTCAACTTGTTTAAGTCAGGTCATGTGACCACCTGGCTCTGTTTGATTGGTCCAACGTCACCAGTGACTGCATCTGATTGGTGGAACGAAGTGAAACGTCACCAGTAAGGCAGGCACTTTGAAGGTCTGTCTGACAGACCAAAACAAACAAAGCGTGCATTAACAGATCGATAAAAATTAGTAGCGAGTAGCGAGCTGAATGTAGATAAAAGTAGCGGAGTAAAAGTAGCGTTCCTTCTCTATAAATATACTTAAGTAAAAGTAAAAGTATGTTGCATTAAAACTACTCTTAGAAGTACAATTTATCCCAAAAGTTACTCAAGTAGATGTAACGGAGTAAATGTAGCGCGTTACTACCCACCTCTGACCGTAAAGCAGTTTGTCTGCCGTAAACAGCAATGTTGTGACAATTTTAAACAGGACAATACTGCCATCTACTGTAAATGCATATGTGACCCACCCATAATGTGTCACATTTTTATGTTGATTTATTTAGTTTATTTTGTGGTTTTAATTCGTTTTTGGAGCTGTCATTACACATTTATCAGTATTCACATTGGTCAGTAGGGGGCAGTAGGGCGTTTCTTCCCAATTGAATGCTATCACCTGCAGACCGGAAGTGTCTTGTCATTCTGATGAGAGCGACCAGTCTGTGAACAACTGAAACGTCCTGTGTGCTTTTTCCTCCTGTATAACAGGTTAGTTTTGGTGAATCAACTCAGTGAATAATATCCATGTGATCTTTATAAGTTTAAGTACACATTCTGATGGTGGAGCCTAACTCTAAAGGGTTTGTGAGTTGTAGTTTGTATTTGTGAATGAATCCAGTGCACAGCTGCAGTAATCAATACAAAATGGCGACGTGAGTACGCAATGTTTATATAGGAACTTCTGATCCTAATTCAGACTCCCAGGTTAGAGCTCCCGTTTTCTTATTGATTTTATAATGTATATTTGTATAATGTGTGTGTTCTGAAATAGTGACAGAGAATAGAACAAGGATGGACAATTCAACCCTTAACTCAACAATGAGTAGATGAGTGTTATGTGTGTGTATATGTGTACCGTATTTTCCGCACTATTAGCCGCACCTAAAAACCACAAATTTACTCAAAAGCTGACAGTGCGGCTTATAACCCGGTGCGCTTTATATATGGATTAATATTAAGATTCATTTTCATAAAGTTTCGGTCTCGCAACTACGGTAAACAGCCGCCATCTTTTTTCCCCGTAGAAGAGGAAGTGCTTCTTCTTCTACGCAAGCAACCGCCAAGGTAAGCACCCGCCCCCATAGAAGAGGAAGCGCTTCTTCTTCTACTGTAAGCAACCACCCGCCCGCGTAGAAGAAGAAGAAGAAGCGCGCGGATATTACGTTTCATTTCCTTTGTGTGTTTACATCTGTAAAGACCACAAAATGGCTCCTACTAAGCGACAGGTTTCCGGTTCATGAAAAGACGCAATCTCTCCATCCGCACACGGGCTACTATTTCACAGCAACTGCCTAAAGACTTTCATGAAAAGCTGGCTACTTTCCGTGCATATTGTAAAAACAAGATAGCTGAAAAAAAGATCCGGCCAGAGAACATTATCAACATGGACGAGGTTCCACTGACTTTTGATATTCCTGTGAACCGCACTGTGGATACAACGGGAGCACGTACGGTGAATATTCGCACCACAGGGAATGAGAAGTCATCCTTCACTGTGGTTCTAGCTTGCCATGCTAATGGCCAGAAACTTCCACCCATGGTGATATTCAAAAGGAAGACCTTGCCAAAAGAGACCTTTCCAGCCGGCGTCATCATAAAAGCTAACTCGAAGGGATGGATGGATGAAGAAAAGATGAGCGAGTGGTTAAGGTAAGTTTACGCGAAGAGGCCGGGTGGCTTTTTTCACGCAGCTCCGTCCATGTTGATATACGACTCCATGCGCGCCCACATCACGCTGGTTTTTAATATATTATTAAAGTTTGACTGACCTATCTGACTGTTTTTTTGACATTCCTTTAGCGCAGTTAGATGCGGCTTATAACACGGGGCGGCTTATAGGTGGACAAAGTTTTGAAATATGCCGTTCATTGAAGGCGCGGCTTATAACCCAGGGCGGCTTATGGTGCGGAAAATACGGTAAATAAATGAACACTGAAATTCAAGTATTTATTTTATTTATATATATATATATATATATATATATATATATATATATATATATATATATATCTTAATCTTAACCACGCCCCCCGCCCCACCCCCGACCACGCCCCCCACCTCCCGAAATCGGAGGTCTCAAGGTTGGCAAGTATGCCACTGTAATATCGGAAAATATCAGTATCGGCCAATACTCAAGGCTCCATTATCGGTACATCCATCCATCCATCCATTTTCTACCGCTTATTCCCTTTGGGGTCGCGGGGGGCGCTGGAGCCTATCTCAGCTACAATCGGGCGGAAGGGGGGGTACACCCTGGACAAGTCGCCACCTCATCGCAGGGCCAACACAGATAGACAGACAACATTCACACTCACATTCACACACTAGGGCCAATTTTAGTGTTGCCAATCAACTTATCCCCAGGTGCATGTCTTTGGAGGTGGGAGGAAGCCGGAGTACCCGGAGGGAACCCACGCAGTCACGGGGAGAACATGCAAACTCCACACAGAAAGATCCCGAGCCCGGGATTGAACCCAAGACTACTCAGGACCTTCGTATTGTGAGGCAGATGCACTAACCCCTCTGCCACCGTGAAAAAGTTGTATGGGGACACCCATGCTTAAAATCGCTGTGTTTGCTCCACGGCTCTCTGGCCCATTTTCACTTTGGCCCTGGTAGGCAAAATGATTGGGCACTCATGATTTTTCTTTCTGTTACAATAAAAGTATTTGTGATTTTTGTTCTCACAAAATCAGCAGCGACTCAAACACTTAATTTCCCAACTTTTTTACCATCATCATAGCGCTCGAAGACCTCCAACCTGCCTGAGCCGTGACGCCCCATGTGACCCCTCCCCGCTGGAAAAGGCTGACATGAGGCGTACAGTAGTTCCAAGCCCATCTCGCTGCCACACAACTGAGGCCAACTCAGATGATGACTTCTTCACCTTCGTCTCTTTTCACGCCTCTGTACACCCCCCACGCCCCCCCGCACCCTTGGGAGCCTTTGAAGCTAAGTGTGGCGGTCCATTAAGTCGACTAAGCAGCCCCCTCGGGAGCATGCAGGCCTGCTTGTTACATCACGTTAGTGCAACATCAAGGCGAGGGGTGGGGGGTTGAGGAGGAGGGGGGACGTGTGCTTTGCGACGACGAAGAAGATCTGAGGTTGCTTGAACCTGCTGCTCTGGCTTCGACCTCGACTATCAAAGCAGCTCCGACTTGTGGATGTGTTGCATAAAGCTGTGTCTCCACACATGAATAATGCTCTTCATCAGGCCCGTTTACTTCCAACTTTGCTGAATGCAAAGACGCATCTTCACTTCCGGTTGTGCCCGGACCAGCCCGGTTCTTCTTCACCTTCAGAATCAACTTTGACCAGTTTGTTTGTAGGCTAAATAAAGCTTAAAAGCGTGACACCGTAACCGCAGTGCATTGTGGGTCTTGCAGGCCTCTAAATAGCTTATAAACACAACTGAATGCAAGACTCTATGTCAGTGGTTCTTAACCTGGGTTCGATCGAACCCTCAGGGGTTCGGCAGAGGTCAAAACACCCGCCTCATCGTGTAAATACAAACTTCTCCCTATCAGCGTATTACGGATACGGCAACAGCTGACTGATTTGCAG
Source organism: Nerophis lumbriciformis (assembly GCF_033978685.3). Classification (NCBI taxonomy): domain Eukaryota; kingdom Metazoa; phylum Chordata; class Actinopteri; order Syngnathiformes; family Syngnathidae; genus Nerophis; species Nerophis lumbriciformis. The sequence continues at coordinate 46,602,818 of NC_084554.2, forward strand.
GTGTGTAATTTGTTGTGAGTTTAGACACTGTGTTGGTTTTGTGGTTTGAACAAGGTGATGTTCATGCACGGTTCATTTTATGCACCAGTAAAAAAAACATGAAAAAACACACTAGTATGGGGAACATATTCACCATTAATTAGTTGCTTATTAACATGCATATTAGTAACATATTGGCTCTTAACTAGTCATTATTAAAGGGGAACATTGTCACAATTTCAGAAGGGTTAAAACCATTAACAATCAGTTCCCAGTGGTTTATTTTATTTTTCGAAGTTTTTTTCAAAATTTTACCCATCACGCAATATCCCTAAAAAAAGCTTCAAAGTGCCTGATTTTAACCATCGTTATAAACACCCGTCCATTTTCCTGTGACGTCACACAGTGATGCCAATACAAACAAACAGCAAGGTATAGCGACATTAGCTCGGATTCAGACTCGGATTTCAGCGGCTTAACACTGTCTGATAAGATAATTACTAACAACTATGAACTAGGTTTACAGCATATGAAATACATTTGGCAACAACATGCACTTTGAGAGTGCAGACAGCCCATTTCAGGCGCGCTAAGAACATATATTTTTCCACGATTTCAGCACTCAGGTTAACCATACCTAAATAGACACAAAATACTGCATTACACAAGACTGTACTCGAATGATTGAAAAAAATAAATGTTTTTAAGCTAAATTATTGGTAAACACAGTTTATGTATAATAATGTACGTAAAACCGCGAGTAATGAATAAAGTTTTCATCAATTAATATATTCTGTAGACATACCCTCATCCGCTCTCTTTTCCTGAAAGCTGATCTGTCCAGTTTTGGAGTTGATGTCAGCAGGTCAGGGACGCTAGGGTCGATATTCTTCTCTTGATCATCTTCGGTGGCATAAGGGACGGTGTGAGCCAAGACATCCAGGGGGTTTAGCTCGCTCGTCTGCGGGAACAAACTGCCGCCATTGCTTGCCGTGCTACCGAGGTCCTTTGTCCCTGAATAGCTCACACACTCCGGCAGATTCAATGGGGGTCTGGCGGCAGATTTCTTTGACTTTATCGTTGGAAATGCATCTGCTTTGAGTGTCGCAGGATATCCACACATTCTTGCCATCTCTGTCATAGCATAGCTTTCGTCGGTAAAGTGTGCGGAACAAACGACTGACCATTTCGTCGGCTTTCCCCACACCCTCGTATTTTGAACAAATTTCGTCCAATTTCTTGCCACTTTCGCATCTTTGGGCCACTGGTGCAACTTGAATCCGTCCCTGTTCGTGTTGTTACACCCTCTGACAACACACCGACGAAAGTGAGAAAATGGCGGATTGCTTCCCGATGTGACGTCACAACATGACGTCATCGCTCCGAGAGCGAATAATAGAAAGGCGTTTAATTCGCCAAAATTCACCCATTTAAAGTTCGGAAATCGGTTAAAAAAATATATGGTCTTTTTTCTGCAACATCAAGGTATATATTGACGCTTACATAGGTCTGGTGATAATGTTCCCCTTTAAGTACTTATTAATGCCTTATTCGGCATGGCCTTATTATAACCCTAACCCTCTAACCCTGACCATAACCCTAACTAAATAACTCTAAATTAAGTCTTTATTACTTAGAATATGTTCCCCTAGTGTCCAAATAACTCTAAATTAAGTCTTTGTTACTTAGAATATGTTCCCCATACTAAAGTGTTACCAAAAACATATAACTTTGTCTTGAATTTGAAAAAAAAAAAAGACAAATATTTTTCACTAAAGAAGGGTTCGGTGAATGCGCATATGAAACTGGTGGGGTTCGGTACCTCCAACAAGGTTAAGAACCACTGCTCTATGTGCTAGAGGTGGGGGAAATAATCGATTATTTTTAGATTAATCACAATTCAGACATGGGCGGATTTGAAATCGATTAGTGAACGTCAATAATCGATTATTTATGTACGGTAAATAAAGTAATGCGGACAGTTCTAAAATTTGTCTGACCGCAGCGAGCCACCTCAACGAGAGCTCCTTTATTTTATGCTCCAGTTTTGCACACATTTCCATTAATTTATTTAATGAAATGGGAATTAATTCAACTGTTTCTCATTACAAATGCACTGTTTTTAAAAGTTGTAAGTGGTAAATGCTTATTTAGTGAAGCAACAATAAATGTAAAACTGCATCAATATACAAAAATTAAAGATGCGTAGATATTTTTTAGACTTCATTTGGAATAAAAAGACTCACGGTATGTAAACAATATTTACAGAGACCTAAATCGTCGGGAGGATGAGCATTACCAAACGTAAGGTTTTACTACTGGGCCACCAACATTACCTATTTTAAATATTGGCTGCAATATGAAGCATTTGATTCCCCTCCTTTATGGCTGGTTATGGGGGATAACTCAACTAAACCAGTATCTTTTAGCGATTTTGTTCACTCTCCCATCCATTCTTCTACTTTCACTTTTGCGAAAAATCCAATCGTAAAAACCCTGGTTTACAGACTATTTCTAGTCTTGCACCCATCACTGCTAATCATGCTTTTTGTCTCTCTCTTGTCGATAGTGCCTTTTTAAGATGGTCAAATCTGGGGATCAACAACACTTTTGCCTCTTTCCAACAACTTTGTGATACATTTTCACTCCCTAATCAACACTTTTTTAGATATCTACAGATCCACAGTTTTGGTTGTAATATTTTTCCCAGGTTTCCAAAGTTACCAACTATCAAAGTTTTAGATGCTTTTTTGACACCAACTTTAAAAGGATCAATTACACGTATTTACAGTCAAATTTTTCATTTACGCTCTGATTCTCTGAATTCAATTACCGTATTTTTCGGACTATAAGTCGCAGTTTTTTTCATAAGGTTTGGCCGGGGGTGCGACTTATACTCAGGAGCGACTTATGTGTGAAATTATTAACACATTACTGTAAAATATCAAATATTATTATTTATCTCATTCACGTAAGAGACTAGACGTATAAGATTTCATGGGATTTAGCGATTAGGAGTGACAGATTGTTTGGTAAACGTATAGCATGTTCTATATGTTATAGTTATTTGAATGACTTTTACCATAATATGTTACGTTAACATACCAGGCACGTTCTCAGTTGGTTATGTATGCCTCATATAACGTACACTTATTCAGCCTGTTGTTCACTATTCTTTATTTATTTTAAATTGCCTTTCAAATGTCTATTCTTGGTGTTGGGTTTTATCAAAAAAAAACAATTTTGAAGGAGACAACTAAGAACAATTTTATTCTAAGTATCTAACCAGATCCTTTTCGTAAGCTCACTTAATGGATCCCCAAGGATAGTGTGAACAAACCAACCTCGGGACTTGATGCGATGACGAGAAGATCCCACAAAAGAGCAACAGGGGAGGACTCGGAGCAGATGATGGTCCATCACACGTCCATCAGGACTCATGTTGCAACTGAACATTCATCATGTACGTACAGGAGCTCATTTTAACGGGAAGCCTCCTGTGGTTTGTGGAGTTGCGGCCTGCGGATGTGGAAAGCGGGGGGATACGATTGAGAGAGTTGGCTTGCTTTCCAAGAGTAATCATTCAGTGGAATGTCATCCAAACAGTGATAGAAGATCTGCAGTGCAATTAAGGGGAATCCCTCTAAAAGCCTTCAGGGAATTTTCATGAAAAACAAGTCTGATGCTCTTAAACTGAATTCCTGGTCTGTTTAGTCCAACTGACGTCCTGCGCGCATGTTTGCCGAGTTCGGACATCCATCTTGTTGTTGTTCCAAGAACTCATCTTTCTTAAAATGTTACAATCATGCTTTGAGCGTGCGTTGATGTTGGCTAAACAAGGTACCTCACGAGAGCGAGCTAGCCTGCTCACCATCTTCTCCTTTGGCCTTTAAAACACAAACAAAGGAGTCAATGTAGCTGACATCAAAGCGGTCTTGCCAACTCAGGGCGTAAGCTGCGAGCTATGACCAGCTCGCTGAGTGTGGAGGCGGGGCTTCTGAATAAACTTGGCCTTTGTACCACGAGATGTTTGGGTTGCGGCACATAACGTGACCGTGATGGCACCGTCATTTATATTCGGCCTAACGAGCACCAGATGAGTCAAAAATAGACACGCTCCTTTGTCCGGCAGTCTTTGTATTTTGGTATTTGAGCTCGTTAGCGAACTTGAGTTACATGAAAACACCTTTCAGCGGCTGCAAATATCCAAAAATAACACATGAAATACAAACAGCCGCATGTTTTTCCTCTTTCTTCCTGGCCTGCTTTTGTTTGCCGCTCCGGCCATTCCTGATGACCAGCCGTCTGTTTATAGTGTCACCCTTTAATTGGAGCCTCCTCCCTCTTCCGGCGTCTTCCATGGGAAAGTATGCAGACACGTTTTCATTTCATTATGTGCATTCCTGCCTGCGCTACCAGCGGCGCACTGTGGCACTCGGCAGGGGAAGGCCGAGGGTTGGATTCCCTGGTGTTGTGCTCAGGTGGTTTCACAGGTGAGAAGAAGGGTGGCGATGTAATTGGTGGAGTGTAAGCGTGCGGGTTTGCCAGGCCAGTCAACAAGGATGCCACTTTCGATTCAACTCAAGCATTTATCTCGGCTTTCTTGGGTTCTCTTACGTTTGTTTTCACACTTTGTAACGTTCTCCGTCAGGTTACAGCATACTTGCCAACCTTGAGACCTCTGATTTCGGGAGGTGGGGGTGGGGGTGGGGGTGGGGGGCGTGGTTGAGGGTGGGGGCGTGGTTAAGAGGGGAGGAGTATATTGACAGCTAGAATTCACCAAGTCAAGTATTTCATACATATATATATATATATATATATATATATATACATATATATATACATCCTGAAAATATGCAAACAAAACTGTGTTTAGATAATTGATACTTCAAACTTGCATAAATAAATCTTAAGGAATATAACATAACTTGGCTTCTGACAGCTTCAAAATGTAATGAATAAAATGCTAAATTTGTTGATAAACAAGCAATTATTTTAATAATTAAATATGGTCATTTTAAATGAATTATTATGATCATTTAAAATTTATTATTTCCAATATGTTTATTTTAATGTATAATTCTATGGCTGGATGTAATAAGGCGTCAGAAAAAATACAAATAAAAATACAATTAATTTTGATGTTTTTAGCAAAATATAGTAAAAATTTATTTAGTTTTTTTTTTTTTTAATTAATAAATGTATTTATTTTTATGTAAGATAAACATTTATTTTTATGTAAGATTAAACACAATGTATCTCTAGTCTGGATGATTTAGTTCTTGTCACCCTGTTGTCCTACTGTCATAAAAAAAAGTCTGTCCTCACTCAGGTCCGCATGGAGCTGGAGGGGGCGTGGCCTCCAGCTCCGGCTGAAAATCGGGAGATTTTCGGGAGAATATTTGTCCCGGGAGGTTTTCGGGAGAGGCGCTGAATTTCGGGAGTCTCCCGGAAAATTCGGGAGAGTTGGCAAGTGTGGGTTACAGGGCTGCGGAATAAGCGGGCTGACTTTATTTTAGAAAATCAGATAAGTGACCGTGAAGGTCAACATGAACTCACTTTGGGCCCAAAACAATAAGAACACTTGAGATTTTGCTTGGACTGATACCCGCGGGTCTGCTTGTGTGATCAAGCCTAAGTTTCATGGCAGGATGTTTTCCTTCTGCGGGGAAAAATGTCTCATTGAAGCAGTTTTTGGTGAAAAACACGTTCCAATCAACGCTGACGCCTCTCGCTCTCCTCCTGCACAAATATTTGTCACAGTGCTTCTGTGGGAGCAGGTCTACAGAGGTCAGCGCTGCCTAACAAAGCCACCTGGTGGCATTTTTAGCTCATCTGCTTGGGTTCCGTCACAGAAACTTGAGCAGATGTTTTCCACAGCATGATGTGAGTTCTTGGGGGTTGTGTAACACGCCAACACTCCATCCTAATCTACTGCTAATGAGGAGTTAGCATCTCGTCGGCCTGGCAGTGCACATCGCCAACATGTTGGAATATTCTTCTCCATGTGGTTCAAGCGTTGGGTTGTTTTTTTTTCCACTCGTTTGTTTCAGCTCGTCGTTTCAGGGGTACCTGGAGATGATCAATCGCACCTCTCGCTTCTTTCCACCCGGTGATTATCTTCTGACATCACATCCTCCGCCCACTCCGATTACCAAAAGTTCCTGACTTCGTCTCACACGTCGCCTAACTGGCCTCGTTGTGACCTCGTTTGTGGATTCCACCAGGCAGGCGTCGCCATGGCAACTGATGGAGCGGGATAAATCGTGTAAGCCTCTGGTGTTTTGACTTGACTCTAACCTGAGATGATATAATCTCGAGAAGGGTCCAAACATGACGCTGCTGTGCCGAGCGATATACTGTATCTGAATGCAAGTCCAGCTGTTTCAACAGCACTCCTTCTTTCGCCACTATGAAAACCGGCAACCGTGACGGGTGAGCTTGTTAAAGGAGACATATTATGCATAAATAAACTTTTCTTACCTGATAGTCCATATTTTCCTGACTACAGAGCACAATGGGATATAAGCCTCACCCACTAAATTTTAGAAGAAATCTTTTTTTTTTTCTTTTTTTTTACATACTGTATATTATCCGCATCGTTGTGAAATGAGTTATCTACCAGAAAGATTTTATAAAATCTAAATGTTTGTTTACAAACCTTAATTGTTTTCAAACGGTGTCTGTAACACGGCAGTAAAACGGCTGATCAAACAAAACAGAAGTCATTGTCATGGACCCATGAGCTGCGTAAGCTAGCTCCCCAATCAGCTAAACCAGGGGTCCCCAAACTTTTTGACTCCGGGGCCGCATTGGGTTAAAAAAATCTGGCTGTGTGTGTATATATATATATATATTGTCGGAGGCAGATATTTACATATATCCGAATTTAAGTTGTACTTCTTTCATTTCTTAGTCATATTTGAAAACAGCTCGTGTTTTCCATTTCTTCTCTTGATGCTCTGTCAGCAAGTATACTGTGTGTGTTAACCTTGAGTTCTTTGGAATGTATTATGTCTAGGGAGACGTTGTGCTTGTATTATGGCTAGGGAGGGGGAAGGAAAGAGGGGTTTTTGGCATTGGGAAGACAGACCATTTTGGGAGGCGCAATAGAATGTTCTAGGGTTAGACTGATCTCAAAATGTATATTGGCAAAGCTTTGAAAATATACAACAAAATACCTATTCTGTCTCTGGTGGTTTTTCAACTCAGCTTTAAGTGTCGTAAAGAGCTTGGGAGCGAATTGTGACTTGAATTCCCTGGGAGGAACAACTGGTCCACACACACACACACACACACACGTTAGGTCAGGAAAAAACACAGGCTATTTCATCCCTACAAGCCTGTTTCGCAGGTTTCCCTGCTATTCAGGGGATTTTATGGAGAGTGGCCGTGCCAGCAACCTGAGGGTTCCTGGTTCGATCCCCACCTTCTACCAACCTCGTCACGACCGTTGTGTCCTTGAGCAAGACACTTCACCCTTGCTCCTGATGGGTCGTGGTTAAGGTCTTGCATGGCAGCTCCCGCCATCAGTGTGTGAATGTGTGTGTGAATGGGTGAATGGGGAAATAGTGTCAAAGCGCTTTGAGTACCTTGAAGGTAGAAAAGCGCTATACAATTTTGCCCATTTACCATAAATATATAGGGGATTTTGTTATATTATATATATTATAAAATCCCCTGAAGAGCAGGGAAACCTGCAAAACAGGCTTGTATATATATATATATATATATATACACACACACAGGTAAAAGCCAGTAAATTAGAATATTTTGAAAAACTTGATTTATTTCAGTAATTGCATTCAAAAGGTGTAACTTGTACATTATATTTATTCATTGCACACAGACTGATGCATTCAAATGTTTATTTCATTTAATTTTGATGATTTGAAGTGGCAACAAATGAAAATCCAAAATTCCGTGTGTCACAAAATTAGAATATTACTTAAGGCTAATACAAAAAAGGGATTTTTAGAAATGTTGGCCAACTGAAAAGTATGAAAATGAAAAATATGATGTTGTACAATACTCAATACTTGGTTGGAGCTCCTTTTGCCTCAATTACTGCGTTAATGCGGCGTGGCATGGAGTCGATGAGTTTCTGGCACTGCTCAGGTGTTATGAGAGCCCAGGTTGCTCTGATAGTGGCCTTCAACTCTTCTGCGTTTTTGGGTCTGGCATTCTGCATCTTCCTTTTCACAATACCCCACAGATTTTCTATGAGGCTAAGGTCAGGGGAGTTGGCGGGCCAATTTAGAACAGAAATACCATGGTCCGTAAACCAGGCACGGGTAGATTTTGCGCTGTGTGCAGGCGCCAAGTCCTGTTGGAACTTGAAATCTCCATCTCCATAGAGCAGGTCAGCAGCAGGAAGCATGAAGTGCTCTAAAACTTGCTGGTAGACGGCTGCGTTGACCCTGGATCTCAGGAAACAGAGTGGACCGACACCAGCAGATGACATGGCACCCCAAACCATCACCCAACCATGCAAATTTTGCATTTCCTTTGGAAATCGAGGTCCCAGAGTCTGGAGGAAGACAGGAGAGGCACAGGATCCACGTTGCCTGAAGTCTAGTGTAAAGTTTCCACCATCAGTGATGGTTTGGGGTGCCATGTCATCTGCTGGTGTCGGTCCACTCTGCTTCCTGAGATCCAGGGTCAACGCAGCCGTCTACCAGCAAGTTTTAGAGCACTTCATGCTTCCTGCTGCTGACCTGCTCTATGGAGATGGAGATTTCAAGTTCCAACAGGACTTGGCGCCTGCACACAGCGCAAAATCTACCCGTGCCTGGTTTACGGACCATGGTATTTCTGTTCTAAATTGGCCCGCCAACTCCCCTGACCTTAGCCCCATAGAAAATCTGTGGGGTATTGTGAAAAGGAAGATGCAGAATGCCAGACCCAAAAACGCAGAAGAGTTGAAGGCCACTATCAGAGCAACCTGGGCTCTCATAACACCTGAGCAGTGCCAGAAACTCATCGACTCCATGCCACGCCGCATTAACGCAGTAATTGAGGCAAAAGGAGCTCCAACCAAGTATTGAGTATTGTACATGCTCATATTTTTCATTTTCATACTTTTCAGTTGGCCAACATTTCTAAAAATCCCTTTTTTGTATTAGCCTTAAGTAATATTCTAATTTTGTGACACACAGAATTTTGGATTTTCATTTGTTGCCACTTCAAATCATCAAAATTAAATGAAATAAACATTTGAATGCATCAGTCTGTGTGCAATGAATAAATATAATGTACAAGTTACACCTTTTGAATGCAATTACTGAAATAAATCAAGTTTTTCAAAATATTCTAATTTACTGGCTTTTACCTGTGTATATATATATATATATATATATATATATATATTCCGAGCGCGATGATGCCACGTCATCGATGGGTAAATGCCTTTTTAGACAATATGATTTGCCTGAACGGCGAGAGTAACAAGCGGTAGAAAATAGATTAGAAAGGACAGATTTAAAAACATAATAATTAAAAAAAAATAATAATAAATACTTTCTTTTTTTTTCCCATGGTGACGTTGTGGTGAATTTACTGAGGAATTTGTGAAACTGAAACAATACAAAAATAATGCCATTGTAAGTTAATAACACTAACACGGACACTCGTAAAAGTGTTAGCATATTAGCTAATGCTAACGATGCTTGCGTCATTGTACTCCGATAGTACGTACAAATTTGCATGAAAACACTCCTACAGGCATCACACATGGGACGGTTTAGTAAGTATGAATTGTTTTAGTTATATTGTAAAACTTACAAACGTTGCTTGGAGTTATGAATGAAGAATCTGGACGAGTAAAAACGCTATGGACGGCTAGAAGACTGAACAGCACTCCGGTTGAAAAAGAAAGAAAAAACAAGACAAGGCAGCACCTGCAGTGAGCACACTCGTCCAAAAGATGACGCCATAGCACAAACAATAACACACCCTCTCAGTGTTTTTGCTCATTTTTTCTTTTTTATAAAATAATTTTTGTTATGGCCGCCAGCGAAGAAGAAATTCTAAAATAGCCGCTCCATTTTATAAGCCGCAGATTCAAAGTGAAATAAATAGTAGCGGCTTATAGTGCGGAATTTATGGTACCTGCTTTTGTGTATTTGAGATCCCCATAACATATATTTATACAACAACCTTACCTTCCTTCATACTTCCTCCAAACAAGCCTTCCGGAATTTGTTCTGACTTAAGACGTTTTCTGACCTGTGACGTCAGCGGATATCTCCATATATGGTAAAAAATTCATTGAAGAATTTGGATTTGGCGTACATTGCGCCAGTCAGAGCTGTGTCAGCCCGTCTTAGAGATTACTTTGTGTGATCACAAATGCTCACAGTCTCGCTGTATAGCTTTGGGTTGCGATGCAACTGGTTTGAGCTAGCGTTTTTGCTAGTTAGCCTCCGGTTTGCGGCACCTTGAGTTCAAGGATTTTATCAGCGAAGGGGGCTTTGTTCCACAGTAAGTCATTAATAGTGAGACCAAAAAAGATGCCTTTATTACAGCGAAGGAGAAGGCACTACCGGGACACAAGCCGATGAAGGATTGCCTCGCACTAGGGATATCCCGATCCGATATTTGGATCGGATCGGCTGCCGATATTTGCCAAAAATTGCGTATCGGCAAGGCATGGGAAAATGCCGATCCAGATCCATTTTTTAAAAAACTCCGGTCCGTGTTTTCAAAAGCACCGATTTAAATAATACATTCCACTTTTCTGCTGCTCCCTAATTTCCGTTCCGCATTTTCCAGCACACCTTCAACACATCCACAGGTCTGTGAATTCTCACGCAGTTGCTTTTAGCTGCTGGCATTACACGACAGACTCTTCTCACTCTTTCCTGTGTCTCCCTCTCACAGACAGCAAACGCACCTTCTTATATACGTCACATACTGTCACGTCATACGTCACATACGTATACGTCCTCCCCGAGCAGAGAGGTAGCAGCATGGCTAACGTTAGCTGTGATGCTAGCGCAGCCGTGTGACCAACGTTCTCTCTAAGGTGCGCGGCTGTGCAATTGCAAACTGCTCAAGCGTCCACTGCGCATAGCAATTATATGCCACGCACAAAATCAAATAAAAAAATAAGCGCATAACAATTTTCGACACACGGACACGACAGAGAAAACCGTTTTCGTCATCATTGTTCAAATATTGTGACGTCTGTCAAGACGCTTATCTCCATTCGGTGCCACACGTCCACACCATCAAAATGCCGAGGGCAAAAATTTCCACATCAACATCGTATGAAATAATTAGTGATTTTTTTAGTTGTGATTTCCTTCTCTGCATGAAAGTTTAAAAGTAGCATATATTAATGCAGTATGAAGAAGAATGTTTTAATGTAGACATGCAAGCCTTGAAAGAAAATTTTGAAAATCAAGACTACATTTCCTGCAAATGGGTGCATTTCTACCCTATATTTTAACTTTAGATTTATTCTCATATCAAACTCTTTTGGCTGTCTTTTTGACACTTACATCCGGCGCCCCCCTCCACACCCCGGATTATAAATAATGTAAATAATTCAATGTGATTATCTTGTGTGATGACTGTATTATTATGATAGTATATATCTGATAGTATATATCTGTATCATGAATCAATTTAAGTGGACCCCGACTTAAACAAGTTGAAAAACTTATTGGAGTGTTACCATTTAGTGGTCAATTGTACGGAATATGTACTTCACTGTGCAACCTACTAATAAAAGTCTCAATCAATCAATCAAAACACATAGAATCATCATACTGCTGTGATTATATGCATCAAGTGTTCATTCAAGGCTAAGGCAAAATATCGAGATATATATCGTGTATCGCAATATGGCCTTAAAATATCGCAATATTAAAAAAAGGCCATATCGCCCAGCCCTAGTTCAATGATGCCATTTCTGTTTGTCATGTATAATTTTGTCTATTTTGTGTTTATCCTTGAATAAACAGGTCAGTTTCTTGTTACCAACCATTGTGTATTATTCAAACTCCCCTAATTCAGCTGGCTAGTTGTTATCAAGAGTACTAAAACCCTTTTCAACATGATTTTGACAACTAAGTAGGCTAAATAACTTTAAACTTTAATACATGCTCTGATAGGCCAGTATCGGTATCGGTCAGTATCGGTATCGGATCGGAAATGCAAAAACAATATCGGTATCAGATCGGAAGTGCAAAAACCTGGATCGGGACATCCCTAATATATATATATATATATATATATATATATATATATATATATACATACATACATACACAAACATAATGTTGTTAAAGTGTGCACCAGGGAAAGGGAACCAATTAATCATGTTTATATTGATTCTTATGGGCAACTCTGCTTCCCTATACATATTTTTCGGTTTACGAATCATGTTCAAGAACCGATCAAGCTCGTAAATCGAGGTTCCACTGTATAAACTAGTGTATAGTTTGCACTTATAACTGTCTGTATAAGGAAGTGCTAAAAATTACAACATGGCTGACGGGGATAAGACACAGTCGAAGTGGAGACAAGTAAATAAGACCGCCCACAAAACGGTGCATCCTGGAGAAACAGTCAGAAAGCGGCTTAAAGAAGGTCTGTGAAACATAATCTATAGAAAATTTTGACCAAAGAACAACCATTATATGTGATGTAGGCCACAAGGAAGTGTTTAAATGTATTAAAAAAAAACATAATAGGTCCCCTTTAAGAACATCAGTGGTGTCCTCCTCCGGAGAAGACATGAGCAAAGCCAGGAGCACCACTCTCCGCTAAATCGGTTCCTAAAAATACGACTAAAGATGTTGGCCTCAGTGACATCTCCATTACTCATCCGAGCACTCGTGTTTGTGCAGGAGGATTCCAACATCAGCACAGTCATGAACACGTCAATGTCCATGTTCTGCGAGGAGCTAATTGAGGTACAAGTGTCTTTAGAAATAAACAGCCTCTGCGTTCACAGACACCAATTAGTGCAAAGAGGGAACAAGTCGTACAGCGCTGAACCAACAACCTCCAGAAATCACAGGAAGGAGGTGGTTTGTTCCTTCCACAGGCGGCTTAAATGCGGGTTCATCTGACCTGAGACGAACGGGAGGAGACCTTCTTACTTTCAGTAAGTAAATCGAAACTCTGAGAAATGATCTAAAATGATGGTTTGAGGACCATACTGAGCACCAGTCGGAGCCACTCAGACCCTCGTGGGCCGTTGCGGTGGAAGAGAAAGACGATGAAGACGTCACATGACTTGGCGGAAAGGATGTTATGGAATATTGAGAGCTGGGATTCCATCCATGTTCCGTTTGGCAACTAGTCCAGTTTCCGCAATGGAATTTTTCAACGTGACCCTGGATGGATCCTGAAGGGTCGACCTCAGTGACATCTAAGAGGAAGATGTCGAGTCGAGCTGAGCTTCCAGGAGACGGTGTGAGGTCCTCGCGACCCAAGAGCTCACTGGAAGACACCGCAGCAACATTTTACTGCAACTTAGCTTTATTTGACAGTTTCCAGACAGTAATAAAGTTTATTTATAGCGGCCGTGTCCAAGCACGGAGACAAACGGCCCGAAAGAGGAGCAAAAGACAGTATTTCAAATATAACGCAGAGCAAAAAGGTACGTATGCTGGGGCTCGTCACAGGTTCACTCGCCAAAAAAGGCATTAAGAGCTGACATCTGTTCCCTTGAGCAAGGCATTGTTGTTCTTCTCTGCGGGTCAGTGCGGTGAAGTGACACAGACCCAGAGGACTAGTCTGGACCTCGGATGTTCTTCTATCTCTGAGGGTGCAGGTTAAATTCTTTGCTTGCTTGTTTAGTTGAAGTGAGAGCAAGGCGCAAACGCTGCCAGACGTCAGCTGATTTATATCCACTATCAACTTCAGAGGCTGTTTAGCTTTCAGCTGGGATAAATCACACACACCTCCAGTAGTCAGGATATTAAAGCCATATTTAGTTGCATATTTGCTGCGGAACCGGGCTCGGGCCCAGAGGAAGTGACAGCTACATGGATGGAGGGCCTGCGGTCGTAAACGTGAGACGCTATGCTGACCTCTCGGGAGAGAGAGACGAGGAGTGAATGTGGAGCGTGACGGTGAGAAACCGGAAAGACTGAGAAACATCTTGTGCAAAAGTGCAGCGGCAGGTGAGCTTTGTTGCCTTCCAATGTTGAAGACAAGCTGCCGTGAGTCAAATGGAGCTTGCTGGTCAGCTGGGTTGTAAATAAAAGTAACCCCGGCAACCACTCCGCAGCTGAGGCTCGCCGGTAACTGTAGGATTTCCAGCGACTGATGGAAATCAGCGTGAGACCGCGCTGTCCGACGTGCAAAAGCTGAAGAAATGGAAAAAAAAAGAGAAAACGTCCGACGCAAAGAGGCGGATGAAAACGACGGGGCAGGAAGCGGAGAACGAGAGCGCCGCAGCCAACAGTGACGAGAGAGGCGCTCCGCCAAATGACTTCCAGACTTTGAGCTTCGGGGCGGCCACGTCCCGACTGCCAGCAGCTTCGACGCCGAGCTGCCACCAAAACAAACGCTACGTAGCACACACACAGTGAAGTCACATTTAGAGTCAGAAAAACTGTGTCAATGGTCAAGGATAAAGACACATGGGCCCATCTCACATCTCAGATTTACTTGAGACTCTGGTCAGTGTGTGTGAAGCCAGGTCTTTGAACTGCACACTTGTTGGAGGGCATCTTAAAATATGCTTGATAGGCAAAATTCCCAAAAAAATTAACTATCAATCCTTATGCAAGACAAGACCACATATGTCTTCCTTTTTATATGCATTCTAAATCGTAAATAAATGTTAATAAAAGTCAGCTAACAATGGAGTCAATAGGATTTGCTTTATTCCGCCTATAAAGTGTAACGACGGGGTCGCATCGTGATGCGGGTGTGGTTCTCCCAAGGATGCAGACGGCATCGGACACAGCTTGCAGGTAGGAAAATGATTTATTGAAAATATAAATCGTACGGGGAACAAACAAAAGACGTGCACATAGCACAAAAGGCAAAACAAAAGGACTAGCGTGGGAGCTAGCAGGCAAAAATAGCATAGCGTGAAAAGCTAGCAGGAATCAAAGTAGTCGTTAACAGTTGTATGGGAACAAACTAGAAAGCCAGACCGAGTGAGGCCACGGCAAAGACTAAATAGCCCTCTGATTAGTGCCCGGGCAACAGGTGCGCGTCCCGAACACTAACCAGAGGCAGGTGCGTACAATCTGCCGTCATGGCAACAGAAACAAACGAAACTCAAGGTGCTGAAAACACATGTGACTCAAACTTAAACAAACTATGATCCGGGCAGCGGATCATAACAGTACCCCCCCCTTAAAGGACAGATTCCAGATGTCCCTTGACACAAAATAAAACTAGAACCCAAAAAACAAGAAATAGTTCAAGAGTCAAGGGAGGGCGGAGGGAGGATTTGGTGGTGGGTCGCCAGGCCACGTGTCCCCGAATCCACCGGGGAAGAGTCAGGTGGCGGCGCCGAGTGGAACGCCGCTGCCGCAGGCGAGGCGGGCGACCACGGAAAGGCCACATTCGTGGCTGACGAGGTGGGCGGGAGTGACGCCAGAACTTCAGCAGTCTTTGAGTCTTACGCACAATTCGTGGGCGTACAAGAATTAACCCCTGAGAGGGCTGCATGCTGGTGTCTGATGGCTGTTTGCGCAGCTGGCCAGCCCGAGGTCGTGGAGGCAACAACGCTGGCTTTCTACTGTAACGACGGGGTCGCATCGTGATGCGGGTGTGGTTCTCCCAAGGATGCAGACGGCTTCGGACACAGCTTGCAGGTAGGAAAATTATTTATTGAAAATATAAATCGTACGGGGAACAAACAAAAGACGTGCACATAGCACAAAAGGCAAAACAAAAGGACTAGCGTGGGAGCTAGCAGGCAAAAATAGCATAGCATGAAAAGCTAGCAGGAATCAAAGTAGTCATTAACAGTTGTATGGGAACAAACTAGAAAGCCAGACCGAGTGAGGCCAGGGCAAAGACTAAATAGCCCTCTGATTAGTGCCCGGGCAACAGGTGCGCGTCCCGAACACTAACCAGAGGCAGGTGCGTACAATCTGCCGTCATGGCAACAGAAACAAACGAAACTCAAGGTGCTGAAAACACATGTGACTTAAACATAAACAAACTATGATCCGGGCAGCGGATCATAACAATAAAGCGCTCTAAAAAATATCCAAACACTTCCATCAACGGTTTATATACAGGCCGTAAGTATATATGTAATGTAGTAAGATTCATAATAATATTTTGCCCATTTTAAGCATACGGCGGTGTATTAATTTCACAGATGCATCACAGCATTCGCTTTTTTCCTTTCAACATCAACACTACTCCTAATCAGGGCAGACTTATTGAGAGACAACAAAGACTTAATGACAAATTATGATCCACAACCTTATATTTTTTTAGCCTGAACATAAGGAGGATGAAGTAGTTTGAGAAGCTCCAGCATTATTGAATCACTTAGCATCATGTAGCAGTATTGCTAAGTGCTTAACAAGATATACAAACTATGAACATAATAAAACAATCACTTACTGTCCAATGTCTGCTTTCACTGGGATGCCGACTGATGGGATGTTTATATTTCCCCGTTAAGAAGAATTAATCATAATGCTCACAGAGGATGTAAAAAAGGTTGCCACAAACAAGCGTCTTTTTGTGTGTTTCTCGCAATTTCCGGGTCTAAGTTGTATGTCAAAGTTGACCAACTTCTCGGCTTATGTCCACAACCTTCTACTATCCAGGTGAAAGGGATGATTAATAAACTAGGAATAACTTTTACCAGCTTTTACCTCAGCCTTCCTGGTAAGGTCTATTCAGGTGTACTGAGAGGAGGCTACGCCGGATAGTCAAACTTCGGATTCAGGAGGAACAGTGCGGTTTTCGTCCTGGTCGTGGAACTGTGGACCAGCTCTATACTCTCGGCAGGGTCCTTGAGGGTGCATGGGAGTTTGCCCTACCAGTCTACATGTGCTTTGTGGACATGGAGAAAGCATTCGACCGTGTCCCTCGGGAAGTCCTGTGGGGAGTGCTCAGAGAGTATGGGGTATCGGACTGTCTGATTGTGGCGGTCCGCTCCCTGTACGATCAGTGTCAGAGTTTGGTCCGCTTTGCCGGCAGTAAGTCGGACACGTTTCCAGTGAGGGTTGGACTCCGCCAAGGCTGCCCTTTGTCACAGATTCTGTTCATAACTATTATGGACAGAATTTCTAGGCGCAGTCAGGGCGTTGAGGCGATCCGGTTTGGTGGCTGCAGGATTAGGTCTCTGCTTTTTGCAGATAATGTGGTCCTGATGGCTTCATCGGGCCAGGATCTTCAGCTCTCACTGGATCGGTTCGCAGCCGAGTGTGAAGCGACTGGGATGAGAATCAGCACCTCCAAGTCCGAGTCCATGGTTCTCGCCCGGAAAAGGGTGGAGTGCATCTCCGGGTTGGGGAGGAGACCCTGCTCCAAGTGGAGGAGTTCAAGTACTTCGGAGTCTTGTTCACAAGTGAGGGAAGAGTGGATCGTGAGATCGACAGGCGGATCGGTGCGGCGTCTTCAGTAATGCGGACGCTGTATCGATCCGTTGTGGTGAAGAAGGAGCTGAGCCGGAAGGCAAAGCTCTCAATTTACCGGTCGATCTACGTTCCCATCCTCACCTATGGTCATGAGCTTTGGGTTATGACCGAAAGGACAAGATCACGGGTACAAGCGGCCGAAATGAGTTTCCTCCGCCGGGTGGCGGGGCTCTCCCTTAGAGATAGGGTGAGAAGCTCTGCCATCCGGGAGGAGCTCAAAGTAAAGCCGCTGCTCCTCCACATTGAGAGGAGCCAGATGAGGTGGTTCGGGCATCTGGTCAGGATGCCACCCGAACGCCTCCCTAGGGAGGTGTTTAGGGCACGTCCGACCGATAGGAGGCCACGGGGAAGACCCAGGACATGTTGGGAAGACTATGTCTCCTGGCTGTCCTGGGAACGCTTCAGGATCCCCCGGGAAGAGCTGGACGAAGTGGCTGGGGAGAGGGAAGTCTGGGCTTCCCTGCTTAGGCTGCTGCCCCCGCGACCCGACCTCGGATAAGCGGAAGAAGATGGATGGACAGTTTGGAAACGCAGCAGCAGCCGCTCACTGGCTCCGTATGTCAATATAGCAGCATAAGCTAGATAGCTGTCTGTGATCAAAGCGACGCTAAAAAGAGTCTGTCTGCATTAGCACTTATAGTAATAATAATAATAATACCTGGGATTTATATAGCGCTTTTCTAAGTACCCAAAGTCGCTTTACATGTAGAACCCTTCAATCATTCACACCTGGTGGTGGTAAGCTACTTTCATAGCCACAGCTGCCCTGGGGTAGACTGACGGAAGCGTGGCTGCAATTTGCGCCAACGGCCCCTCCGACCACCACCTATCATTCATCATTCAATTCACCGGTGTGAGTGGCACCGGGGGCAAAGGGTGAAATGTCCCGCCCAAGGACACAGGCGGGGAGCGAACCTGCAACCCTCAGGTTTCTGGCACGGTTGCTCTACCCACTACGCCATGCCACCCCTAAGTATAGTAACAATATCGCTAATACTTGGTTATATTCAGGTCCCAATATGTAAATGAAGTACTCTTGGGGGTTTTTACATGTTTTTTAGAGGGCTTTATCAGCGGAACAGAGTACTTCTATTGACTCCATTGTTAGCTGATGTTTACTAACTTTTATTTACGATTTATTTTGCATAAAAAAAAGAAAAACATACGTGTGCTCATGTCACATAAGGATTGTGAACAACAGGCAAAATTCCAAAATTAATGCAGTTCCCCTTTAAGAACATTTGATGTGTTTTAGCCCAGAACTGTAAAGTTCCTTCTTCTTGCACATATTCAGTCGTGTATCAAGACTCCTCAAACACATGACTTTTCCCTCAGCTGTTCAGCCTGTGAGGCAGAACTCGGGGCACATGGTCCAATCCGAGGTGTGTCTCGACCCACGAGGGTGAAAAAAAAAAAAAAAGTCTTGATGGAGAATCAGAAACAACATGTTGGTGTTTCATGCTCGTAGAGGCAGATGAACTGGTCTGTCTGACACACACACACACACACGCGCGCACACACGCGCACACGCACACTGAATCATAGCCTTTATATGACAGCGCCTTGCCAGGTGGCAGCGGGAGCTGTTGTCCACAAAACATTGAACTCTAAACTTGTCGCAAGTCTCCAAACACTCAGGAACATTCTGCAGACAGTCATGTCGCTGACTAACATGCTAACATTAGCATGTTGTTTTCAGACTGCAGCGTTTAACCCCGTGCGCTCCCTCCGTCCCGCTGCCGTGCACGCACGCCATGTGTCCTGTTGCTTTGTTCTGTGCACACTCGTGCGGGATCAGTTTGTTATTGTAGCGTGCGCGGTGACTAAGTGGAGGGATAGTGTGATGAGCAGACACACACACAGTCAGCTTTCACCCTAAGTGCTCCGATATTCTTCTACACACAACAGGGACACACCACGACAAGTGTTCAAATAACCCAACATGTGCAGAGTAGAGATGTGATGTTGGTGAACGAATCGAGTCTTTTGAACGGTTCTTCTAAGTGAACGATGAGAACCGATTCCCATCTGTGAGCCCCTCCTTTGTGAGACATTCTTTATGCACGTGCAAATTTAGCGTCTGCAATTGCCCACTCTGCACATGCGTGCCATATGGAAGAATTATTGCAGCAAAATGATTCGCAAACGTGTATCACAATCTGTTCACGTGTAATCCAATTCACCTGAGTGTGTACTAATTTGTGTGTCTATATATAAATCCGAGTGTGAATTAGTGAATGTGAATTATATTTACATAGCGCTTTTCTCGAGTGACTCAAAGCGCTTTTACATAGTGAAACCCAATATCTAAGTTACATTTAAACCAGTGCGGGTGGCACTGGGAGCAGGTGGGTAAAGTGTCTTGTCCAAGGACACAACGGCAGTGACTAGGATGGCGGAAGCGGGGATCGAACCTGGAACCCTCAAGTTGCTGGCACGGCCACTCTACCTACCGCCCCAGTGTGTTTTATATCCACGTACGTGTGTTTTAAGTTGTCTGTCCCTAATCAGAAAGATCCCTCGATAGGCTGTTTACTTACCATATTCTTCGGAGTATAAGTCGCTCCGGAGTATAAGTCGCACCGGCCAAAAATGCATAATAAAGAAGGAAAAAAACATATCTAAGTCGCACTGGAGTATAAGTCGCATTTTTGGGGGAAATTTATTTGATAAAAACCAACACCAAGAACAGACATTTGAAAGGCAATTTAAAATAAATAAAGAATAGTGAACAACAGGCTGAATAAGTGTACGTTATATGAGGCATAAATAACCAACTGGTATGTTAACGTAACATATTATTGTAAGAGTCATTCAAATAACTATAACATATAGAACATGCTATACGTTTACCAAACAATCTGTCACTCCTAATCGCTAAATCCCATTAAGTCTTATACGTCTAGTCTCTTACGTGAATGAGCTAAATAATATTATTTGATATTTTACGCTAATGTGTTAATAATTTCACACATAAGTCGCTCCTGAGTATAAGTCGCACCCCCGGCCAAGCTATGAAAAAAACTGTGACTTATAGTCCAAAAAATACGGTACACGTTTCTTTTGTGACACTTCTGCTGTGTAAGACTTGAGTGCGCGCATCCAGATTGGTGAGCGTGTAACATTTGCGCGCGCATTTAGAAGTGCATGCTTCTAATACAAAACCCAAAACCAGTGAATTTGGCACATCGTGTAAATCGTAAATAAAAAGAGAATACAATGATTTGCAACTCCTTTACAACCTATATTCAATTGAATAGACTGCAAAGACAAGATACTTAATGTTCAAGATACTTAATGTTCGAACTGGTAAACTTTGTTATTTTTTGCAAATATTAGCTCATTTGGAATTTGATGCCTGCAACATGTTTCAAAAAAGCTGGCACAAGTGGCAAAAAAGACTGAGAAAGTTGAGGAATGCTCATCAAACACTTATTTGGAACATCCCACAGGTGAACAGGCAAATTGGGAACAGGCGGGAGGCCATGATTGGGTATAAAAGCAGCTTCCATGAAATGCTCAGTCATTCACAAACAAGGATGGGGCGAGGGTCACCACTTTGTCAACAAATGCGTGAGCAAATTGTCCAACAGTTTAAGAACAACATTTCTCAAAGAGCTATTGCAAGGAATTTAGGGATTTCACCATCTATGGTCCGCAATATCATCAAAAGGTTCAGAGAATCTGGAGAAATCACTGCACGTAAGAGGCAAGGCCGTGACCTTCTATCCCTCAGGTGGTACTGCATCAAAAACCGACAGTTGGTCGCTACATCTGTAAGTGCAAGTTAAAACTCTACTATGCAAAGCCAAAGTCATTTATCAACAACACCCAGAAACGCCGCCGTCTTCGCTGGGCCTGAGCTCATCTAAGATGGACTGATACAAAGTGGAAAAGTGTTCTGTGGTCTGACGAGTCCACATTTCAAATTGTTTTTGGAAACTGTGGACGTCGTGTCCTCCGGACCAAAGAGGAAAAGAACAATCCAGACTGTTATAGGCGCAAAGTTGAAAAGTATTAGTGCCCAAGACATGGGTAACTTACACGTCTGTGAATGCAGCATTAATGCTGAAAAGTACATACAGGTTTTGGAGCAACATATGTTTCCATCCAAGCAACGTCTTTTTCATGGATGCTCCTGCTTATTTCAGCAAGACAATGCCAAGTCACATTCTGCACGTGTTACAAGAGCGTGGGTTTGTAGTAAAAGAGTGCGGGTACTAGACTGGCCTACCTGTAGTCCAGACCTGTTTCCCATTGAAAATGTGTGTTGCATTATGAAGCGTAAAATACCACAACGGAGACCCCGGACTGTTGAACAACTTAAGTACCCATGATTGTCACACACACACTTGGTGTGGGTAATATTATTCTCTGCATTTGACCTATCACCCTTGATCACCCCCTGGGAGGTGAAGGGAGCAGTGAACAGCAGCGGTGCCCGCGCCCGGGAATCATTTTGGTGATTTAACCCCTAATTCCAACCCTTGATGCTCAGTGTCAAGCAGGGAGGTAATGGGTCCCATTTTTATAGTCTTTGGTATGACTCGGCCAGGGTTTGAACTCATGACCTACCGATCTCAGGGCGGACACTCTAACCACTAGGCCAATGAGTAGGTGTACATCAAGCAAGAATGGGAAAGAATTCCACCTGAAAAGCTTCAAAAATTGGTCTCCTCAGTTCCCAAACGTTTACTGGGTGTTGTTAAAAGGAAAGGCCATGTAACACAGTGGTAAAAATGCCCATGTGCCAACTTTTTTGCAATGTGTTTCTGCCATTAAATTCTAAGTTAATGAATATTTGCCAAAAAAAAATGTTTGTTTCTCAGTACGAACTAGGGATGTCCCGATCCGATATTTGGATCGGATCGGCCGCCGATATTTGCCCAAAAATACGTATCGGCAAGGCATGGGAAAATGCCGATCCAGATCCAGTTTAAAAAAAAAAACTCCGGTCCGTTTTTTCCAACGCACCGATTTAAAAAATACATTCCACTTTTCTTCTGCTCCCTAATTTCCGTTCCGCATTTTCCAGCACACCTTCAACACATCCACAGGTCTGTGGATTCTCACGCAGTTGCTTTTAGCTGCTGGCATTGCACTACAGGCTCTTCTCACTCTTTCCTGTGTCTGCTTCTCACAGACAGCAAGCGCACCTTCTAACACACGTCACATACTGTCACGTCATACGTCACATACGTATACGTCCTCTCCCAGCAGAGAGGTAGCAGCATGGCTAACGTTAGCTGTGATGCTAGCGCAGCCGTGTGACCAAGGTGCGCGCCTGTGCAATTGCGCACTGTTTAAGCGTCCTCTGCGCATAGCAATTATATGCCACGCACAAAATCTAATAAAAAAATAAGCGCATAACAATTTTCGACACACCGACACGACAGAGAAAACAGTTTTCGTCATCATTGTTCAAATATTGTAACGTCTGTCGAGACGCTTATCTCCATTCGGTGCCACACGTCCACACCATCAAAATGCCGAGGCAAACATTTCCACATCAACACCGTATGAAAAAAATAGTGATTTTTTTAGTTGTAATTTCCTTCTCTGCATGAAAGTTTAAAAGTAGCATATATTAATGCAGTATGAAGAAGAATGTTTTAATGTAGAGATGCAAGCCTTGAAAGAAAATTTTGAAAATCAAGACTACATTTCCTGCAAATGGGTGCATTTCTACCCTATATTTTAACTTTAGATTTATTCTCATATCAAACTCTTTTGGCTTTCTTTTTGACACTTACATCCGGCGCCCCCCTCCACACCCTGGATTATAAATAATGTAAATAATTCAATGTGATTATCTTGTGTGATGACTGTATTATGATGATAGTATATATCTGATAGTATATATCTGTATCATGAATCAATTTAAGTGGACCCCGACTTAAACAAGTTGAAAAACTTATTCGGGTGTTACCATTTAGTGGTCAATTGTACAGAATATGTACTTCACTGTGCAACCTACTAATAAAAGTCTCAATCAATCAATCAAAACACATAGAATCATCATACTGCTGTGATTATATGCATCAAGTGTTCATTCAAGGCTAAGGCAAAATATCGAGATATATATCGTGTATCGCAATATGGCCTTAAAATATCGCAATATTAAAAAAAGGCCATATCGCCCAGCCCTAGTTTCAATGATGCCATTTCTGTTTGTCATGTATAATTTTGTCTATTTTGTGTTTAACCTTGAATAAATAGGTCAGTTTCTTGTTACCAACCATTGTGTATTATTCAAACTCCCCTAATTCAGCTGGCTAGTTGTTATCAAGAGTACTAAAACCCTTTTCAACATGATTCTGACAACTAAATAGGCTAAATAACTTTAAACTTTAATACATGCTCCGATAGGCCAGTGTCGGTCAGTATCGGTATCGGTCAGTATCGGATCGGAAGTGCAAAAACAATATCGGTATCAGATCGGAAGTGCAAAAACCTGGATCGGGACATCCCTAGTACGAACATTAAATATCTCGTCCTTGCAGTCCATTCAATTGAATATAAGTTGAAAAGGATTTGCAAATCATTGTATTCTGGTTTTATTTACGATTTACGCAACGTGCCAACTTCCCTGGTTTTGGGTTTTGTACAATCTGCGCGTGCGTATCTATGATCTGCGAGAATCGGGAACCCTCTATTGGCTGTCTTTTCCGACACTTCTGCCCCTTAAGATTTGAGTGAGCGCATCTAGTTTGTGAACGTGTAATACAACTTGTGCGCGCGCATTCAGAAGTGTGTGCGTGTAAAACAAACTGCGTGTGCGTATCTGAGGTGTGCCTGTATTTAACCAACCACGGAAGACACCACGCAATTCAAACCAATCAGAAACAATGTACAGCTGAGGTCCGTGAAAGAGACGCCAAGATCCGCCTTTGTTTCTGATAAGTTTAACTTGCGTGGTGTCTTCCGTGGTTGGTTAAATGTAGGCACGAGAGATGCGCGGTTTGCGGACACAACCGCGGAGTCCGCGGATTATCCGCAGGTCGGGCGGTTGAAATAAAAAAAAATTAGATTTTATCCGCGGGTCGGGTCGGGCAGTTGAAATAAATAAAAAAAAAGATTTTAAATAGATTCAGGCGGGTGGCAGTTAAACCAATTCGGAAATATATATACATAGTTAAATGTTGTTACCCACATACGAAAAACGAGCAGGCATTTGCAGCATATGCCACAACAGAAGAAGAAAAAAAAAAGAGATGGACACTTTTACGGAGCGGAGAAGGGACGCCTCGCCGGGGTCCGGGACCGAGGCCCCTTCCCCCGACAGGGCCCCACCGGGAGCCGTAGCTGAGGTGATCCGCGAGAAGGGCCCGACGCACGTCCAGGATCACCACCGCGCCCACCGCACCGACACCCCGCCTCGTCCGCCTTCGCCGCCGCCGGCGTCACACGCAGCAGGTAAGCAGCTTACCTGCCCGCCACCCCCGTGGCCGGGGGCTCGTAACAGGGGTCACTCCGTGCTCCGCCCGCGCAGCTTACCTGCCCGCCACCCCCGTTGCCGGGGGCGCGTAACAGGGGTCACTCCGCGCGCAGTGCGCTCACGAAAGGGGTGGGGCTCACCCTGGTGAGCCGAGTGGGCCACTTTTGGTAAGCAGAACTGGCGCTGCGGGATGAACCGAACGCCGGGTTAAGGCGCCCGATGCCGACACTCATCAGACCCCAGAAAAGGTGTTGGTTGATATAGACAGCAGGGCGGTGGCCATGGAAGTCGGAACCCGCTAAGGAGTGTGTAACAACCCACCTGCCGAATCAACTAGCCCTGAAAATGGATGGCGCTGGAGCGTCGGGCCCATACCCGGCCGTCGCCGGCAGCGAGAGCCGCGAGGGCTAGGCCGCGACGAGTAGGATGGCCGCCGCGGTGCACGCTGAAGCCTCGGGCGCGAGCCCGGGTGGAGCCGCCGCGGGTGCGACGGACATCACACCTCCAAGCGCGTGGAGGTGCGCTCAGCGCGGCTCCCAGATGATTGCGCACTGGTGTGCGTCTGGGCCGTGACAGCGTGGCACGCGAATGTCTCTGCTGCATTGGATCAGTCTCCTTTCTTTAACAGGCAAAAGCTTTATAACCTCACTAATGCCTTGCATAGTCTATATTAGATACATAACAACGGGCGGGTGCGGGCGGGTGCGGGCGGGTGCGGTTTTGATTAAATGTTAGATCGGGTGGATGGCGGATGGTTGACGACTTTTGTGATGCGGTTGCGGATTAAATAATTGCCTATCCGCGCATCTCTAGTAGGCACAGTTTGACGAGATTATAAATTAAAAAGATTGAAGGCTTGGTCTGGGATTGGTTATTTCGATGTGTCTGTACAGCGATTTGAACGTGTAAAAAGAGTTGTCTGTCTGAAACCCCCCCTTGCCTTTCCTTATACTCACAGCCACTGATCATGTTATTCTGCGTTGAAGTCAACAACGATGGACCACGCTCGAACATTTGCTCAAAGCTGCCAAACTTCACGCTTTGAGCGTCACAGTCACGCAAATTAACCCTTTCTCACGCTAAACGCCACACTTGACATTTCTCACGCTTATATTCCCCATTCACTACTCTTTATTTCTTTCATAATAATAAAACTTTAGTTTTCGCAGCTTGCCGTAGTTCGAGTAACTCTGATTGATCGAAATAGCCAACCCCATACCAAGCCATCAATCCACTGTGCCTACATTTAGCCAACCACGGAAAACACAGCGTAAGTTAAACCAATCAGAAACGACGAAGGGTATCGGCGTCTCTTTTTCACGCACCTCAGCTGTACGCTGTTTCTGATTGGTTTAAATTGCATGGTGTCTTCCGTGATTGGTTAAATACAGGCACAACTTAGTTACGCACACGCAGATTGTGTTACACACATGCACTTCTGAATGTGTGCTAACAAGGTTTATTACACACTCAAGAATCTGGATGCGCTCACTCAAATCAAATCTTACACGGCAGAAGTGTCGCAAAAGTCACGTGTAAGTAGACACCCTTTAAAGGGTTTTTTTCTGTTTAGGGACAGACAGACAACCTAAAACACACGTAGGCGGATCTAAAACACACGTACGCAGATTTAAACATGCTCACGGCTGCTATATTAGCGTCCCTTCACTGGCTCCCTGTGCGTTATCGAATCAATTTTAAACTCCTTTTATTTGTTTTTAAATGTCTAAACAACCTCGCGCCAACCTATCTCTCCGACCTCCTTCAGCCTTACTGCCCCACCCGATCCTTAAGATCAGCCGATCAGCTGCTGTTGACGGTCCCTGACACAAGGCTGAAGCTTAGAGGTGACAGAGCTTTCGCCGCTGCTGCTCCCAAGCTCTGGAACGACCTACCTCTGAGTATTAGACAAGCCTCCCCTCTTCCTGTTTTTAAATTTCTCTTAAAAACATACTTTTATTCCATGGCTTTTAACACTGAGTGATATCCATCCTGCAATGGCGCCCCATAATACACATGCTATGAACCTGTTTTTATGTTTTTATTTATTCTATTTTATTTATTTATTTTTTATCGTGTTCTGTTTGTGTTGTGTTTGCTTGGTACTCGTATTATCTTTTAACCTGCCCATTGTACAGCACTTTGGCTACCCCTGTGGTAAATTTTAAATGTGCTTTATAAATAAAGTTGATTTGATTTGATTTGATTTACACACACTCGGATTGATATACAGACACAAATTAGTACACACGCACGTGAATTGGATTACACGTGCACAGATTGAGATACACGTTTGCAAATAATTTTGTAACAGTAGTACTTCCACAGTGCCACACGACTGTCAACTGGACTAGAAATTGAGTCAGAGTTAAAGGAAACTTAGCAGTTTTTTGCCTGGCCCCAGACTGAGCCCCCACGGCCATATGAGCAGAGTCTGGGATCAACTTTTTTTTTTTTTTACTAAACCCTATATGGGTCAGGGTGTGTGTGTGTGTGTGTGTGTGTGTGTGTGTGTGTGTGTGTGTGTGTGTGTGTGTGTGTGTGTGTGTGTGTGTGTGTGTGTGTTAACATATAAACATTTAGAAATGTACATTTCTATATTTTGTATTATCCATCCATCCATTTTCTACCGCTTATTCCCTTTTGGGGTCGCGGGGGGCGCTGGAGCCTATCTCAGCTACAATCGGGCGGAAGGCGGGGTACACCCTGGACAAGTCGCCAACTCATCGCAGGGCCAACACAGATAGACAGACAATATTCACACTCACATTCACACACTAGGGCCAATTTAGTGTTGCCAATCAACTTATCCCCAGGTGCATGTCTTTGGAGGTGGGAGGAAGCCGGAGTACCCGGAGGGAACACACGCAGTCACGGAGAGGACATGCAAACTCCACACAGAACGATCCCGAGCCCGGGCTTGAACCCAAGACTACTCAGGACCTTCGTATTGTGAGGCAGATGCACTAACCCCTCTTCCACCGTGCTGCCCGTGTATTATTATTATTTTTAAATTGTCTTTAATTTTTCTTTCATTCGCTTTATTTGTATTCACTTTTCAGGTTCATTATTTTAAAAGGGTGTTGATTCACGTGTACACACACCGGGTATGGTAGTGCAATTTTGTACTCACATTAATGAATATAAAAAAGTATAAATAAAACTACAATTAAATTTAGGTCCTAGTTTTTATTGTAGTTTCAGTTATACTTTTTATATCCATTAATGCATTTTATTTGTACTTATTATTTGTGTATTTTTTTTCTATATTGTTAAAATTCTACACTATTTTTTTGGATGTGGGAAAATTCTAACTCGTGATGTCACTGCCAAAGCATGGAAATATGGCACCCACTGCCTTATGGAATGTTTACAATGAAAACACAACAAAATTAAATTATAGCCAATATTTCAGAATAATTCGCAACAATACAGTGATATTTGTGTAAATTAAATGATTCTGATCTACATCTTATCGTATAACTGATACTAGTGATTTTTTTTTCCTTGGAAGAAAAAACTGTTAAAAAAACTAAATATAATAATAAGCCAGTTTTTTTAACGGCACTTTGAAGGGAACGGCTCCTCAAGATCCAGCTCCTTTCCAGGAGCCATAAATCCCATCTCTAGTGCAAAGTAGCAAATGCTTGTGTGTGCACTTGCCTGTGGGTCAGAGAAGACCTCCCGGATGCTGTTGATTGGCCCAACAGGAACACCTGAGCCCTCAAACCTTCTCAGCCAATCAGCCGTCGTCTCTTGCAGAAATCTGACAGGAAGAGAACAGGCTGAGTTATCAGACGAGGTCCTGGAACGATCTAATGAGGTACACACAAGTACCTCTGTGACAGAGTGTCCACCAGGCCTTTACGGTTTTGGACTCTGAGCTTGTTGGTTCTGTATTCTGGTTGCTGGGTGAGCTCTGGAAGCTGCAGAACCTGAAATATATCAACTGTCATGAGAGGATCACATTATGGCGGTCTGAGGGCTGCACGCGTCAACCTACCTGACACACTTTAACAAACTGTTGGTCGTTTCCTGCCGCCACCACAATGTGGCCATCTTTGGTTCTGAATCCCTGGCATACACACAAAGCACAATCTAGAAGGTGACACACTTGAGATCAACTTTGATGAAGGCACGTTGTGGTCACCTGGTAGGGGACGATACTCTCGTGGGCCGTCCCCCAGCGCTTTGCCTCCTTCCCGCCGTTCAGGAAGTTGGCAGCAATATGGCTGAGACACGAGACCTGCGGGTCAGAACAACGCGAGCATGTGACTTATCAGCCTCGCTACTGACGTCCCCACGGTAGAGATCGACCGATATGGTTTTTCCAAGGATGACCGATATTTAAATATGAATAGTATCATGTCAGTAAACAACAGTTTAAGTAGGGACATTACGCTTTATGAGGTGCTAATGTTGTGGTTAGTTTAGCTGCAAAAACATCAGGGGATTTCATAAAAACCTTTAATACATTTGTCTCAGAAAAACATCAACATTTGCATTTCAAAATATAAGAAATCTCCTGGGAAAATTTTTCAAAATATGGGATTTCTATACATCACAATACTCCCTTTTTATGCATTTTTAGAGCAGTTTATGAATTGAATGCATAGTAAAGTTTCCTCGTGAGGAACCCTGAAATATTGCGAGCATTGAAATAAAAACAATTCTGGGCTCCTTCACGTAGATCAGGGGTGCTCACACTTTTTCTGCAGGCGAGCTACTTTTCAATTGATCAAGTCGTGGGGATCTACCTCATTCATATATATAATTTATATTTACTTATTTATGAAATATATGTTTTTGTTAACAAGTTAAAGGTGTTTAATGATAATGCAAGCATGTTTAACACATATAGTTAATATTGTTAATACATTAAAAGTGTTTAATGATAATACAAGTATGTTTAATACATATAGTTAATATTGTTAACAAGTTAAAGGTGTTTAAAGATAATGCAAGCATGTTTAACACATATAGTTAATATTGTTAACAAGTTAAAGGTGGTTAAAAATAATACAAGCATGTTTAACACAAATAGTTAATATTGTTAACAACTTAAAGGTGGTTAAAGATAAAACAAGCATGTTTAACACGTATAGTTAATATTGTTAACAACTTAAAGGTGGTTAAAGATAATACAAGCATGTTTAACACATATAGATTCCTTTCTTTCATGAAGACAAGAATATAAGTTGGTGTATTACCTGATTCTGATGACTTGCATTGATTGGAATCAGACAGTGGTGCTGATAATGTCCACATTTTCAAATGGAGGAGAAAAAAAGTCCTCCTTTCTGTCCAATACCACATGAAAGTGGTTGGTTTTTGGCATCTTATTTGTCCAGCTTCCGTACTCCTTTGTATACATTTTACAAGAAATACATTGTCGGCAAACTCCGTAGCTTGCTAGCTTGTGCACGCCAGCTTTCTGAGACTCTTATTTTGGTAGCGCAGGCAGGATGAAGCAGAGCTTTTATTGTGCAACTGTGCAGTCGGTCTTTGGAGTTTTGACGACAGGTACGGCGCCAGAGTCTGTTGAAATAAAGTGTTTATCTCGCCTTCCAGTCGGTAATTTTAATGAGCTGGCAGCAGCCAGCGTCATCTCAGAAGACCCTCGGGTGCCGTGAATGTCAATCAAGTGACGAAAGTGACGTCATAGTGAAGATTTATGATCGCTCATTTTTAGGACTATTTTTTTAATGCCTGGCTGGTGATCGACTGACACACCCTCCGAGATCGACCGGTAGATCGCGATCGCTGAATGAGCACCCCTGACGTAGATTATAGTTGAGACATTTTTTAAGATGGCTGACATAATTTCTTCCTGGATGTTACAGAAAGTATGAGAATATGTGAGCTGCTGCCTGCTTTCTTTACTTATATAATAATCTCCTATTTGTCAATTTAAACAAAGTTTGGATTTTTGGCAGAGATATCTATACTGTCACACTTGCGATTCAATCGCTGCAGTGGCGAAAACAGACCAAACGGGAGGAAGGCCGCCGGAAAGAAGGACAAAAACTGGAATTCCCGGCAACAAAATTGACACTTTGACAATTTCATGTAAGCGGAGGAGACATACTATAGGCGACCAGTGCCACATGCAAGGAGAGAAAGGGGGCGTGGCCACATACGCAGGCTCATAAAAACTCAAATAAATGCCCTGTCAGATATCAAAACATTTTGGGATAATTACTGACAATGAGAGTAATTTTGATTTTATAAATGTTTTTAAAAAAATACTCCAGCACAAAGGTAACTTTTCTCATGCAGGGCAAGCAGGCTGGTGCTTGAGCAGTAGGTGTGTCAAAAACCCCCAGATGATTTTCAAATAAATAGCAAGTCTTATTTGTAACAATTCTTAATTGATTATATATATATAAAAGGGCAGAGGAAGCATCACGCTGGATTTGGATACAAAGAAAGGTGCGGTGGCAGAGCCGACCTACTGAATGAAGGACTAGGGACATAGAGTTGGGTGGCATTCAGCAGGGGTAGAGCCAGGACGCTGGATCTGCCGTCGAGCCCCTCCGAAGCGTCATGGGCTTAATTCGACGAAACGTTAATGACGGGGGGTGCCCATTTGAAAACCTTCTGATGCCAACCAACTCATGTCCAGTTGAGGTATGCGGTCAAGCTTAGTCTTGACTCAGGGAGGAGGACGTCCCTGCCATGCAGAGTCCCACCGGTGCCTTGATGGAAGGAGAGATGAAGAGAGCGAGGCCACAGGCTCACAGATGGTGCAGGGGCGAGTACCTGTAAAAGTGAGCCTGTTGCGATACCCTTATCATATTTTGCATATATATATATTTATTTTCATTTTTTTAAATCGCTGCGATGAGGTGGCGACTTGTCCAGGGTGTACACCGCCTACTGCCCGAATGCAGCTTAGATAGGCTCCAGCACCCCCCGCGACCCAGAACGGGACAACCGGTAGAAAATGGATGGATGGATGGATGGATATTTTAATCAATTTTAATACAAAATGTATCACAGCGGTTTACCTATTTTATGGAGGAATGTAGTTACACAAATGTTTTTATTTATTTTATTTTTCCTGTCCAGCCACTCAGACAAATCATATTGTTGACGTAGATAGGGGGTCCCCAAACTACGGCCCGCCAGAGTCCAAAATCCGTCCGGCGGGAAGTCCCTAGTTTAAAAAAATATATAGT